>NC_092770.1:79499097-79833342 GCF_047496795.1 Chiloscyllium punctatum
CTTTTTCTCGCCCTCTCTTTCAGCCCCACTGTTTCAGCCCCTCTGTTTCAGCCCCTTTTTTTCTCGCCCTCTGTTTCAGCCCCACTGTTTCAGCCCCTCTGTTTCTCGCCCTCTGTTTCAGCCCCTCTGTTTCTCGCCGCCTGTTTCTCGCCCCCTGTTTCAGCCCCTCTGTTTCAGCCCCTCTGTTTCTCGCCCTCTGTTTCTCGCCCTCTGTTTCAGCCCCTCTGTTTCAGCCCCTCTGTTTCTCGCCCTCTGTTTCAGCCCCTCTGTTTCTCGCCCTCTGTTTCTCGCCCTCTGTTTCAGCCCCACTGTTTCTGCCCCTCTGTTTCTCGCCCTCTGTTTCAGACCCTCTGTTTCAGCTCCTCTGTTTCAGCACCTCTTTTTCTCACCCACTGTTTCAGCCCCTCTGCTTCTCGCCCTCTGTTTCAGCCCCTCTGTTTCAGCCCCTCCGTTTCTCGCCCTCTGTTTCAGCCCCTCTGTTTCAGCTCCTCTGTTTCAACCCCTCTGTTTCTCGCTCTCTTATTCAGCCCCTCTCTTTCAGCCCCTCTGTTTCAGCCCCTCTGTTTGAGCCCCTCTGTTTCAGCCCCTCTGTTTCTCGCCCTCTGTTTCAGCCCCTCTGTTTCAGCCCCTCTGTGTCTCGCCCTCTGTTTCTCGCCCTCTGTTTCTCGCCCTCTGTTTCAGCCCCTCTGTTTCAGCCCCTCTGTTTCAGCCCCTCTGTTTCAGCACCTCTGTTTCTCGCCCTCTGTTTCAGCCCCTCTGTTTCTCGCCCCCTGTTTCAGCCCCTCTGTTTCAGCCCCTCTGTTTCTCGCCCTCTGTTTCTCGCCCCGTGTTTCAGCCCCTCTGTTTCAGCCCCTCGGTTTCTCGCCCTCTGTTTCAGCCCCTCTGTTTCAGCCCCTCTGTGTCTCGCCCTCTGTTTCTCGCCCTCTGTTTCTCGCCCCCTGTTTCAGCCCCTCTGTTTCAGCCCCTCTGTTTCTCGCCCTCTGTTTCAGCCCCTCTGTTTCTCGCCCTCTGTTTCTCGCCCTCTGTTTCAGCCCCTCTGTTTCAGCCCCTCTGTTCCAGCCCCTCTGTTTCAGCCCCTCTGTTTCAGCCCCTCTGTTTCTAGCCCTCTGTTTCAGCCCCTCTGTTTCAGCCCCTCTGTTTCAGCCCCCCTGTTTCTCGCCCCCTGTTTCAGCCCCTCTGTTTCAGCCCCGCTGTTTCTCGCCCTCTGTTTCAGCCCCTCTGTTTCTCGCCCTCTGTTTCTCGCACTCTGTTTCAGCCCCTCTGTTTCAGCCCCTCTGTTTCAGCCCCTCTGTTTCAGCCCCTCTGTTTCTCGCCCTCTGTTTCAGCCCCGCTGTTTCAGCCCCTCTGTTTCAGCCCCTCTGTTTCTAGCCCTCTGTTTCAGCCCCCCTGTTTCAGCCCCTCTGTTTCACCCCATCGGTTTCTCGCCCTCTGTTTCAGCCCCTCTGTTTCAGCACCTCTGTTTCTCGCCCTCTGTTTCAGCCCCTCTGTTTCTCACCCTCTGTTTCAGCCACTCTGTTTCAGCCCCTCTGTTTCTCGCCCCCTGTTTCAGCCCCTCTGTTTCAGCCCCTCTGTTTCTCGCCCTCTGTTTCAGCCCCTCTGTTTCTCGCCCTCTGTTTCTCGCCCTCTGTTTCAGCCCCTCTGTTTCAGCCCCTCTGTTTCTCGCCCTCTGTTTCAGCCCCTCTGTTTCTCGCCCTCTGTTTCACCCATCTGTTTCACCCCCTCAGTTCAGCCACTCGGTTTCTCGCCCTCTGTTTCTCGCCCTCTGTTTCTCGCCCTCTGTTTCAGCCCCACTGTTTCTGCCCCTCTGTTTCTCGCCCTCTGTTTCAGACCCTCTGTTTCAGCTCCTCTGTTTCAGCACCTCTTTTTCTCACCCACTGTTTCAGCCCCTCTGCTTCTCGCCCTCTGTTTCAGCCCCTCTGTTTCAGCCCCTCCGTTTCTCGCCCTCTGTTTCAGCCCCTCTGTTTCAGCTCCTCTGTTTCAGCCCCTCTGTTTCTCGCTCTCTTATTCAGCCCCTCTCTTTCAGCCCCTCTGTTTCAGCCCCTCTGTTTGAGCCCCTCTGTTTCAGCCCCTCTGTTTCTCGCCCTCTGTTTCAGCCCCTCTGTTTCAGCCCCTCTGTGTCTCGCCCTCTGTTTCTCGCCCTCTGTTTCTCGCCCTCTGTTTCAGCCCCTCTGTTTCAGCCCCTCTGTTTCAGCCCCTCTGGTTCAGCCCCTCTGTTTCAGCACCTCTGTTTCTCGCCCTCTGTTTCAGCCCCTCTGTTTCTCGCCCCCTGTTTCAGCCCCTCTGTTTCAGCCCCTCTGTTTCTCGCCCTCTGTTTCTCGCCCCCTGTTTCAGCCCCTCTGTTTCAGCCCCTCGGTTTCTCGCCCTCTGTTTCAGCCCCTCTGTTTCAGCCCCTCTGTGTCTCGCCGTCTGTTTCTCGCCCTCTGTTTCTCGCCCCCTGTTTCAGCCCCTCTGTTTCAGCCCCTCTGTTTCTCGCCCTCTGTTTCAGCCCCTCTGTTTCTCGCCCTCTGTTTCTCGCCCTCTGTTTCAGCCCCTCTGTTTCAGCCCCTCTGTTCCAGCCCCTCTGTTTCAGCCCCTCTGTTTCAGCCCTTCTGTTTCTAGCCCTCTGTTTCAGCCCCTCTGTTTCAGCCCCTCTGTGTCTCGCCCTCTGTTTCTCGCCCTCTGTTTCTCGCCCCCTGTTTCAGCCCCTCTGTTTCAGCCCCTCTGTTTCCCGCCCTCTGTTTCAGCCCCTCTGTTTCTCGCCCTCTGTTTCTCGCCCTCTGTTTCAGCCCCTCTGTTTCAGCCCCTCTGTTCCAGCCCCTCTGTTTCAGCCCCTCTGTTTCAGCCCCTCTGTTTCTAGCCCTCTGTTTCAGCCCCTCTGTTTCAGCCCCTCTGTTTCAGCCCCTCTGTTTCTCGCCCTCTGTTTCTCGCCCCCTGTTTCAGCCCCACTGTTTCAGCCCCTCGGTTTCTCGCCCTCTGTTTCAGCCCCTCTGTTTCAGCCCCTTTGTTTCAGCCCCTCTGTTTCAGCCCCTCTGTTTCTCGCCCTCTGTTTCAGCCCCTCTGTTTCTCGCCCTCTGGTTCAGCCCCTCAGTTTCAGCCCCTCTGTTTCAGCCCCTCTGTTCAGCCCCTCGGTTTCTCGCCCTCTGTTTCAGCCCCTCGGTTTCTCGCCCTCTGTTTCAGACCCTCTGTTTCTCGCCCTCTGTTTCAGCCCCTCTGTTTCAGCCCCTCTGTTTCAGCCCCTCTTTTTCTCGCCCTCTCTTTCAGCCCCTCTGTTTCAGCCCCTCTGTTTCAGCCCCTCTTTTTCTCGCCCTCTGTTTCAGCCCCACTGTTTCAGCCCCTCTGTTTCTCGCCCTCTGTTTCAGCCCCTCTGTTTCTCGCCCCCTGTTTCTCGCCCCCTGTTTCAGCCCCTCTGTTTCAGCCCCTCTGTTTCTCGCCCCATGTTTCAGCCCCTCTGTTTCAGCCCCCCTGTTTCTCCCACCCTGTTTCAGCCCCTCTGTTTCAGCCCCTCTGTTTCTCGCCCTCTGTTTCAGCCCCTCTGTTTCTCGCCCTCTGTTTCTCGCCCCCTGTTTCAGCCCCTCTGTTTCAGCCCCTCTGTTTCAGCCCCTCTGTTTCAGCCCCTCTATTTCTCGCCCTCTGTTTCAGCCCCGCTGTTTCAGCCCCTCTGTTTCAGCCCGTCTGTTTCTAGCCCTCTGTTTCAGCCCCTCTGTTTCAGCCCCTCTGTTTCAGCCCCTCGGTTTCTCGCCCTCTGTTTCTCGCCCCCTGTTTCAGCCCCTCTGTTTCAGCCCCTCGGTTTCTCGCCCTCTGTTTCAGCCCCTCTGTTTCAGCCCCTCTGTTTCTCGCCCTCTGTTTCAGCCCCTCTGTTTCTCGCCCTCTGTTTCAGCCCATCTGTTTCAGCCCCTCTGTTCAGCCACTCGGTTTCTCGCCCTCTGTTTCACCCCCTCGGTTTCTCGCCCTCTGTTTCAGCCCCTCTGTTCCAGCCCCTCTGTTTCTCGCCCTCTGTTTCAGCCCCTCTGTTTCAGCCCCTCTTTTTCTCGCCCTCTGTTTCAGCCCCTCTGTTTCTCGCCCTCTGTTTCAGCCCCTCTGTTTCTCGCCCTCTGTTTCAGCCCCTCTGTTTCAGCCCCTCTGTTTCAGCCCCTCTGTTCAGCCCCTCGGTTACTCGCCCTCTGTTTCAGCCCCTCTGTTTCTCGCCCTCTGTTTCAGCCCCTCTGTTTCAGCCCCTCTGTTTCTCGCCCTCTGTTTCAGCCCCTCTGTTTCTCACTCTCTGTTTCAGCCCCTCTGTTTCAGCCCCTCTGTTTCAGCCCCTCTGTTTCAGCCCCTCTGTTTCTCGCCCTCTGTTTCAGCCCCTCGGATTCGCGCCCTCAGTTTCAGCCCCTCTGTTTCAGCCCCTCTGTTTCTCGCCCTCTGTTTCAGCCCCTCTGTTTCAGCCCCTCTGTTTCAGCCCCTCTTTTTCTCGCCCTCTCTTTCAGCCCCACTGTTTCAGCCCCTCTGTTTCAGCCCCTTTTTTTCTCGCCCTCTGTTTCAGCCCCACTGTTTCAGCCCCTCTGTTTCTCGCCCTCTGTTTCAGCCCCTCTGTTTCTCGCCGCCTGTTTCTCGCCCCCTGTTTCAGCCCCTCTGTTTCAGCCCCTCTGTTTCTCGCCCTCTGTTTCTCGCCCTCTGTTTCAGCCCCTCTGTTTCAGCCCCTCTGTTTCTCGCCCTCTGTTTCAGCCCCTCTGTTTCTCGCCCTCTGTTTCTCGCCCTCTGTTTCAGCCCCACTGTTTCTGCCCCTCTGTTTCTCGCCCTCTGTTTCAGACCCTCTGTTTCAGCTCCTCTGTTTCAGCACCTCTTTTTCTCACCCACTGTTTCAGCCCCTCTGCTTCTCGCCCTCTGTTTCAGCCCCTCTGTTTCAGCCCCTCCGTTTCTCGCCCTCTGTTTCAGCCCCTCTGTTTCAGCTCCTCTGTTTCAACCCCTCTGTTTCTCGCTCTCTTATTCAGCCCCTCTCTTTCAGCCCCTCTGTTTCAGCCCCTCTGTTTGAGCCCCTCTGTTTCAGCCCCTCTGTTTCTCGCCCTCTGTTTCAGCCCCTCTGTTTCAGCCCCTCTGTGTCTCGCCCTCTGTTTCTCGCCCTCTGTTTCTCGCCCTCTGTTTCAGCCCCTCTGTTTCAGCCCCTCTGTTTCAGCCCCTCTGTTTCAGCACCTCTGTTTCTCGCCCTCTGTTTCAGCCCCTCTGTTTCTCGCCCCCTGTTTCAGCCCCTCTGTTTCAGCCCCTCTGTTTCTCGCCCTCTGTTTCTCGCCCCGTGTTTCAGCCCCTCTGTTTCAGCCCCTCGGTTTCTCGCCCTCTGTTTCAGCCCCTCTGTTTCAGCCCCTCTGTGTCTCGCCCTCTGTTTCTCGCCCTCTGTTTCTCGCCCCCTGTTTCAGCCCCTCTGTTTCAGCCCCTCTGTTTCTCGCCCTCTGTTTCAGCCCCTCTGTTTCTCGCCCTCTGTTTCTCGCCCTCTGTTTCAGCCCCTCTGTTTCAGCCCCTCTGTTCCAGCCCCTCTGTTTCAGCCCCTCTGTTTCAGCCCCTCTGTTTCTAGCCCTCTGTTTCAGCCCCTCTGTTTCAGCCCCTCTGTTTCAGCCCCCCTGTTTCTCGCCCCCTGTTTCAGCCCCTCTGTTTCAGCCCCGCTGTTTCTCGCCCTCTGTTTCAGCCCCTCTGTTTCTCGCCCTCTGTTTCTCGCACTCTGTTTCAGCCCCTCTGTTTCAGCCCCTCTGTTTCAGCCCCTCTGTTTCAGCCCCTCTGTTTCTCGCCCTCTGTTTCAGCCCCGCTGTTTCAGCCCCTCTGTTTCAGCCCCTCTGTTTCTAGCCCTCTGTTTCAGCCCCCCTGTTTCAGCCCCTCTGTTTCACCCCATCGGTTTCTCGCCCTCTGTTTCAGCCCCTCTGTTTCAGCACCTCTGTTTCTCGCCCTCTGTTTCAGCCCCTCTGTTTCTCACCCTCTGTTTCAGCCACTCTGTTTCAGCCCCTCTGTTTCTCGCCCCCTGTTTCAGCCCCTCTGTTTCAGCCCCTCTGTTTCTCGCCCTCTGTTTCAGCCCCTCTGTTTCTCGCCCTCTGTTTCTCGCCCTCTGTTTCAGCCCCTCTGTTTCAGCCCCTCTGTTTCTCGCCCTCTGTTTCAGCCCCTCTGTTTCTCGCCCTCTGTTTCACCCATCTGTTTCACCCCCTCAGTTCAGCCACTCGGTTTCTCGCCCTCTGTTTCTCGCCCTCTGTTTCTCGCCCTCTGTTTCAGCCCCACTGTTTCTGCCCCTCTGTTTCTCGCCCTCTGTTTCAGACCCTCTGTTTCAGCTCCTCTGTTTCAGCACCTCTTTTTCTCACCCACTGTTTCAGCCCCTCTGCTTCTCGCCCTCTGTTTCAGCCCCTCTGTTTCAGCCCCTCCGTTTCTCGCCCTCTGTTTCAGCCCCTCTGTTTCAGCTCCTCTGTTTCAGCCCCTCTGTTTCTCGCTCTCTTATTCAGCCCCTCTCTTTCAGCCCCTCTGTTTCAGCCCCTCTGTTTGAGCCCCTCTGTTTCAGCCCCTCTGTTTCTCGCCCTCTGTTTCAGCCCCTCTGTTTCAGCCCCTCTGTGTCTCGCCCTCTGTTTCTCGCCCTCTGTTTCTCGCCCTCTGTTTCAGCCCCTCTGTTTCAGCCCCTCTGTTTCAGCCCCTCTGGTTCAGCCCCTCTGTTTCAGCACCTCTGTTTCTCGCCCTCTGTTTCAGCCCCTCTGTTTCTCGCCCCCTGTTTCAGCCCCTCTGTTTCAGCCCCTCTGTTTCTCGCCCTCTGTTTCTCGCCCCCTGTTTCAGCCCCTCTGTTTCAGCCCCTCGGTTTCTCGCCCTCTGTTTCAGCCCCTCTGTTTCAGCCCCTCTGTGTCTCGCCGTCTGTTTCTCGCCCTCTGTTTCTCGCCCCCTGTTTCAGCCCCTCTGTTTCAGCCCCTCTGTTTCTCGCCCTCTGTTTCAGCCCCTCTGTTTCTCGCCCTCTGTTTCTCGCCCTCTGTTTCAGCCCCTCTGTTTCAGCCCCTCTGTTCCAGCCCCTCTGTTTCAGCCCCTCTGTTTCAGCCCTTCTGTTTCTAGCCCTCTGTTTCAGCCCCTCTGTTTCAGCCCCTCTGTTTCAGCCCCTCTGTTTCTCGCCCTCTGTTTCTCGCCCCCTGTTTCAGCCCCACTGTTTCAGCCCCTCGGTTTCTCGCCCTCTGTTTCAGCCCCTCTGTTTCAGCCCCTTTGTTTCAGCCCCTCTGTTTCATCCCCTCTGTTTCTCGCCCTCTGTTTCAGCCCCTCTGTTTCTCGCCCTCTGTTTCAGCCCCTCTGTTTCAGCCCCTCTGTTTCAGCCCCTCTGTTCAGCCCCTCGGTTTCTCGCCCTCTGTTTCAGCCCCTCGGTTTCTCGTCCTCTGTTTCAGACCCTCTGTTTCTCGCCCTCTGTTTCAGCCCCTCTGTTTCAGCCCCTCTTTTTCTCGCCCTCTCTTTCAGCCCCTCTGTTTCAGCCCCTCTGTTTCAGCCCCTCTTTTTCTCGCCCTCTGTTTCAGCCCCACTGTTTCAGCCCCTCTGTTTCTCGCCCTCTGTTTCAGCCCCTCTGTTTCTCGCCCCCTGTTTCTCGCCCCCTTTTTCAGCCCCTCTGTTTCAGCCCCTCTGTTTCTCGCCCCATGTTTCAGCCCCTCTGTTTCAGCCCCCCTGTTTCTCGCACCCTGTTTCAGCCCCTCTGTTTCAGCCCCTCTGTTTCTCGCCCTCTGTTTCAGCCCCTCTGTTTCTCGCCATCTGTTTCTCGCCCCCTGTTTCAGCCCCTCTGTTTCAGCCCCTCTGTTTCAGCCCCTCTGTTTCAGCGCCTCTATTTCTCGCCCTCTGTTTCAGCCCCGCTGTTTCAGCCCCTCTGTTTCAGCCCCTCTGTTTCTAGCCCTCTGTTTCAGCCCCTCTGTTTCTCGCCCCCTGTTTCAGCCCCTCTGTTTCAGCCCCTCTGTTTCAGCCCCTCTGTTTCAGCCCCTCTATTTCTCGCCCTCTGTTTCAGCCCCGCTGTTTCAGCCCCTCTGTTTCAGCCCCTCGGTTTCTCGCCCTCTGTTTCTCGCCCCCTGTTTCAGCCCCTCTGTTTCAGCCCCTCGGTTTCTCGCCCTCTGTTTCAGCCCCTCTGTTTCAGCCCCTCTGTTTCTCGCCCTCTGTTTCAGCCCCTCTGTTTCTCGCCCTCTGTTTCAGCCCATCTGTTTCAGCCCCTCTGTTCAGCCACTCGGTTTCTCGCCCTCTGTTTCACCCCCTCGGTTTCTCGCCCTCTGTTTCAGCCCCTCTGTTCCTGCCCCTCTGTTTCTCGCCCTCTGTTTCAGCCCCTCTGTTTCTCGCCCTCTGTTTCAGCCCCTCTGTTTCTCACCCTCTGTTTCAGCCCCTCTGTTTCAGCCCCTCTGTTTCTCGCCCCCTGTTTCAGCCCCTCTGTTTCAGCCCCTCTGTTTCTCGCCCTCTGTTTCAGCCCCTCTGTTTCTCCCCCTCTGTTTCTCGCCCTCTGTTTCAGCCCCTCTGTTTCAGCCCCTCTGTTTCTCGCCCTCTGTTTCAGCCCCTCTGTTCAGCCACTCGGTTTCTCGCCCTCTGTTTCAGCCCCTCTGTTTCTCGCCCTCTGTTTCTCGCCCTCTGTTTCAGCCCCACTGTTTCTGCCCCTCTGTTTCTCGCCCTCTGTTTCAGACCCTCTGTTTCAGCTCCTCTGTTTCAGCACCTCTTTTTCTCACCCACTGTTTCAGCCCCTCTGCTTCTCGCCCTCTGTTTCAGCCCCTCTGTTTCAGCCCCTCCGTTTCTCGCCCTCTGTTTCAGCCCCTCTGTTTCAGCTCCTCTGTTTCAGCCCCTCTGTTTCTCGCTCTCTTTTTCAGCCCCTCTGTTTCTCGCCCTCTGTTTCAGCCCCTCTGTTTGAGCCCCTCTGTTTCAGCCCCTCTGTTTCTCGCCCTCTGTTTCAGCCCCTCGGTTTCTCGCCCTCTGTTTCAGCCCCTCTGTTTCAGCCCCTCTGTTTCTCGCCCTCTGTTTCAACCCCTCGGTTTCTCGCCCTCTGTTTTAGCCCCTCTGTTTCAGCCCCTCTGTTTCTCACCCTCTGTTTGAGCACCTCGGTTTCTCGCCCTTTTGTTTCAGCCCCTCTGTTTCAGCCCCTCTGTTTCACCACTCGGTTTCTCACCCTCTGTTTCAGCCCCACTGTTTCAGCCCTTCTGTTTCTCGCCCTCTGTTTCAGCCCCTCTGTTTCAGCCCCTCTGTTTCTCACCCTCTGTTTGAGCACCTCGGTTTCTCGCCCTCTGTTTCAGCCCCTCTGTTTCAGCCCCTCTGTTTCACCCCTCGGTTTCTCACCCTCTGTTTCAGCCCCACTGTTACAGCACTTCTGTTTCTCGACCTCTGTTTCAGCCCCTCTGTTTCAGCCCCTCTGTTTCTCGCCCTCTGTTTCTCGCCCCCTGTTTCAGCCCCTCTGTTTCAGCCCCTCAGTTTCAGCCCCTCTGTTTCTCGCCCTCAGTTTCAGCCCCTCTGTTTCAGCCCCTCTGTTTCAGCCCCTCTGTTGCTCGCCCTCTGTTTCTCGCCCCCTGTTTCAGCCCCTCTGTTTCAGCCCCTCGGTTTCTCGCCCTCAGTTTCAGCCCCTCTGTTTCAGCCCCTCTGTTTCAGCCCCTCTGTTGCTCGCCCTCTGTTTCTCGCCCCCTGTTTCAGCCCCTCTGTTTCAGCCCCTCGGTTTCTCGCCCTCTGTTTCAGCCCCTCTGTTTCAGCCCCTCTGTTTCAGCCCCTCTGTTGCTCGCCCTCTGTTTCTCGCCCCCTGTTTCAGCCCCTCTGTTTCAGCCCCTCGGTTTCTCGCCCTCTGTTTCAGCCCCTCTGTTTCAGCTCCTCTGTTTCGCGCCCTCTGTTTCTCACCCTCTGTTTCTCGCCCTCTGTTTCAGCCCCTCTGTTTCAGACCCTCTGTTTCAGACCCTCTGTTCAACCCCTCGGTTTCTCGCCCTCTGTTTCAGCCCCTCTGTTTCAGCCCCTCTGTTTCAGCCACTCTGTTTCGCGCCCTCTGTTTCAGCCCCTCTGTTTCAGCCCCTCTGTTTCTCGCCCTCTGTTTCAGCCCCTCTGTTTCTCACCCTCTGTTTCAGCCCCTCTGTTTCAGCCCCTCTGTTTCTCGCCCCCTGTTTCAGCCCCTCTGTTTCAGCCCCTCTGTTTCTCGCCCTCTGTTTCAGCCCCTCTGTTTCTCGCCCTCTGTTTCTCACCCTCTGTTTCAGCCCCTTTTTTTCTCGCCCTCTGTTTCAGCCCCACTGTTTCAGCCCCTCTGTTTCTCGCCCTCTGTTTCAGCCCCTCTGTTTCTCGCCCCCTGTTTCTCGCCCCCTGTTTCAGCCCCTCTGTTTCAGCCCCTCTGTTTCTCGCCCCATGTTTCAGCCCCTCTGTTTCAGCCCCCCTGTTTCTCGCCCCCTGTTTCAGCCCCTCTGTTTCAGCCCCTCTGTTTCTCGCCCTCTGTTTCAGCCCCTCTGTTTCTCGCCCTCTGTTTCTCGCACTCTGTTTCAGCCCCTCTGTTTCAGCCCCTCTGTTTCAGCCCCTCTGTTTCAGCCCCTCTGTTTCTCGCCCTCTGTTTCAGCCCCGCTGTTTCAGCCCCTCTGTTTCAGCCCCTCTGTTTCTAGCCCTCTGTTTCAGCCCCCCTGTTTCAGCCCCTCTGTTTCACCCCATCGGTTTCTCGCCCTCTGTTTCAGCCCCTCTGTTTCAGCACCTCTGTTTCTCGCCCTCTGTTTCAGCCCCTCTGTTTCTCACCCTCTGTTTCAGCCCCTCTGTTTCAGCCCCTCTGTTTCTCGCCCCCTGTTTCAGCCCCTCTGTTTCAGCCCCTCTGTTTCTCGCCCTCTGTTTCAGCCCCTCTGTTTCTCGCCCTCTGTTTCTCGCCCTCTGTTTCAGCCCCTCTGTTTCAGCCCCTCTGTTTCTCGCCCTCTGTTTCAGCCCCTCTGTTTCTCGCCCTCTGTTTCACCCATCTGTTTCACCCCCTCAGTTCAGCCACTCGGTTTCTCGCCCTCTGTTTCTCGCCCTCTGTTTCTCGCCCTCTGTTTCAGCCCCACTGTTTCTGCCCCTCTGTTTCTCGCCCTCTGTTTCAGACCCTCTGTTTCAGCTCCTCTGTTTCAGCACCTCTTTTTCTCACCCACTGTTTCAGCCCCTCTGCTTCTCGCCCTCTGTTTCAGCCCCTCTGTTTCAGCCCCTCCGTTTCTCGCCCTCTGTTTCAGCCCCTCTGTTTCAGCTCCTCTGTTTCAGCCCCTCTGTTTCTCGCTCTCTTATTCAGCCCCTCTCTTTCAGCCCCTCTGTTTCAGCCCCTCTGTTTGAGCCCCTCTGTTTCAGCCCCTCTGTTTCTCGCCCTCTGTTTCAGCCCCTCTGTTTCAGCCCCTCTGTGTCTCGCCCTCTGTTTCTCGCCCTCTGTTTCTCGCCCTCTGTTTCAGCCCCTCTGTTTCAGCCCCTCTGTTTCAGCCCCTCTGTTTCAGCCCCTCTGTTTCAGCACCTCTGTTTCTCGCCCTCTGTTTCAGCCCCTCTGTTTCTCGCCCCCTGTTTCAGCCCCTCTGTTTCAGCCCCTCTGTTTCTCGCCCTCTGTTTCTCGCCCCCTGTTTCAGCCCCTCTGTTTCAGCCCCTCGGTTTCTCGCCCTCTGTTTCAGCCCCTCTGTTTCAGCCCCTCTGTGTCTCGCCGTCTGTTTCTCGCCCTCTGTTTCTCGCCCCCTGTTTCAGCCCCTCTGTTTCAGCCCCTCTGTTTCTCGCCCTCTGTTTCAGCCCCTCTGTTTCTCGCCCTCTGTTTCTCGCCCTCTGTTTCAGCCCCTCTGTTTCAGCCCCTCTGTTCCAGCCCCTCTGTTTCAGCCCCTCTGTTTCAGCCCCTCTGTTTCTAGCCCTCTGTTTCAGCCCCTCTGTTTCAGCCCCTCTGTTTCAGCCCCTCTGTTTCTCGCCCTCTGTTTCTCGCCCCCTGTTTCAGCCCCACTGTTTCAGCCCCTCGGTTTCTCGCCCTCTGTTTCAGCCCCTCTGTTTCAGCCCCTTTGTTTCAGCCCCTCTGTTTCATCCCCTCTGTTTCTCGCCCTCTGTTTCAGCCCCTCTGTTTCTCGCCCTCTGTTTCAGCCCCTCTGTTTCAGCCCCTCTGTTTCAGCCCCTCTGTTCAGCCCCTCGGTTTCTCGCCCTCTGTTTCAGCCCCTCGGTTTCTCGTCCTCTGTTTCAGACCCTCTGTTTCTCGCCCTCTGTTTCAGCCCCTCTGTTTCAGCCCCTCTTTTTCTCGCCCTCTCTTTCAGCCCCTCTGTTTCAGCCCCTCTGTTTCAGCCCCTCTTTTTCTCGCCCTCTGTTTCAGCCCCACTGTTTCAGCCCCTCTGTTTCTCGCCCTCTGTTTCAGCCCCTCTGTTTCTCGCCCCCTGTTTCTCGCCCCCTGTTTCAGCCCCTCTGTTTCAGCCCCTCTGTTTCTCGCCCCATGTTTCAGCCCCTCTGTTTCAGCCCCCCTGTTTCTCGCACCCTGTTTCAGCCCCTCTGTTTCAGCCCCTCTGTTTCTCGTCCTCTGTTTCAGCCCCTCTGTTTCTCGCCATCTGTTTCTCGCCCCCTGTTTCAGCCCCTCTGTTTCAGCCCCTCTGTTTCAGCCCCTCTGTTTCAGCCCCTCTATTTCTCGCCCTCTGTTTCAGCCCCGCTGTTTCAGCCCCTCTGTTTCAGCCCCTCTGTTTCTAGACCTCTGTTTCAGCCCCTCTGTTTCTCGCCCCCTGTTTCAGCCCCTCTGTTTCAGCCCCTCTGTTTCAGCCCCTCTGTTTCAGCCCCTCTGTTTCTAGTCCTCTGTTTCAGCCCCTCTGTTTCAGCCCCTCTGTTTCAGCCCCTCTGTTTCTCGCCCTCTGTTTCTCGCCCCCTGTTTCAGCCCCACTGTTTCAGCCCCTCGGTTTCTCGCCCTCTGTTTCAGCCCCTCTGTTTCAGCCCCTTTGTTTCAGCCCCTCTGTTTCATCCCCTCTGTTTCTCGCCCTCTGTTTCAGCCCCTCTGTTTCTCGCCCTCTGTTTCAGCCCCTCTGTTTCAGCCCCTCTGTTTCAGCCCCTCTGTTCAGCCCCTCGGTTTCTCGCCCTCTGTTTCAGCCCCTCGGTTTCTCGTCCTCTGTTTCAGACCCTCTGTTTCTCGCCCTCTGTTTCAGCCCCTCTGTTTCAGCCCCTCTTTTTCTCGCCCTCTCTTTCAGCCCCTCTGTTTCAGCCCCTCTGTTTCAGCCCCTCTTTTTCTCGCCCTCTGTTTCAGCCCCACTGTTTCAGCCCCTCTGTTTCTCGCCCTCTGTTTCAGCCCCTCTGTTTCTCGCCCCCTGTTTCTCGCCCCCTGTTTCAGCCCCTCTGTTTCAGACCCTCTGTTTCTCGCCCCATGTTTCAGCCCCTCTGTTTCAGCCCCCCTGTTTCTCGCACCCTGTTTCAGCCCCTCTGTTTCAGCCCCTCTGTTTCTCGCCCTCTGTTTCAGCCCCTCTGTTTCTCGCCATCTGTTTCTCGCCCCCTGTTTCAGCCCCTCTGTTTCAGCCCCTCTGTTTCAGCCCCTCTGTTTCAGCCCCTCTATTTCTCGCCCTCTGTTTCAGCCCCGCTGTTTCAGCCCCTCTGTTTCAGCCCCTCTGTTTCTAGCCCTCTGTTTCAGCCCCTCTGTTTCTCGCCCCCTGTTTCAGCCCCTCTGTTTCAGCCCCTCTGTTTCAGCCCCTCTGTTTCAGCCCCTCTATTTCTCGCCCTCTGTTTCAGCCCCGCTGTTTCAGCCCCTCTGTTTCAGCCCCTCGGTTTCTCGCCCTCTGTTTCTCGCCCCCTGTTTCAGCCCCTCTGTTTCAGCCCCTCGGTTTCTCGCCCTCTGTTTCAGCCCCTCTGTTTCAGCCCCTCTGTTTCTCGCCCTCTGTTTCAGCCCCTCTGTTTCTCGCCCTCTGTTTCAGCCCATCTGTTTCAGCCCCTCTGTTCAGCCACTCGGTTTCTCGCCCTCTGTTTCACCCCCTCGGTTTCTCGCCCTCTGTTTCAGCCCCTCTGTTCCTGCCCCTCTGTTTCTCGCCCTCTGTTTCAGCCCCTCTGTTTCTCGCCCTCTGTTTCAGCCCCTCTGTTTCTCACCCTCTGTTTCAGCCCCTCTGTTTCAGCCCCTCTGTTTCTCGCCCCCTGTTTCAGCCCCTCTGTTTCAGCCCCTCTGTTTCTCGCCCTCTGTTTCAGCCCCTCTGTTTCTCCCCCTCTGTTTCTCGCCCTCTGTTTCAGCCCCTCTGTTTCAGCCCCTCTGTTTCTCGCCCTCTGTTTCAGCCCCTCTGTTCAGCCACTCGGTTTCTCGCCCTCTGTTTCAGCCCCTCTGTTTCTCGCCCTCTGTTTCTCGCCCTCTGTTTCAGCCCCACTGTTTCTGCCCCTCTGTTTCTCGCCCTCTGTTTCAGACCCTCTGTTTCAGCTCCTCTGTTTCAGCACCTCTTTTTCTCACCCACTGTTTCAGCCCCTCTGCTTCTCGCCCTCTGTTTCAGCCCCTCTGTTTCAGCCCCTCCGTTTCTCGCCCTCTGTTTCAGCCCCTCTGTTTCAGCTCCTCTGTTTCAGCCCCTCTGTTTCTCGCTCTCTTATTCAGCCCCTCTCTTTCAGCCCCTCTGTTTCAGCCCCTCTGTTTGAGCCCCTCTGTTTCAGCCCCTCTGTTTCTCGCCCTCTGTTTCAGCCCCTCGGTTTCTCGCCCTCTGTTTCAGCCCCTCTGTTTCAGCCCCTCTGTTTCTCGCCCTCTGTTTCAACCCCTCGGTTTCTCGCCCTCTGTTTTAGCCCCTCTGTTTCAGCCCCTCTGTTTCTCACCCTCTGTTTGAGCACCTCGGTTTCTCGCCCTTTTGTTTCAGCCCCTCTGTTTCAGCCCCTCTGTTTCACCACTCGGTTTCTCACCCTCTGTTTCAGCCCCACTGTTTCAGCCCTTCTGTTTCTCGCCCTCTGTTTCAGCCCCTCTGTTTCAGCCCCTCTGTTTCTCACCCTCTGTTTGAGCACCTCGGTTTCTCGCCCTCTGTTTCAGCCCCTCTGTTTCACCCCTCGGTTTCTCACCCTCTGTTTCAGCCCCACTGTTACAGCACTTCTGTTTCTCGACCTCTGTTTCAGCCCCTCTGTTTCAGCCCCTCTGTTTCTCGCCCTCTGTTTCTCGCCCCCTGTTTCAGCCCCTCTGTTTCAGCCCCTCAGTTTCAGCCCCTCTGTTTCTCGCCCTCAGTTTCAGCCCCTCTGTTTCAGCCCCTCTGTTTCAGCCCCTCTGTTGCTCGCCCTCTGTTTCTCGCCCCCTGTTTCAGCCCCTCTGTTTCAGCCCCTCGGTTTCTCGCCCTCTGTTTCAGCCCCTCTGTTTCAGCTCCTCTGTTTCGCGCCCTCTGTTTCTCACCCTCTGTTTCTCGCCCTCTGTTTCAGCCCCTCTGTTTCAGACCCTCTGTTTCAGACCCTCTGTTCAACCCCTCGGTTTCTCGCCCTCTGTTTCAGCCCCTCTGTTTCAGCCCCTCTGTTTCGCGCCCTCTGTTTCAGCCCCTCTGTTTCAGCCCCTCTGTTTCTCGCCCTCTGTTTCAGCCCCTCTGTTTCTCACCCTCTGTTTCAGCCCCTCTGTTTCAGCCCCTCTGTTTCTCGCCCCCTGTTTCAGCCCCTCTGTTTCAGCCCCTCTGTTTCTCGCCCTCTGTTTCAGCCCCTCTGTTTCTCGCCCTCTGTTTCTCACCCTCTGTTTCAGCCCCTCTGTTTCAGCCCCTCTGTTCCAGCCCCTCTGTTTCAGCCCCTCTGTTTCAGCCCCTCTGTTTCTCGCCCTCTGTTTCTCGCCCCCTGTTTCAGCCCCTCTGTTTCAGCCCCTCTGTTTCTCGCCCTCTGTTTCAGCCCCTCTGTTTCTCGCCCTCTGTTTCTCACCCTCTGTTTCAGCCCCTCTGTTTCAGCCCCTCTGTTCCAGCCCCTCTGTTTCAGCCCCTCTGTTTCAGCCCCTCTGTTTCTCGCCCTCTGTTTCTCGCCCCCTGTTTCAGCCCCACTGTTTCAGACCCTCGGTTTCTCGCCCTCTGTTTCAGCCCCTCAGTTTCAGACCCTTTGTTTCAGCCCCTCTGTTTCAGCCCCTCTGTTTCTCGCACTCTGTTTCAGCCCCTCTGTTTCTCGCCCTCTGTTTCAGCCCCTCTGTTTCAGCCCCTCTGTTTCAGCCCCTCTGTTCAGCCCCTCGGTTACTCGCCCTCTGTTTCAGCCGCTCTGTTTCTCGCCCTCTGTTTCAGCCCCTCTGTTTCAGCCCCTCTGTTTCTCACCCTCTGTTTCAGCCCCTCTGTTTCTCGCCCTCTGTTTCAGCCCCTCTGTTTCTCACTCTCTGTTTCAGCCCCTCTGTTTCAGCCCCTCTGTTTCAGCCCCTCTGTTTCTCGCCCTCTGTTTCAGCCCTTCGGATTCTCGCCCTCTGTTTCAGCCCCTCTGTTACTCGCCCTCTGTTTCAGCCCCTCTGTTTCAGCCCCTCTGTTTCAGCCCCTCTTTTTCTCGCCCTCTCTTTCAGCCCCTCTGTTTCAGCCCCTCTGTTTCAGCCCCTATTTTTCTCGCCCTCTGTTTCAGCCCCACTGTTTCAGCCCCTCTGTTTCTCGCCCTCTGTTTCAGCCCCTCTGTTTCTCGCCCCCTGTTTCTCGCCCCCTGTTTCAGCCCCTCTGTTTCAGCCCCTCTGTTTCTCGCCCCATGTTTCAGCCCCTCTGTTTCAGCCCCCCTGTTTCTCGCCCCCTGTTTCAGCCCCTCTGTTTCAGCCCCTCTGTTTCTCGCCCTCTGTTTCAGCCCCTCTGTTTCTCGCCCTCTGTTTCTCGCCCTCTGTTTCAGCCCCTCTGTTTCAGCCCCTCTGTTTCAGCCCCTCTGTTTCTCGCCCTCTGTTTCAGCCCCGCTGTTTCAGCCCCTCTGTTTCAGCCCCTCTGTTTCTAGCCCTCTGTTTCAGCCCCTCTGTTTCAGCCCCTCTGTTTCAGCCCTCGGTTTCTCACCCTCTGTTTCAGCCCCACTGTTTCAGCCCTTCTGTTTCTCGACCTCTGTTTCAGCCCCTCTGTTTCAGCCCCTCTGTTTCTCGCCCTCTGTTTCTCGCCCCCTGTTTCAGCCCCTCTGTTTCAGCCCCTCAGTTTCAGCCCCTCTGTTTCTCGCCCTCAGTTTCAGCCCCTCTGTTTCAGCCCCTCTGTTTCAGCCCCTCTGTTTCTCGCCCTCTGTTTCTCGTCCCCTGTTTCAGCCCCTCTGTTTCAGCCCCTCGGTTTCTCGCCCTCTGTTTCAGCCCCTCTGTTTCAGCCCCTCTGTTTCGCGCCCTCTGTTTCTCGCCCTCTGTTTCTCGCCCTCTGTTTCAGCCCCTCTGTTTCAGCCCCTCTGTTTCAGACCCTCTGTTCAACCCCTCGGTTTCTCGCCCTCTGTTTCAGCCCCTCTGTTTCAGCCCCTCTGTTTCAGCCCCTCTGTTTCGCGCCCTCTGTTTCAGCCCCTCTGTTTCAGCCACTCTGTTTCTCGCCCTCTGTTTCAGCCCCTCTGTTTCTCACCCTCTGTTTCAGCCCCTCTGTTTCAGCCCCTCTGTTTCTCGCCCCCTGTTTCAGCCCCTCTGTTTCAGCCCCTCTGTTTCTCGCCCTCTGTTTCAGCCCCTCTGTTTCTCGCCCTCTGTTTCTCACCCTCTGTTTCAGCCCCTCTGTTTCAGCCCCTCTGTTCCAGCCCCTCTGTTTCAGCCCCTCTGTTTCAGCCCCTCTGTTTCTCGCCCTCTGTTTCTCGCCCCCTGTTTCAGCCCCTCTGTTTCAGCCCCTCTGTTTCTCGCCCTCTGTTTCAGCCCCTCTGTTTCTCGCCCTCTGTTTCTCACCCTCTGTTTCAGCCCCTCTGTTTCAGCCCCTCTGTTCCAGCCCCACTGTTTCAGCCCCTCTGTTTCAGCCCCTCTGTTTCTCGCCCTCTGTTTCTCGCCCCCTGTTTCAGCCCCACTGTTTCAGCCCCTCGGTTTCTCGCCCTCTGTTTCAGCCCCTCTGTTTCACGCCCTCTGTTTCAGCCCCTCTGTTTCTCGCCCTCTGTTTCAGCCCCTCTGTTTCACGCCCTCTGTTTCAGCCCCTCTGTTTCTCGCCCTCTGTTTCAGCCCCTCTGTTTCAGCCCCTCTGTTTCAGCCCCTCTGTTCAGCCCCTCGGTTACTCGCCCTCTGTTTCAGCCCCTCTGTTTCTCGCCCTCTGTTTCAGCCCCTCTGTTTCAGCCCCTCTGTTTCTCGCCCTCTGTTTCAGCCCCTCTGTTTCTCACTCTCTGTTTCAGCCCCTCTGTTTCAGCCCCTCTGTTTCAGCCCCTCTGTTTCTCGCCCTCTGTTTCAGCCCCTCGGATTCGCGCCCTCAGTTTCAGCCCCTCTGTTTCAGCCCCTCTGTTTCTCGCCCTCTGTTTCAGCCCCACTGTTTCAGCCCCTCTGTTTCAGCCCCTTTTTTTCTCGCCCTCTGTTTCAGCCCCTCTGTTTCTCACCCTCTGTTTCAGCCCCTCTGTTTCAGCCCCTCTGTTTCTCGCCCCCTGTTTCAGCCCCTCTGTTTCAGCCCCTCTGTTTCTCGCCCTCTGTTTCAGCCCCTCTGTTTCTCGCCCTCTGTTTCTCACCCTCTGTTTCAGCCCCTCTGTTTCAGCCCCTCTGTTCCAGCCCCTCTGTTTCAGCCCCTCTGTTTCAGCCCCTCTGTTTCTCGCCCTCTGTTTCTCGCCCCCTGTTTCAGCCCCTCTGTTTCAGCCCCTCTGTTTCTCGCCCTCTGTTTCAGCCCCTCTGTTTCTCGCCCTCTGTTTCTCAGCCTCTGTTTCAGCCCCTCTGTTTTAGCCCCTCTGTTCCAGCCCCTCTGTTTCTGCCCCTCTGTTTCAGCCCCTCTGTTTCTCGCCCTCTGTTTCTCGCCCCCTGTTTCAGCCCCACTGTTTCAGCCCCTCGGTTTCTCGCCCTCTGTTTCAGCCCCTCTGTTTCAGCCCCTCTTTTTCTTGCCCTCTGTTTCAGCCCCTCTGTTTCTCGCCCTCTGTTTCAGCCCCTCTGTTTCTCGCCCTCTGTTTCAGCCCCTCTGTTTCAGCCCCTCTGTTTCCGCCCCTCTTTTTCTCGCCCTCTCTTTCAGCCCCACTGTTTCAGCCCCTCTGTTTCAGCCCCTTTTTTTCTCGCCCTCTGTTTCAGCCCCACTGTTTCAGCCCCTCTGTTTCTCGCCCTCTGTTTCAGCCCCTCTGTTTCTCGCCGCCTGTTTCTCGCCCCCTGTTTCAGCCCCTCTGTTTCAGCCCCTCTGTTTCTCGCCCCATGTTTCAGCCCCTCTGTTTCAGCCCCCCTGTTTCTCGCCCCCTGTTTCAGCCCCTCTGTTTCAGCCCCTCTGTTTCTCGCCCTCTGTTTCAGCCCCTCTGTTTCTCGCCCTCTGTTTCTCGCCCTCTGTTTCAGCCCCTCTGTTTCAGCCCCTCTGTTTCAGCCCCTCTGTTTGAGCCCCTCTGTTTCTCGCCCTCTGTTTCAGCCCCGCTGTTTCAGCCCCTCTGTTTCAGCCCCTCTGTTTCTAGCCCTCTGTTTCAGCCCCTCTGTTTCAGCCCCTCTGTTTCAGCCGCTCGGTTTCTCGCCCTCTGTTTCTCGCCCCCTGTTTCAGCCCCTCTGTTTCACCCCATCGGTTTCTCGCCCTCTGTTTCAGCCCCTCTGTTTCAGCCCCTCTGTTTCTCGCCCTCTGTTTCAGCCCCTCTGTTTCTCGCCCTCTGTTTCAGCCCCTCTGTTTCTCACCCTCTGTTTCAGCCCCTCTGTTTCAGCCCCTCTGTTTCTCGCCCCCTGTTTCAGCCCCTCTGTTTCAGCCCCTCTGTTTCTCGCCCTCTGTTTCAGCCCCTCTGTTTCTCGCCCTCTGTTTCTCGCCCTCTATTTCAGCCCCTCTGTTTCAGCCCCTCTGTTTCTCGCCCTCTGTTTCAGCCCCTCTGTTTCTCGCCCTCTGTTTCAGCCCATCTATTTCAGCCCCTCAGTTCAGCCACTTGGTTTCTCGCCCTCTGTTTCAGCCCCTCTGTTTCTCGCCCTCTGTTTCTCGCCCTCTGTTTCAGCCCCACTGTTTCTGCCCCTCTGTTTCTCGCCCTCTGTTTCAGACCCTCTGTTTCAGCTCCTCTGTTTCAGCACCTCTTTTTCTCACCCACTGTTTCAGCCCCTCTGCTTCTCGCCCTCTGTTTCAGCCCCTCTGTTTCAGCCCCTCCGTTTCTCGCCCTCTGTTTCAGCCCCTCTGTTTCAGCTCCTCTGTTTCAGCCCCTCTGTTTCTCGCTCTCTTATTCAGCCCCTCTCTTTCAGCCCCTCTGTTTCAGCCCCTCTGTTTGAGCCCCTCTGTTTCAGCCCCTCTGTTTCTCGCCCTCTGTTTCAGCCCCTCTGTTTCAGCCCCTCTGTGTCTCGCCCTCTGTTTCTCGCCCTCTGTTTCTCGCCCTCTGTTTCAGCCCCTCTGTTTCAGCCCCTCTGTTTCAGCCCCTCTGTTTCAGCCCCTCTGTTTCAGCACCTCTGTTTCTCGCCCTCTGTTTCAGCCCCTCTGTTTCTCGCCCCCTGTTTCAGCCCCTCTGTTTCAGCCCCTCTGTTTCTCGCCCTCTGTTTCTCGCCCCCTGTTTCAGCCCCTCTGTTTCAGCCCCTCGGTTTCTCGCCCTCTGTTTCAGCCCCTCTGTTTCAGCCCCTCTGTGTCTCGCCCTCTGTTTCTCGCCCTCTGTTTCTCGCCCCCTGTTTCAGCCCCTCTGTTTCAGCCCCTCTGTTTCCCGCCCTCTGTTTCAGCCCCTCTGTTTCTCGCCCTCTGTTTCTCGCCCTCTGTTTCAGCCCCTCTGTTTCAGCCCCTCTGTTCCAGCCCCTCTGTTTCAGCCCCTCTGTTTCAGCCCCTCTGTTTCTAGCCCTCTGTTTCAGCCCCTCTGTTTCAGCCCCTCTGTTTCAGCCCCTCTGTTTCTCGCCCTCTGTTTCTCGCCCCCTGTTTCAGCCCCACTGTTTCAGCCCCTCGGTTTCTCGCCCTCTGTTTCAGCCCCTCTGTTTCAGCCCCTTTGTTTCAGCCCCTCTGTTTCAGCCCCTCTGTTTCTCGCCCTCTGTTTCAGCCCCTCTGTTTCTCGCCCTCTGGTTCAGCCCCTCAGTTTCAGCCCCTCTGTTTCAGCCCCTCTGTTCAGCCCCTCGGTTTCTCGCCCTCTGTTTCAGCCCCTCGGTTTCTCGCCCTCTGTTTCAGACCCTCTGTTTCTCGCCCTCTGTTTCAGCCCCTCTGTTTCAGCCCCTCTGTTTCAGCCCCTCTTTTTCTCGCCCTCTCTTTCAGCCCCTCTGTTTCAGCCCCTCTGTTTCAGCCCCTCTTTTTCTCGCCCTCTGTTTCAGCCCCACTGTTTCAGCCCCTCTGTTTCTCGCCCTCTGTTTCAGCCCCTCTGTTTCTCGCCCCCTGTTTCTCGCCCCCTGTTTCAGCCCCTCTGTTTCAGCCCCTCTGTTTCTCGCCCCATGTTTCAGCCCCTCTGTTTCAGCCCCCCTGTTTCTCCCACCCTGTTTCAGCCCCTCTGTTTCAGCCCCTCTGTTTCTCGCCCTCTGTTTCAGCCCCTCTGTTTCTCGCCCTCTGTTTCTCGCCCCCTGTTTCAGCCCCTCTGTTTCAGCCCCTCTGTTTCAGCCCCTCTGTTTCAGCCCCTCTATTTCTCGCCCTCTGTTTCAGCCCCGCTGTTTCAGCCCCTCTGTTTCAGCCCGTCTGTTTCTAGCCCTCTGTTTCAGCCCCTCTGTTTCAGCCCCTCTGTTTCAGCCCCTCGGTTTCTCGCCCTCTGTTTCTCGCCCCCTGTTTCAGCCCCTCTGTTTCAGCCCCTCGGTTTCTCGCCCTCTGTTTCAGCCCCTCTGTTTCAGCCCCTCTGTTTCTCGCCCTCTGTTTCAGCCCCTCTGTTTCTCGCCCTCTGTTTCAGCCCATCTGTTTCAGCCCCTCTGTTCAGCCACTCGGTTTCTCGCCCTCTGTTTCACCCCCTCGGTTTCTCGCCCTCTGTTTCAGCCCCTCTGTTCCAGCCCCTCTGTTTCTCGCCCTCTGTTTCAGCCCCTCTGTTTCAGCCCCTCTTTTTCTCGCCCTCTGTTTCAGCCCCTCTGTTTCTCGCCCTCTGTTTCAGCCCCTCTGTTTCTCGCCCTCTGTTTCAGCCCCTCTGTTTCAGCCCCTCTGTTTCAGCCCCTCTGTTCAGCCCCTCGGTTACTCGCCCTCTGTTTCAGCCCCTCTGTTTCTCGCCCTCTGTTTCAGCCCCTCTGTTTCAGCCCCTCTGTTTCTCGCCCTCTGTTTCAGCCCCTCTGTTTCTCACTCTCTGTTTCAGCCCCTCTGTTTCAGCCCCTCTGTTTCAGCCCCTCTGTTTCAGCCCCTCTGTTTCTCGCCCTCTGTTTCAGCCCCTCGGATTCGCGCCCTCAGTTTCAGCCCCTCTGTTTCAGCCCCTCTGTTTCTCGCCCTCTGTTTCAGCCCCTCTGTTTCAGCCCCTCTGTTTCAGCCCCTCTTTTTCTCGCCCTCTCTTTCAGCCCCACTGTTTCAGCCCCTCTGTTTCAGCCCCTTTTTTTCTCGCCCTCTGTTTCAGCCCCACTGTTTCAGCCCCTCTGTTTCTCGCCCTCTGTTTCAGCCCCTCTGTTTCTCGCCGCCTGTTTCTCGCCCCCTGTTTCAGCCCCTCTGTTTCAGCCCCTCTGTTTCTCGCCCTCTGTTTCTCGCCCTCTGTTTCAGCCCCTCTGTTTCAGCCCCTCTGTTTCTCGCCCTCTGTTTCAGCCCCTCTGTTTCTCGCCCTCTGTTTCTCGCCCTCTGTTTCAGCCCCACTGTTTCTGCCCCTCTGTTTCTCGCCCTCTGTTTCAGACCCTCTGTTTCAGCTCCTCTGTTTCAGCACCTCTTTTTCTCACCCACTGTTTCAGCCCCTCTGCTTCTCGCCCTCTGTTTCAGCCCCTCTGTTTCAGCCCCTCCGTTTCTCGCCCTCTGTTTCAGCCCCTCTGTTTCAGCTCCTCTGTTTCAACCCCTCTGTTTCTCGCTCTCTTATTCAGCCCCTCTCTTTCAGCCCCTCTGTTTCAGCCCCTCTGTTTGAGCCCCTCTGTTTCAGCCCCTCTGTTTCTCGCCCTCTGTTTCAGCCCCTCTGTTTCAGCCCCTCTGTGTCTCGCCCTCTGTTTCTCGCCCTCTGTTTCTCGCCCTCTGTTTCAGCCCCTCTGTTTCAGCCCCTCTGTTTCAGCCCCTCTGTTTCAGCACCTCTGTTTCTCGCCCTCTGTTTCAGCCCCTCTGTTTCTCGCCCCCTGTTTCAGCCCCTCTGTTTCAGCCCCTCTGTTTCTCGCCCTCTGTTTCTCGCCCCGTGTTTCAGCCCCTCTGTTTCAGCCCCTCGGTTTCTCGCCCTCTGTTTCAGCCCCTCTGTTTCAGCCCCTCTGTGTCTCGCCCTCTGTTTCTCGCCCTCTGTTTCTCGCCCCCTGTTTCAGCCCCTCTGTTTCAGCCCCTCTGTTTCTCGCCCTCTGTTTCAGCCCCTCTGTTTCTCGCTCTCTGTTTCTCGCCCTCTGTTTCAGCCCCTCTGTTTCAGCCCCTCTGTTCCAGCCCCTCTGTTTCAGCCCCTCTGTTTCAGCCCCTCTGTTTCTAGCCCTCTGTTTCAGCCCCTCTGTTTCAGCCCCTCTGTTTCAGCCCCTCTGTTTCTCGCCCTCTGTTTCTCGCCCCCTGTTTCAGCCCCACTGTTTCAGCCCCTCGGTTTCTCGCCCTCTGTTTCAGCCCCTCTGTTTCAGCCCCTTTGTTTCAGCCCCTCTGTTTCAGCCCCTCTGTTTCTCGCCCTCTGTTTCAGCCCCTCTGTTTCTCGCCCTCTGTTTCAGCCCCTCAGTTTCAGCCCCTCTGTTTCAGCCCCTCTGTTCAGCCCCTCGGTTTCTCGCCCTCTGTTTCAGCCCCTCGGTTTCTCGCCCTCTGTTTCAGACCCTCTGTTTCTCGCCCTCTGTTTCAGCGCCTCTGTTTCAGCCCCTCTGTTTCAGCCCCTCTTTTTCTCGCCCTCTCTTTCAGCCCCTCTGTTTCAGCCCCTCTGTTTCAGCCCCTCTTTTTCTCGCCCTCTGTTTCAGCCCCACTGTTTCAGCCCCTCTGTTTCTCGCCCTCTGTTTCAGCCCCTCTGTTTCTCGCCCCCTGTTTCTCGCCCCCTGTTTCAGCCCCTCTGTTTCAGCCCCTCTGTTTCTCGCCCCATGTTTCAGCCCCTCTGTTTCAGCCCCCCTGTTTCTCGCACCCTGTTTCAGCCCCTCTGTTTCAGCCCCTCTGTTTCTCGCCCTCTGTTTCAGCCCCTCTGTTTCTCGCCCTCTGTTTCTCGCCCCCTGTTTCAGCCCCTCTGTTTCAGCCCCTCTGTTTCAGCCCCTCTATTTCTCGCCCTCTGTTTCAGCCCCGCTGTTTCAGCCCCTCTGTTTCAGCCCGTCTGTTTCTAGCCCTCTGTTTCTCGCCCTCTGTTTCAGCCCCTCTGTTTCAGCCCCTCGGTTTCTCGCCCTCTGTTTCTCGCGCCCTGTTTCAGCCCCTCTGTTTCAGCCCCTCGGTTTCTCGCCCTCTGTTTCAGCCCCTCTGTTTCAGCCCCTCTGTTTCTCGCCCTCTGTTTCAGCCCCTCTGTTTCTCGCCCTCTGTTTCAGCCTCTCTGTTTCTCGCTCTCTGTTTCAGCCCCTCTGTTTCATCCCCTCTGTTTCAGCCCCTCTATTTCAGCCCCTCTGTTTCACCCCCTCTGTTTCAGCCCCTCTGATTCAGCCCCTCTGTTTCAGCCCCTCTGTTTCTCGCCCTCTGTTTCAGCCCCTCTGTTTCTCACTCTCTGTTTCAGCCCCTCTGTTTCAGCCCCTCTGTTTCAGCCCCTCTGTTTCTCGCCCTCTGTTTCAGCCCCTCGGATTCGCGCCCTCAGTTTCAGCCCCTCTGTTTCAGCCCCTCTGTTTCTCGCCCTCTGTTTCAGCCCCTCTGTTTCAGCCCCTCTGTTTCAGCCCCTCTTTTTCTCGCCCTCTCTTTCAGCCCCACTGTTTCAGCCCCTCTGTTTCAGCCCCTTTTTTTCTCGCCCTCTGTTTCAGCCCCACTGTTTCAGCCCCTCTGTTTCTCGCCCTCTGTTTCAGCCCCTCTGTTTCTCGCCGCCTGTTTCTCGCCCCCTGTTTCAGCCCCTCTGTTTCAGCCCCTCTGTTTCTCGCCCTCTGTTTCTCGCCCTCTGTTTCAGCCCCTCTGTTTCAGCCCCTCTGTTTCTCGCCCTCTGTTTCAGCCCCTCTGTTTCTCGCCCTCTGTTTCAGCCCATCTGTTTCAGCCCCTCAGTTCAGCCACTCGGTTTCTCGCCCTCTGTTTCAGCCCCTCTGTTTCTCGCCCTCTGTTTCTCGCCCTCTGTTTCAGCCCCACTGTTTCTGCCCCTCTGTTTCTCGCCCTCTGTTTCAGACCCTCTGTTTCAGCTCCTCTGTTTCAGCACCTCTTTTTCTCACCCACTGTTTCAGCCCCTCTGCTTCTCGCCCTCTGTTTCAGCCCCTCTGTTTCAGCCCCTCCGTTTCTCGCCCTCTGTTTCAGCCCCTCTGTTTCAGCTCCTCTGTTTCAACCCCTCTGTTTCTCGCTCTCTTATTCAGCCCCTCTCTTTCAGCCCCTCTGTTTCAGCCCCTCTGTTTGAGCCCCTCTGTTTCAGCCCCTCTGTTTCTCGCCCTCTGTTTCAGCCCCTCTGTTTCAGCCCCTCTGTGTCTCGCCCTCTGTTTCTCGCCCTCTGTTTCTCGCCCTCTGTTTCAGCCCCTCTGTTTCAGCCCCTCTGTTTCAGCCCCTCTGTTTCAGCCCCTCTGTTTCAGCACCTCTGTTTCTCGCCCTCTGTTTCAGCCCCTCTGTTTCTCGCCCCCTGTTTCAGCCCCTCTGTTTCAGCCCCTCTGTTTCTCGCCCTCTGTTTCTCGCCCCGTGTTTCAGCCCATCTGTTTCAGCCCCTCGGTTTCTCGCCCTCTGTTTCAGCCCCTCTGTTTCAGCCCCTCTGTGTCTCGCCCTCTGTTTCTCGCCCTCTGTTTCTCGCCCCCTGTTTCAGCCCCTCTGTTTCAGCCCCTCTGTTTCTCGCCCTCTGTTTCAGCCCCTCTGTTTCTCGCCCTCTGTTTCTCGCCCTCTGTTTCAGCCCCTCTGTTTCAGCCCCTCTGTTCCAGCCCCTCTGTTTCAGCCCCTCTGTTTCAGCCCCTCTGTTTCTAGCCCTCTGTTTCAGCCCCTCTGTTTCAGCCCCTCTGTTTCAGCCCCTCTGTTTCTCGCCCTCTGTTTCTCGCCCCCTGTTTCAGCCCCACTGTTTCAGCCCCTCGGTTTCTCGCCCTCTGTTTCAGCCCCTCTGTTTCAGCCCCTTTGTTTCAGCTCCTCTGTTTCAGCCCCTCTGTTTCTCGCCCTCTGTTTCAGCCCCTCTGTTTCTCGCCCTCTGTTTCAGCCCCTCAGTTTCAGCCCCTCTGTTTCAGCCCCTCTGTTCAGCCCCTCGGTTTCTCGCCCTCTGTTTCAGCCCCTCGGTTTCTCGCCCTCTGTTTCAGACCCTCTGTTTCTCGCCCTCTGTTTCAGCCCCTCTGTTTCAGCCCCTCTGTTTCAGCCCCTCTTTTTCTCGCCCTCTCTTTCAGCCCCTCTGTTTCAGCCCCTCTGTTTCAGCCCCTCTTTTTCTCGCCCTCTGTTTCAGCCCCACTGTTTCAGCCCCTCTGTTTCTCGCCCTCTGTTTCAGCCCCTCTGTTTCTCGCCCCCTGTTTCTCGCCCCCTGTTTCAGCCCCTCTGTTTCAGCCCCTCTGTTTCTCGCCCCATGTTTCAGCCCCTCTGTTTCAGCCCCCCTGTTTCTCGCACCCTGTTTCAGCCCCTCTGTTTCAGCCCCTCTGTTTCTCGCCCTCTGTTTCAGCCCCTCTGTTTCTCGCCCTCTGTTTCTCGCCCCCTGTTTCAGCCCCTCTGTTTCAGCCCCTCTGTTTCAGCCCCTCTGTTTCAGCCCCTCTATTTCTCGCCCTCTGTTTCAGCCCCGCTGTTTCAGCCCCTCTGTTTCAGCCCGTCTGTTTCTAGCCCTCTGTTTCAGCCCCTCTGTTTCAGCCCCTCTGTTTCAGCCCCTCGGTTTCTCGCCCTCTGTTTCTCGCCCCCTGTTTCAGCCCCTCTGTTTCAGCCCCTCGGTTTCTCGCCCTCTGTTTCAGCCCCTCTGTTTCAGCCCCTCTGTTTCTCGCCCTCTGTTTCAGCCCCTCTGTTTCTCGCCCTCTGTTTCAGCCCATCTGTTTCAGCCCCTCTGTTCAGCCACTCGGTTTCTCGCCCTCTGTTTCACCCCCTCGGTTTCTCGCCCTCTGTTTCAGCCCCTCTGTTCCAGCCCCTCTGTTTCTCGCCCTCTGTTTCAGCCCCTCTGTTTCTCGCCCTCTGTTTCAGCCCCTCTGTTTCTCGCCCTCTGTTTCAGCCCCTCTGTTTCAGCCCCTCTGTTTCAGCCCCTCTGTTCAGCCCCTCGGTTACTCGCCCTCTGTTTCAGCCCCTCTGTTTCTCGCCCTCTGTTTCAGCCCCTCTGTTTCAGCCCCTCTGTTTCTCGCCCTCTGTTTCAGCCCCTCTGTTTCTCACTCTCTGTTTCAGCCCCTCTGTTTCAGCCCCTCTGTTTCAGCCCCTCTGTTTCTCGCCCTCTGTTTCAGCCCCTCGGATTCGCGCCCTCAGTTTCAGCCCCTCTGTTTCAGCCCCTCTGTTTCTCGCCCTCTGTTTCAGCCCCTCTGTTTCTCGCCCTCTGTTTCAGCCCATCTGTTTCAGCCCCTCTGTTCAGCCACTCGGTTTCTCGCCCTCTGTTTCACCCCCTCGGTTTCTCGCCCTCTGTTTCAGCCCCTCTGTTTCTCGCCCTCTGTTTCAGCCCCTCTGTTTCAGCCCCTCTTTTTCTCGCCCTCTGTTTCAGCCCCTCTGTTTCTCGCCCTCTGTTTCAGCCCCTCTGTTTCTCGCCCTCTGTTTCAGCCCCTCTGTTTCAGCCCCTCTGTTTCAGCCCCTCTGTTCAGCGCCTCGGTTACTCGCCCTCTGTTTCAGCCCCTCTGTTTCTCGCCCTCTGTTTCAGCCCCTCTGTTTCAGCCCCTCTGTTTCAGCCCCTCTGTTTCAGCCCCTCTGTTTCTCGCCCTCTGTTTCAGCCCCTCGGATTCGCGCCCTCAGTTTCAGCCCCTCTGTTTCAGCCCCTCTGTTTCTCGCCCTCTGTTTCAGCCCCTCTGTTTCAGCCCCTCTGTTTCAGCCCCTCTTTTTCTCGCCCTCTCTTTCAGCCCCACTGTTTCAGCCCCTCTGTTTCAGCCCCTTTTTTTCTCGCCCTCTGTTTCAGCCCCACTGTTTCAGCCCCTCTGTTTCTCGCCCTCTGTTTCAGCCCCTCTGTTTCTCGCCGCCTGTTTCTCGCCCCCTGTTTCAGCCCCTCTGTTTCCGCCCCTCTGTTTCTCGCGCCATGTTTTAGCCCCTCTCTTTCAGCCCCCCTGTTTCTCGCCCCCTGTTTCAGCCCCTCTGTTTCAGCCCCTCTGTTTCTCGCCCTCTGTTTCAGCCCCTCTGTTTCTCGCCCTCTGTTTCTCGCCCTCTGTTTCAGCCCCTCTGTTTCAGCCCCTCTGTTTCAGCCCCTCTGATTGAGCCCCTCTGTTTCTCGCCCTCTGTTTCAGCCCCGCTGTTTCAGCCCCTCTGTTTCAGCCCCTCTGTTTCTAGCCCTCTGTTTCAGCCCCTCTGTTTCAGCCCCTCTGTTTCAGCCGCTCGGTTTCTCGCCCTCTGTTTCTCGCCCCCTGTTTCAGCCCCTCTGTTTCACCCCATCGGTTTCTCGCCCTCTGTTTCAGCCCCTCTGTTTCAGCCCCTCTGTTTCTCGCCCTCTGTTTCAGCCCCTCTGTTTCTCGCCCTCTGTTTCAGCCCCTCTGTTTCTCACCCTCTGTTTCAGCCCCTCTGTTTCAGCCCCTCTGTTTCTCGCCCCCTGTTTCAGACCCTCTGTTTCAGCCCCTCTGTTTCTCGCCCTCTGTTTCAGCCCCTCTGTTTCTCGCCCTCTGTTTCTCGCCCTCTGTTTCAGCCCCTCTGTTTCAGCCCCTCTGTTTCTCGCCCTCTGTTTCAGCCCCTCTGTTTCTCGCCCTCTGTTTCAGCCCATCTGTTTCAGCCCCTCAGTTCAGCCACTCGGTTTCTCGCCCTCTGTTTCAGCCCCTCTGTTTCTCGCCCTCTGTTTCTCGCCCTCTGTTTCAGCCCCACTGTTTCTGCCCCTCTGTTTCTCGCCCTCTGTTTCAGACCCTCTGTTTCAGCTCCTCTGTTTCAGCACCTCTTTTTCTCACCCACTGTTTCAGCCCCTCTGCTTCTCGCCCTCTGTTTCAGCCCCTCTGTTTCAGCCCCTCCGTTTCTCGCCCTCTGTTTCAGCCCCTCTGTTTCAGCTCCTCTGTTTCAGCCCCTCTGTTTCTCGCTCTCTTATTCAGCCCCTCTCTTTCAGCCCCTCTGTTTCAGCCCCTCTGTTTGAGCCCCTCTGTTTCAGCCCCTCTGTTTCTCGCCCTCTGTTTCAGCACCTCTGTTTCAGCCCCTCTGTGTCTCGCCCTCTGTTTCTCGCCCTCTGTTTCTCGCCCTCTGTTTCAGCCCCTCTGTTTCAGCCCCTCTGTTTCAGCCCCTCTGTTTCAGCCCCTCTGTTTCAGCACCTCTGTTTCTCGCCCTCTGTTTCAGCCCCTCTGTTTCTCGCCCCCTGTTTCAGCCCCTCTGTTTCAGCCCCTCTGTTTCTCGCCCTCTGTTTCTCGCCCCCTGTTTCAGCCCCTCTGTTTCAGCCCCTCGGTTTCTCGCCCTCTGTTTCAGCCCCTCTGTTTCAGCCCCTCTGTGTCTCGCCCTCTGTTTCTCGCCCTCTGTTTCTCGCCCCCTGTTTCAGCCCCTCTGTTTCAGCCCCTCTGTTTCTCGCCCTCTGTTTCAGCCCCTCTGTTTCTCGCCCTCTGTTTCTCGCCCTCTGTTTCAGCCCCTCTGTTTCAGCCCCTCTGTTCCAGCCCCTCTGTTTCAGCCCCTCTGTTTCAGCCCCTCTGTTTCTAGCCCTCTGTTTCAGCCCCTCTGTTTCAGCCCCTCTGTTTCAGCCCCTCTGTTTCTCGCCCTCTGTTTCTCGCCCCCTGTTTCAGCCCCACTGTTTCAGCCCCTCGGTTTCTCGCCCTCTGTTTCAGCCCCTCTGTTTCAGCCCCTTTGTTTCAGCCCCTCTGTTTCAGCCCCTCTGTTTCTCGCCCTCTGTTTCAGCCCCTCTGTTTCTCGCCCTCTGTTTCAGCCCCTCAGTTTCAGCCCCTCTGTTTCAGCCCCTCTGTTCAGCCCCTCGGTTTCTCGCCCTCTGTTTCAGCCCCTCGGTTTCTCGCCCTCTGTTTCAGACCCTCTGTTTCTCGCCCTCTGTTTCAGCCCCTCTGTTTCAGCCCCTCTGTTTCAGCCCCTCTTTTTCTCGCCCTCTCTTTCAGCCCCTCTGTTTCAGCCCCTCTGTTTCAGCCCCTCTGTTTCTCGCCCTCTGTTTCAGCCCCTCTGTTTCTCACCCTCTGTTTCAGCCCCTCTGTTTCAGCCCCTCTGTTTCTCGCCCCCTGTTTCAGCCCCTCTGTTTCAGCCCCTCTGTTTCTCGCCCTCTGTTTCAGCCCCTCTGTTTCTCGCCCTCTGTTTCTCGCCCTCTGTTTCAGCCCCTCTGTTTCAGCCCCTCTGTTTCTCGCCCTCTGTTTCAGCCCCTCTGTTTCTCGCCCTCAGTTTCAGCCCATCTGTTTCAGCCCCTCAGTTCAGCCACTCGGTTTCTCGCCCTCTGTTTCAGCCCCTCTGTTTCTCGCCCTCTGTTTCTCGCCCTCTGTTTCAGCCCCACTGTTTCTGCCCCTCTGTTTCTCGCCCTCTGTTTCAGACCCTCTGTTTCAGCTCCTCTGTTTCAGCACCTCTTTTTCTCACCCACTGTTTCAGCCCCTCTGCTTCTCGCCCTCTGTTTCAGCCCCTCTGTTTCAGCCCCTCCGTTTCTCGCCCTCTGTTTCAGCCCCTCTGTTTCAGCTCCTCTGTTTCAGCCCCTCTGTTTCTCGCTCTCTTATTCAGCCCCTCTCTTTCAGCCCCTCTGTTTCAGCCCCTCTGTTTGAGCCCCTCTGTTTCAGCCCCTCTGTTTCTCGCCCTCTGTTTCAGCCCCTCTGTTTCAGCCCCTCTGTGTCTCGCCCTCTGTTTCTCGCCCTCTGTTTCAGCCCCTCTGTTTCAGCCCCTCTGTTTCAGCCCCTCTGTTTCAGCCCCTCTGTTTCAGCACCTCTGTTTCTCGCCCTCTGTTTCAGCCCCTCTGTTTCTCGGCCCCTGTTTCAGCCCCTCTGTTTCAGCCCCTCTGTTTCTCGCCCTCTGTTTCTCGTCCCCTGTTTCAGCCCCTCTGTTTCAGCCCCTCGGTTTCTCGCCCTCTGTTTCAGCCCCTCTGTTTCAGCCCCTCTGTGTCTCGCACTCTGTTTCTCGCCCTCTGTTTCTCGCCCCCTGTTTCAGCCCCTCTGTTTCAGCCCCTCTGTTTCTCGCCCTCTGTTTCAGCCCCTCTGTTTCTCGCCCTCTGTTTCTCGCCCTCTGTTTCAGCCCCTCTGTTTCAGCCCCTCTGTTCCAGCCCCTCTGTTTCAGCCCCTCTGTTTCAGCCCCTCTGTTTCTAGCCCTCTGTTTCAGCCCCTCTGTTTCAGCCCCTCTGTTTCAGCCCATCTGTTTCAGCCCCCCTGTTTCTCGCACCCTGTTTCAGCCCCTCTGTTTCAGCCCCTCTGTTTCTCGCCCTCTGTTTCAGCCCCTCTGTTTCTCGCCCTCTGTTTCTCGCCCCCTGTTTCAGCCCCTCTGTTTCAGCCCCTCTGTTTCAGCCCCTCTGTTTCAGCCCCTCTATTTCTCGCCCTCTGTTTCAGCCCCGCTGTTTCAGCCCCTCTGTTTCAGCCCGTCTGTTTCTAGCCCTCTGTTTCAGCCCCTCTGTTTCAGCCCCTCTGTTTCAGCCCCTCGGTTTCTCGCCCTCTGTTTCTCGCCCCCTGTTTCAGCCCCTCTGTTTCAGCCCCTCGGTTTCTCGCCCTCTGTTTCAGCCCCTCTGTTTCAGCCCCTCTGTTTCTCGCCCTCTGTTTCAGCCCCTCTGTTTCTCGCCCTCTGTTTCAGCCCATCTGTTTCAGCCCCTCTGTTCAGCCACTCGGTTTCTCGCCCTCTGTTTCACCCCCTCGGTTTCTCGCCCTCTGTTTCAGCCCCTCTGTTCCAGCCCCTCTGTTTCTCGCCCTCTGTTTCAGCCCCTCTGTTTCTCGCCCTCTGTTTCAGCCCCTCTGTTTCTCGCCCTCTGTTTCAGCCCCTCTGTTTCAGCCCCTCTGTTTCAGCCCCTCTGTTCAGCCCCTCGGTTACTCGCCCTCTGTTTCAGCCCCTCTGTTTCTCGCCCTCTGTTTCAGCCCCTCTGTTTCAGCCCCTCTGTTTCTCGCCCTCTGTTTCAGCCCCTCTGTTTCTCACTCTCTGTTTCAGCCCCTCTGTTTCAGCCCCTCTGTTTCAGCCCCTCTGTTTCTCGCCCTCTGTTTCAGCCCCTCGGATTCGCGCCCTCAGTTTCAGCCCCTCTGTTTCAGCCCCTCTGTTTCTCGCCCTCTGTTTCAGCCCCTCTGTTTCTCGCCCTCTGTTTCAGCCCATCTGTTTCAGCCCCTCTGTTCAGCCACTCGGTTTCTCGCCCTCTGTTTCACCCCCTCGGTTTCTCGCCCTCTGTTTCAGCCCCTCTGTTCCAGCCCCTCTGTTTCTCGCCCTCTGTTTCAGCCCCTCTGTTTCAGCCCCTCTTTTTCTCGCCCTCTGTTTCAGCCCCTCTGTTTCTCGCCCTCTGTTTCAGCCCCTCTGTTTCTCGCCCTCTGTTTCAGCCCCTCTGTTTCAGCCCCTCTGTTTCAGCCCCTCTGTTCAGCGCCTCGGTTACTCGCCCTCTGTTTCAGCCCCTCTGTTTCTCGCCCTCTGTTTCAGCCCCTCTGTTTCAGCCCCTCTGTTTCAGCCCCTCTGTTTCAGCCCCTCTGTTTCTCGCCCTCTGTTTCAGCCCCTCGGATTCGCGCCCTCAGTTTCAGCCCCTCTGTTTCAGCCCCTCTGTTTCTCGCCCTCTGTTTCAGCCCCTCTGTTTCAGCCCCTCTGTTTCAGCCCCTCTTTTTCTCGCCCTCTCTTTCAGCCCCACTGTTTCAGCCCCTCTGTTTCAGCCCCTTTTTTTCTCGCCCTCTGTTTCAGCCCCACTGTTTCAGCCCCTCTGTTTCTCGCCCTCTGTTTCAGCCCCTCTGTTTCTCGCCGCCTGTTTCTCGCCCCCTGTTTCAGCCCCTCTGTTTCCGCCCCTCTGTTTCTCGCGCCATGTTTTAGCCCCTCTCTTTCAGCCCCCCTGTTTCTCGCCCCCTGTTTCAGCCCCTCTGTTTCAGCCCCTCTGTTTCTCGCCCTCTGTTTCAGCCCCTCTGTTTCTCGCCCTCTGTTTCTCGCCCTCTGTTTCAGCCCCTCTGTTTCAGCCCCTCTGTTTCAGCCCCTCTGATTGAGCCCCTCTGTTTCTCGCCCTCTGTTTCAGCCCCGCTGTTTCAGCCCCTCTGTTTCAGCCCCTCTGTTTCTAGCCCTCTGTTTCAGCCCCTCTGTTTCAGCCCCTCTGTTTCAGCCGCTCGGTTTCTCGCCCTCTGTTTCTCGCCCCCTGTTTCAGCCCCTCTGTTTCACCCCATCGGTTTCTCGCCCTCTGTTTCAGCCCCTCTGTTTCAGCCCCTCTGTTTCTCGCCCTCTGTTTCAGCCCCTCTGTTTCTCGCCCTCTGTTTCAGCCCCTCTGTTTCTCACCCTCTGTTTCAGCCCCTCTGTTTCAGCCCCTCTGTTTCTCGCCCCCTGTTTCAGACCCTCTGTTTCAGCCCCTCTGTTTCTCGCCCTCTGTTTCAGCCCCTCTGTTTCTCGCCCTCTGTTTCTCGCCCTCTGTTTCAGCCCCTCTGTTTCAGCCCCTCTGTTTCTCGCCCTCTGTTTCAGCCCCTCTGTTTCTCGCCCTCTGTTTCAGCCCATCTGTTTCAGCCCCTCAGTTCAGCCACTCGGTTTCTCGCCCTCTGTTTCAGCCCCTCTGTTTCTCGCCCTCTGTTTCTCGCCCTCTGTTTCAGCCCCACTGTTTCTGCCCCTCTGTTTCTCGCCCTCTGTTTCAGACCCTCTGTTTCAGCTCCTCTGTTTCAGCACCTCTTTTTCTCACCCACTGTTTCAGCCCCTCTGCTTCTCGCCCTCTGTTTCAGCCCCTCTGTTTCAGCCCCTCCGTTTCTCGCCCTCTGTTTCAGCCCCTCTGTTTCAGCTCCTCTGTTTCAGCCCCTCTGTTTCTCGCTCTCTTATTCAGCCCCTCTCTTTCAGCCCCTCTGTTTCAGCCCCTCTGTTTGAGCCCCTCTGTTTCAGCCCCTCTGTTTCTCGCCCTCTGTTTCAGCCCCTCTGTTTCAGCCCCTCTGTGTCTCGCCCTCTGTTTCTCGCCCTCTGTTTCTCGCCCTCTGTTTCAGCCCCTCTGTTTCAGCCCCTCTGTTTCAGCCCCTCTGTTTCAGCCCCTCTGTTTCAGCACCTCTGTTTCTCGCCCTCTGTTTCAGCCCCTCTGTTTCTCGCCCCCTGTTTCAGCCCCTCTGTTTCAGCCCCTCTGTTTCTCGCCCTCTGTTTCTCGCCCCCTGTTTCAGCCCCTCTGTTTCAGCCCCTCGGTTTCTCGCCCTCTGTTTCAGCCCCTCTGTTTCAGCCCCTCTGTGTCTCGCCCTCTGTTTCTCGCCCTCTGTTTCTCGCCCCCTGTTTCAGCCCCTCTGTTTCAGCCCCTCTGTTTCTCGCCCTCTGTTTCAGCCCCTCTGTTTCTCGCCCTCTGTTTCTCGCCCTCTGTTTCAGCCCCTCTGTTTCAGCCCCTCTGTTCCAGCCCCTCTGTTTCAGCCCCTCTGTTTCAGCCCCTCTGTTTCTAGCCCTCTGTTTCAGCCCCTCTGTTTCAGCCCCTCTGTTTCAGCCCCTCTGTTTCTCGCCCTCTGTTTCTCGCCCCCTGTTTCAGCCCCACTGTTTCAGCCCCTCGGTTTCTCGCCCTCTGTTTCAGCCCCTCTGTTTCAGCCCCTTTGTTTCAGCCCCTCTGTTTCAGCCCCTCTGTTTCTCGCCCTCTGTTTCAGCCCCTCTGTTTCTCGCCCTCTGTTTCAGCCCCTCAGTTTCAGCCCCTCTGTTTCAGCCCCTCTGTTCAGCCCCTCGGTTTCTCGCCCTCTGTTTCAGCCCCTCGGTTTCTCGCCCTCTGTTTCAGACCCTCTGTTTCTCGCCCTCTGTTTCAGCCCCTCTGTTTCAGCCCCTCTGTTTCAGCCCCTCTTTTTCTCGCCCTCTCTTTCAGCCCCTCTGTTTCAGCCCCTCTGTTTCAGCCCCTCTGTTTCTCGCCCTCTGTTTCAGCCCCTCTGTTTCTCACCCTCTGTTTCAGCCCCTCTGTTTCAGCCCCTCTGTTTCTCGCCCCCTGTTTCAGCCCCTCTGTTTCAGCCCCTCTGTTTCTCGCCCTCTGTTTCAGCCCCTCTGTTTCTCGCCCTCTGTTTCTCGCCCTCTGTTTCAGCCCCTCTGTTTCAGCCCCTCTGTTTCTCGCCCTCTGTTTCAGCCCCTCTGTTTCTCGCCCTCAGTTTCAGCCCATCTGTTTCAGCCCCTCAGTTCAGCCACTCGGTTTCTCGCCCTCTGTTTCAGCCCCTCTGTTTCTCGCCCTCTGTTTCTCGCCCTCTGTTTCAGCCCCACTGTTTCTGCCCCTCTGTTTCTCGCCCTCTGTTTCAGACCCTCTGTTTCAGCTCCTCTGTTTCAGCACCTCTTTTTCTCACCCACTGTTTCAGCCCCTCTGCTTCTCGCCCTCTGTTTCAGCCCCTCTGTTTCAGCCCCTCCGTTTCTCGCCCTCTGTTTCAGCCCCTCTGTTTCAGCTCCTCTGTTTCAGCCCCTCTGTTTCTCGCTCTCTTATTCAGCCCCTCTCTTTCAGCCCCTCTGTTTCAGCCCCTCTGTTTGAGCCCCTCTGTTTCAGCCCCTCTGTTTCTCGCCCTCTGTTTCAGCCCCTCTGTTTCAGCCCCTCTGTGTCTCGCCCTCTGTTTCTCGCCCTCTGTTTCAGCCCCTCTGTTTCAGCCCCTCTGTTTCAGCCCCTCTGTTTCAGCCCCTCTGTTTCAGCACCTCTGTTTCTCGCCCTCTGTTTCAGCCCCTCTGTTTCTCGCCCCCTGTTTCAGCCCCTCTGTTTCAGCCCCTCTGTTTCTCGCCCTCTGTTTCTCGTCCCCTGTTTCAGCCCCTCTGTTTCAGCCCCTCGGTTTCTCGCCCTCTGTTTCAGCCCCTCTGTTTCAGCCCCTCTGTGTCTCGCACTCTGTTTCTCGCCCTCTGTTTCTCGCCCCCTGTTTCAGCCCCTCTGTTTCAGCCCCTCTGTTTCTCGCCCTCTGTTTCAGCCCCTCTGTTTCTCGCCCTCTGTTTCTCGCCCTCTGTTTCAGCCCCTCTGTTTCAGCCCCTCTGTTCCAGCCCCTCTGTTTCAGCCCCTCTGTTTCAGCCCCTCTGTTTCTAGCCCTCTGTTTCAGCCCCTCTGTTTCAGCCCCTCTGTTTCAGCCCCTCTGTTTCTCGCCCTCTGTTTCTCGCCCCCTGTTTCAGCCCCACTGTTTCAGCCCCTCGGTTTCTCGCCCTCTGTTTCAGCCCCTCTGTTTCAGCCCCTTTGTTTCAGCCCCTCTGTTTCAGCCCCTCTGTTTCTCGCCCTCTATTTCAGCCCCTCTGTTTCTCGCCCTCTGTTTCAGCCCCTCAGTTTCAGCCCCTCTGTTTCAGCCCCTCTGTTCAGCCCCTCGGTTTCTCGCCCTCTGTTTCAGCCCCTCGGTTTCTCGCCCTCTGTTTCAGACCCTCTGTTTCTCGCCCTCTGTTTCAGCCCCTCTGTTTCAGCCCCTCTGTTTCAGCCCCTCTTTTTCTCGCCCTCTCTTTCAGCTCCTCTGTTTCAGCCCCTCTGTTTCAGCCCCTCTTTTTCTCGCCCTCTGTTTCAGCCCCACTGTTTCAGCCCCTCTGTTTCTCGCCCTCTGTTTCAGCCCCTCTGTTTCTCGCCCCCTGTTTCTCGCCCCCTGTTTCAGCCCCTCTGTTTCAGCCCCTCTGTTTCTCGCCCCATGTTTCAGCCCCTCTGTTTCAGCCCCCCTGTTTCTCGCACCCTGTTTCAGCCCCTCTGTTTCAGCCCCTCTGTTTCTCGCCCTCTGTTTCAGCCCCTCTGTTTCTCGCCCTCTGTTTCTCGCCCCCTGTTTCAGCCCCTCTGTTTCAGCCCCTCTGTTTCAGCCCCTCTGTTTCAGCCCCTCTATTTCTCGCCCTCTGTTTCAGCCCCGCTGTTTCAGCCCCTCTGTTTCAGCCCGTCTGTTTCTAGCCCTCTGTTTCAGCCCCTCTGTTTCAGCCCCTCTGTTTCAGCCCCTCGGTTTCTCGCCCTCTGTTTCTCGCCCCCTGTTTCAGCCCCTCTGTTTCAGCCCCTCGGTTTCTCGCCCTCTGTTTCAGCCCCTCTGTTTCAGCCCCTCTGTTTCTCGCCCTCTGTTTCAGCCCCTCTGTTTCTCGCCCTCTGTTTCAGCCCATCTGTTTCAGCCCCTCTGTTCAGCCACTCGGTTTCTCGCCCTCTGTTTCACCCCCTCGGTTTCTCGCCCTCTGTTTCAGCCCCTCTGTTCCAGCCCCTCTGTTTCTCGCCCTCTGTTTCAGCCCCTCTGTTTCTCGCCCTCTGTTTCAGCCCCTCTGTTTCTCACCCTCTGTTTCAGCCCCTCTGTTTCAGCCCCTCTGTTTCTCGCCCCCTGTTTCAGCCCCTCTGTTTCAGCCCCTCTGTTTCTCGCCCTCTGTTTCAGCCCCTCTGTTTCTCGCCCTCTGTTTCTCGCCCTCTGTTTCAGCCCCTCTGTTTCAGCCCCTCTGTTTCTCGCCTTCTGTTTCAGCCCCTCTGTTCAGCCACTCGGTTTCTCGCCCTCTGTTTCACCCCCTCTGTTTCTCGCCCTCTGTTTCTCGCCCTCTGTTTCAGCCCCACTGTTTCTGCCCCTCTGTTTCTCGCCCTCTGTTTCAGACCCTCTGTTTCAGCTCCTCTGTTTCAGCACCTCTTTTTCTCACCCACTGTTTCAGCCCCTCTGCTTCTCGCCCTCTGTTTCAGCCCCTCTGTTTCAGCCCCTCCGTTTCTCGCCCTCTGTTTCAGCCCCTCTGTTTCAGCTCCTCTGTTTCAGCCCCTCTGTTTCTGGCTCTCTTATTCAGCCCCTCTGTTTCTCGCCCTCTGTTTCAGCCCCTCTGTTTGAGCCCCTCTGTTTCAGCCCCTCTGTTTCTCGCCCTCTGTTTCAGCCCCTCGGTTTCTCGCCCTCTGTTTCAGCCCCTCTGTTTCAGCCCCTCTGTTTCTCGCCCTCTGTTTCAACCCCTCGGTTTCTCGCCCTCTGTTTTAGCCCCTCTGTTTCAGCCCCTCTGTTTCTCACCCTCTGTTTGAGCACCTCGGTTTCTCGCCCTTTTGTTTCAGCCCCTCTGTTTCAGCCCCTCTGTTTCACCACTCGGTTTCTCACCCTCTGTTTCAGCCCCACTGTTTCAGCCCTTCTGTTTCTCGCCCTCTGTTTCAGCCCCTCTGTTTCAGCCCCTCTGTTTCTCACCCTCTGTTTGAGCACCTCGGTTTCTCGCCCTCTGTTTCAGCCCCTCTGTTTCAGCCCCTCTGTTTCACCCCTCGGTTTCTCACCCTCTGTTTCAGCCCCACTGTTACAGCCCTTCTGTTTCTCGACCTCTGTTTCAGCCCCTCTGTTTCAGCCCCTCTGTTTCTCGCCCTCTGTTTCTCGCCCCCTGTTTCAGCCCCTCTGTTTCAGCCCCTCAGTTTCAGCCCCTCTGTTTCTCGCCCTCAGTTTCAGCCCCTCTGTTTCAGCCCCTCTGTTTCAGCCCCTCTGTTGCTCGCCCTCTGTTTCTCGCCCCCTGTTTCAGCCCCTCTGTTTCAGCCCCTCGGTTTCTCGCTCTCTGTTTCAGCCCCTCTGTTTCAGCCCCTCTGTTTCGCGCCCTCTGTTTCTCACCCTCTGTTTCTCGCCCTCTGTTTCAGCCCCTCTGTTTCAGCCCCTCTGTTTCAGACCCTCTGTTCAACCCCTCGGTTTCTCGCCCTCTGTTTCAGCCCCTCTGTTTCAGCCCCTCTGTTTCAGCCCCTCTGTTTCGCGCCCTCTGTTTCAGCCCCTCTGTTTCAGCCCCTCTGTTTCTCGCCCTCTGTTTCAGCCCCTCTGTTTCTCACCCTCTGTTTCAGCCCCTCTGTTTCAGCCCCTCTGTTTCTCGCCCCCTGTTTCAGCCCCGCTGTTTCAGCCCCTCTGTTTCTCGCCCTCTGTGTCAGCCCCTCTGTTTCTCGCCCTCTGTTTCTCACCCTCTGTTTCAGCCCCTCTGTTTCAGCCCCTCTGTTCCAGCCCCTCTGTTTCAGCCCCTCTGTTTCAGCCCCTCTGTTTCTCGCCCTCTGTTTCTCGCCCCCTGTTTCAGCCCCTCTGTTTCAGCCCCTCTGTTTCTCGCCCTCTGTTTCAGCCCCTCTGTTTCTCGCCCTCTGTTTCTCACCCTCTGTTTCAGCCCCTCTGTTTCAGCCCCTCTGTTCCAGCCCCTCTGTTTCAGCCCCTCTGTTTCAGCCCCTCTGTTTCTCGCCCTCTGTTTCTCGCCCCCTGTTTCAGCCCCACTGTTTCAGACCCTCGGTTTCTCGCCCTCTGTTTCAGCCCCTCTGTTTCAGACCCTTTGTTTCAGCCCCTCTGTTTCAGCCCCTCTGTTTCTCGCACTCTGTTTCAGCCCCTCTGTTTCTCGCCCTCTGTTTCAGCCCCTCTGTTTCAGCCCCTCTGTTTCAGCCCCTCTCTTCAGCCCCTCGGTTACTCGCCCTCTGTTTCAGCCCCTCTGTTTCTCGCCCTCTGTTTCAGCCCCTCTGTTTCTCGCCCTCTGTTTCAGCCCCTCTGTTTCTCACTCTCTGTTTCAGCCCCTCTGTTTCAGCCCCTCTGTTTATCGCCCTCTGTTTCAGCCCCTCGGATTCTCGCCCTCTGTTTCAGACCCTCTGTTACTCGCCCTCCGTTTCAGCCCCTCTGTTTCAGCCCCTCTGTTTCAGCCCCTCTTTTTCTCGCCCTCTCTTTCAGCCCCTCTGTTTCAGCCCTTCTGTTTCAGCCCCTCTTTTTCTCGCCCTCTGTTTCAGCCCCACTGTTTCAGCCCCTCTCTTTCTCGCCCTCTGTTTCAGCCCCTCTGTTTCTCGCCGCCTGTTTCTCGCCCCCTGTTTCAGCCCCTCTGTTTCAGCCCCTCTGTTTCTCGCCCCATGTTTCAGCCCCTCTGTTTCAGCCCCCCTGTTCCTCGCCCCCTGTTTCAGCCCCTCTGTTTCAGCCCCTCTGTTTCAGCCCCTCTGTTTCAGCCCCTCTTTTTCTCGCCCTCTCTTTCAGCCCCTCTGTTTCAGCCCTTCTGTTTCAGCCCCTCTTTTTCTCGCCCTCTGTTTCAGCCCCACTGTTTCAGCCCCTCTCTTTCTCGCCCTCTGTTTCAGCCCCTCTGTTTCTCGCCCCCTGTTTCTCGCCCCCTGTTTCAGCCCCTCTGTTTCAGCCCCTCTGTTTCTCGCCCCATGTTTCAGCCCCTCTGTTTCAGCCCCCCTGTTTCTCGCCCCCTGTTTCAGCCCCTCTGTTTCAGCCCCTCTGTTTCTCGCCCTCTGTTTCAGCCCCTCTGTTCCGCGCCCTCTGTTTCTCGCCCTCTGTTTCAGCCCCTCTGTTTCAGCCCCTCTGTTTCAGCCCCTCTGTTTCTCGCCCTCTGTTTCAGCCCCGCTGTTTCAGCCCCGCTGTTTCAGCCCCTCTGTTTCTAGCCCTCTGTTTCAGCCCCTCTGTTTCAGCCCCTCTGTTTCAGCCCTCGGTTTCTCACCCTCTGTTTCAGCCCCACTGTTTCAGCCCTTCTGTTTCTCGACCTCTGTTTCAGCCCCTCTGTTTCAGCCCCTCTGTTTCTCGCCCTCTGTTTCTCGCCCCCTGTTTCAGCCCCTCTGTTTCAGCCCCTCTGTTTCAGCCCCTCTGTTTCTCGCCCTCAGTTTCAGCCCCTCTGTTTCAGCCCCTCTGTTTCAGCCCCTCTGTTTCTCGCCCTCTGTTTCTCGTCCCCTGTTTCAGCCCCTCTGTTTCAGCCCCTCGGTTTCTCGCCCTCTGTTTCAGCCCCTCTGTTTCAGCCCCTCTGTTTCGCGCCCTCTGTTTCTCGCCCTCTGTTTCTCGCCCTCTGTTTCAGCCCCTCTGTTTCAGCCCCTCTGTTTCAGACCCTCTGTTCAACCCCTCGGTTTCTCGCCCTCTGTTTCAGCCCCTCTGTTTCAGCCCCTCTGTTTCAGCCCCTCTGTTTCGCGCCCTCTGTTTCAGCCCCTCTGTTTCAGCCCCTCTGTTTCTCGCCCTCTGTTTCAGCCCCTCTGTTTCTCACCCTCTGTTTCAGCCCCTCTGTTTCAGCCCCTCTGTTTCTCGCCCCCTGTTTCAGCCCCTCTGTTTCAGCCCCTCTGTTTCTCGCCCTCTGTTTCAGCCCCTCTGTTTCTCGCCCTCTGTTTCTCACCCTCTGTTTCAGCCCCTCTGTTTCAGCCCCTCTGTTCCAGCCCCTCTGTTTCAGCCCCTCTGTTTCAGCCCCTCTGTTTCTCGCCCTCTGTTTCTCGCCCACTGTTTCAGCCCCTCTGTTTCAGCCCCTCTGTTTCTCGCCCTCTGTTTCAGCCCCTCTGTTTCTCGCCCTCTGTTTCTCACCCTCTGTTTCAGCCCCTCTGTTTCAGCCCCTCTGTTCCAGCCCCTCTGTTTCAGCCCCTCTGTTTCAGCCCCTCTGTTTCTCGCCCTCTGATTCTCGCCCCCTGTTTCAGACCCACTGTTTCAGCCCCTCGGTTTCTCGCCCTCTGTTTCAGCCCCTCTGTTTCAGCCCCTCTTTTTCTCGCCCTCTGTTTCAGCCCCTCTGTTTCTCGCCCTCTGTTTCAGCCCCTCTGTTTCTCGCCCTCTGTTTCAGCCCCTCTGTTTCAGCCCCTCTGTTTCAGCCCCTCTGTTCAGCCCCTCGGTTACTCGCCCTCTGTTTCAGCCCCTCTGTTTCTCGCCCTCTGTTTCAGCCCCTCTGTTTCAGCCCCTCTGTTTCTCGCCCTCTGTTTCAGCCCCTCTGTTTCTCACTCTCTGTTTCAGCCCCTCTGTTTCAGCCCCTCTGTTTCAGCCCCTCTGTTTCTCGCCCTCTGTTTCAGCCCCTCGGATTCGCGCCCTCAGTTTCAGCCCCTCTGTTTCAGCCCCTCTGTTTCTCGCCCTCTGTTTCAGCCCCTCTGTTTCAGCCCCTCTGTTTCAGCCCCTCTTTTTCTCGCCCTCTCTTTCAGCCCCACTGTTTCAGCCCCTCTGTTTCAGCCCCTTTTTTTCTCGCCCTCTGTTTCAGCCCCTCTGTTTCTCACCCTCTGTTTCAGCCCCTCTGTTTCAGCCCCTCTGTTTCTCGCCCCCTGTTTCAGCCCCTCTGTTTCAGCCCCTCTGTTTCTCGCCCTCTGTTTCAGCCCCTCTGTTTCTCGCCCTCTGTTTCTCACCCTCTGTTTCAGCCCCTCTGTTTCAGCCCCTCTGTTCCAGCCCCTCTGTTTCAGCCCCTCTGTTTCAGCCCCTCTGTTTCTCGCCCTCTGTTTCTCGCCCCCTGTTTCAGCCCCTCTGTTTCAGCCCCTCTGTTTCTCGCCCTCTGTTTCAGCCCCTCTGTTTCTCGCCCTCTGTTTCTCACCCTCTGTTTCAGCCCCTCTGTTTCAGCCCCTCTGTTCCAGCCCCTCTGTTTCAGCCCCTCTGTTTCAGCCCCTCTGTTTCTCGCCCTCTGTTTCTCGCCCCCTGTTTCAGCCCCACTGTTTCAGCCCCTCGGTTTCTCGCCCTCTGTTTCAGCCCCTCTGTTTCAGCCCCTCTTTTTCTCGCCCTCTGTTTCAGCCCCTCTGTTTCTCGCCCTCTGTTTCAGCCCCTCTGTTTCTCGCCCTCTGTTTCAGCCCCTCTGTTTCAGCCCCTCTGTTTCAGCCCCTCTGTTCAGCCCCTCGGTTACTCGCCCTCTGTTTCAGCCCCTCTGTTTCTCGCCCTCTGTTTCAGCCCCTCTGTTTCAGCCCCTCTGTTTCTCGCCCTCTGTTTCAGCCCCTCTGTTTCTCACTCTCTGTTTCAGCCCCTCTGTTTCAGCCCCTCTGTTTCAGCCCCTCTGTTTCTCGCCCTCTGTTTCAGCCCCTCGGATTCGCGCCCTCAGTTTCAGCCCCTCTGTTTCAGCCCCTCTGTTTCTCGCCCTCTGTTTCAGCCCCTCTGTTTCAGCCCCTCTGTTTCAGCCCCTCTTTTTCTCGCCCTCTCTTTCAGCCCCACTGTTTCAGCCCCTCTGTTTCAGCCCCTTTTTTTCTCGCCCTCTGTTTCAGCCCCACTGTTTCAGCCCCTCTGTTTCTCGCCCTCTGTTTCAGCCCCTCTGTTTCTCGCCGCCTGTTTCTCGCCCCCTGTTTCAGCCCCTCTGTTTCAGCCCCTCTGTTTCTCGCCCCATGTTTCAGCCCCTCTGTTTCAGCCCCCCTGTTTCTCGCCCCCTGTTTCAGCCCCTCTGTTTCAGCCCATCTGTTTCTCGCCCTCTGTTTCAGCCCCTCTGTTTCTCGCCCTCTGTTTCTCGCCCTCTGTTTCAGCCCCTCTGTTTCAGCCCCGCTGTTTCAGCCCCTCTGTTTCAGCCCCTCTGTTTCTCGCCCTCTGTTTCAGCCCCGCTGTTTCAGCCCCTCTGTTTCAGCCCCTCTGTTTCTAGCCCTCTGTTTCAGCCCCTCTGTTTCAGCCCCTCTGTTTCAGCCGCTCGGTTTCTCGCCCTCTGTTTCTCGCCCCCTGTTTCAGCCCCTCTGTTTCACCCCATCGGTTTCTCGCCCTCTGTTTCAGCCCCTCTGTTTCAGCCCCTCTGTTTCTCGCCCTCTGTTTCAGCCCCTCTGTTTCTCGCCCTCTGTTTCAGCCCCTCTGTTTCTCACCCTCTGTTTCAGCCCCTCTGTTTCAGCCCCTCTGTTTCTCGCCCCCTGTTTCAGCCCCTCTGTTTCAGCCCCTCTGTTTCTCGCCCTCTGTTTCAGCCCCTCTGTTTCTCGCCCTCTGTTTCTCGCCCTCTGTTTCAGCCCCTCTGTTTCAGCCCCTCTGTTTCTCGCCCTCTGTTTCAGCCCCTCTGTTTCTCGCCCTCTGTTTCAGCCCATCTGTTTCAGCCCCTCAGTTCAGCCACTCGGTTTCTCGCCCTCTGTTTCAGCCCCTCTGTTTCTCGCCCTCTGTTTCTCGCCCTCTGTTTCAGCCCCACTGTTTCTGCCCCTCTGTTTCTCGCCCTCTGTTTCAGACCCTCTGTTTCAGCTCCTCTGTTTCAGCACCTCTTTTTCTCACCCACTGTTTCAGCCCCTCTGCTTCTCGCCCTCTGTTTCAGCCCCTCTGTTTCAGCCCCTCCGTTTCTCGCCCTCTGTTTCAGCCCCTCTGTTTCAGCTCCTCTGTTTCAGCCCCTCTGTTTCTCGCCCTCTGTTTCTCGCCCTCTGTTTCAGCCCCTCTGTTTCAGCCCCTCTGTTTCTCGCCCTCTGTTTCAGCCCCTCTGTTTCTCGCCCTCTGTTTCAGCCCATCTGTTTCAGCCCCTCAGTTCAGCCACTCGGTTTCTCGCCCTCTGTTTCAGCCCCTCTGTTTCTCGCCCTCTGTTTCTCGCCCTCTGTTTCAGCCCCACTGTTTCTGCCCCTCTGTTTCTCGCCCTCTGTTTCAGACCCTCTGTTTCAGCTCCTCTGTTTCAGCACCTCTTTTTCTCACCCACTGTTTCAGCCCCTCTGCTTCTCGCCCTCTGTTTCAGCCCCTCTGTTTCAGCCCCTCCGTTTCTCGCTCTCTGTTTCAGCCCCTCTGTTTCAGCTCCTCTGTTTCAGCCCCTCTGTTTCTCGCTCTCTTATTCAGCCCCTCTCTTTCAGCCCCTCTGTTTCAGCCCCTCTGTTTGAGCCCCTCTGTTTCAGCCCCTCTGTTTCTCGCCCTCTGTTTCAGCCCCTCGGTTTCTCGCCCTCTGTTTCAGCCCCTCTGTTTCAGCCCCTCTGTTTCTCGCCCTCTGTTTCAACCCCTCGGTTTCTCGCCCTCTGTTTTAGCCCCTCTGTTTGAGCCCCTCTGTTTCAGCCCCTCTGTTTCAGCCCCTCTGTTTCTCACCCTCTGTTTGAGCACCTCGGTTTCTCGCCCTCTGTTTCAGCCCCTCTGTTTCAGCCCCTCTGTTTCACCCCTCGGTTTCTCACCCTCTGTTTCAGCCCCACTGTTTCAGCCCTTCTGTTTCTCGCCCTCTGTTTCAGCCCCTCTGTTTCAGCCCCTCTGTTTATCGCCCTCTGTTTCTCGCCCCCTGTTTCAGCCCCTCTGTTTCAGCCCCTCTGTTTCAGCCCCTCTGTTTCTCGCCCTCAGTTTCAGCCCCTCTGTTTCAGCCCCTCTGTTTCAGCCCCTCTGTTTCTCGCCCTCTGTATCTCACCCCCTGTTTCAGCCCCTCTGTTTCAGCCCCTCGGTTTCTCGCCCTCTGTTTCAGCCCCTCGGTTTCTCGCCCTCTGTTTCAGCCCCTCTGTTTCAGACCCTCTGTGTCTCGCCCTCTGTTTCTCGCCCTCTGTTTCTCTCCCTCTGTTTCAGCCCCTCTGTTTCAGCCCCTCTGTTTCAGCCCCTCTGTTTCAGCACCTCTGTTTCTCGCCCTCTGTTTCAGCCCCTCTGTTTCTCGCCCCCTGTTTCAGCCCCTCTGTTTCAGCCCCTCTGTTTCTCGCCCTCTGTTTCTCGCCCCCTGTTTCAGCCCCTCTGTTTCAGCCCCTCGGTTTCTCGCCCTCTGTTTCAGCCCCTCTGTTTCAGCCCCTCTGTGTCTCGCCCTCTGTTTCTCGCCCTCTGTTTCTCGCCCCCTGTTTCAGCCCCTCTGTTTCAGCCCCTCTGTTTCTCGCCCTCTGTTTCAGCCCCTCTGTTTCTCGCCCTCTGTTTCTCGCCCTCTGTTTCAGCCCCTCAGTTTCAGCCCCTCTGTTCCAGCCCCTCTGTTTCAGCCCCTCTGTTTCAGCCCCTCTGTTTCTAGCCCTGTGTTTCAGCCCCTCTGTTTCAGCCCCTCTGTTTCAGCCCCTCTGTTTCTCGCCCTCTGTTTCTCGCCCCCTGTTTCAGCCCCACTGTTTCAGCCCCTCGGTTTCTCGCCCTCTGTTTCAGCCCCTCTGTTTCAGCCCCTCTGTTTCAGCCCCTCTATTTCTCGCCCTCTGTTTCAGCCCCGCTGTTTCAGCCCCTCTGTTTCAGCCCCTCTGTTTCTAGCCCTCTGTTTCAGCCCCTCTGTTTCAGCCCCTCTGTTTCAGCCCCTCGGTTTCTCGCCCTCTGTTTCTCGCCCCCTGTTTCAGACCCTCTGTTTCAGCCCCTCGGTTTCTCGCCCTCTGTTTCAGCCCCTCTGTTTCAGCCCCTCTGTTTCTCGCTCTCTGTTTCAGCCCCTCTGTTTCTCGCCCTCTGTTTCAGCCCATCTGTTTCAGCCCCTCTGTTCAGCCACTCGGTTTCTCGCCCTCTGTTTCACCCCCTCGGTTTCTCGCCCTCTGTTTCAGCCCCTCTGTTCCAGCCCCTCTGTTTCTCGCCCTCTGTTTCAGCCCCTCTGTTTCTCGCCCTCTGTTTCAGCCCCTCTGTTTCTCACCCTCTGTTTCAGCCCCTCTGTTTCAGCCCCTCTGTTTCTCGCCCCCTGTTTCAGCCCCTCTGTTTCAGCCCCTCTGTTTCTCGCCCTCTGTTTCAGCCCCTCTGTTTCTCGCCCTCTGTTTCTCGCCCTCTGTTTCAGCCCCTCTGTTTCAGCCCCTCTGTTTCTCGCCTTCTGTTTCAGCCCCTCTGTTCAGCCACTCGGTTTCTCGCCCTCTGTTTCAGCCCCTCTGTTTCTCGCCCTCTGTTTCTCGCCCTCTGTTTCAGCCCCACTGTTTCTGCCCCTCTGTTTCTCGCCCTCTGTTTCAGACCCTCTGTTTCAGCTCCTCTGTTTCAGCACCTCTTTTTCTCACCCACTGTTTCAGCCCCTCTGCTTCTCGCCCTCTGTTTCAGCCCCTCTGTTTCAGCCCCTCCGTTTCTCGCCCTCTGTTTCAGCCCCTCTGTTTCAGCTCCTCTGTTTCAGCCCCTCTGTTTCTCGCTCTCTTATTCAGCCCCTCTCTTTCAGCCCCTCTGTTTCAGCCCCTCTGTTTGAGCCCCTCTGTTTCAGCCCCTCTGTTTCTCGCCCTCTGTTTCAGCCCCTCGGTTTCTCGCCCTCTGTTTCAGCCCCTCTGTTTCAGCCCCTCTGTTTCTCGCCCTCTGTTTCAACCCCTCGGTTTCTCGCCCTCTGTTTTAGCCCCTCTGTTTGAGCCCCTCTGTTTCAGCCCCTCTGTTTCAGCCCCTCTGTTTCTCACCCTCTGTTTGAGCACCTCGGTTTCTCGCCCTCTGTTTCAGCCCCTCTGTTTCAGTCCCTCTGTTTCACCCCTCGGTTTCTCACCCTCTGTTTCAGCCCCACTGTTTCAGCCCTTCTGTTTCTCGCCCTCTGTTTCAGCCCCTCTGTTTCAGCCCCTCTGTTTCTCGCCCTCTGTTTCAGCCCCTCTGTTTCTCGCCCTCTGTTTCTCGCCCTCTGTTTCAGCCCCTCTGTTTCAGCCCCTCTGTTTCTCGCCCTCTGTTTCAGCCCCTCTGTTTCTCGCCCTCTGTTTCAGCCCATCTGTTTCAGCCCCTCTGTTCAGCCACTCGGTTTCTCGCCCTCTGTTTCAGCCCCTCTGTTTCTCGCCCTCTGTTTCTCGCCCTCTGTTTCAGCCCCACTGTTTCTGCCCCTCTGTTTCTCGCCCTCTGTTTCAGACCCTCTGTTTCAGCTCCTCTGTTTCAGCACCTCTTTTTCTCACCCACTGTTTCAGCCCCTCTGCTTCTCGCCCTCTGTTTCAGCCCCTCTGTTTCAGCCCCTCCGTTTCTCGCCCTCTGTTTCAGCCCCTCTGTTTCAGCTCCTCTGTTTCAGCCCCTCTGTTTCTCGCTCTCTTATTCAGCCCCTCTCTTTCAGCCCCTCTGTTTCAGCCCCTCTGTTTGAGCCCCTCTGTTTCAGCCCCTCTGTTTCTCGCCCTCTGTTTCAGCCCCTCGGTTTCTCGCCCTCTGTTTCAGCCCCTCTGTTTCAGCCCCTCTGTTTCTCGCCCTCTGTTTCAACCCCTCGGTTTCTCGCCCTCTGTTTTAGCCCCTCTGTTTGAGCCCCTCTGTTTCAGCCCCTCTGTTTCAGCCCCTCTGATTCTCACCCTCTGTTTGAGCACCTCGGTTTCTCGCCCTCTGTTTCAGCCCCTCTGTTTCAGTCCCTCTGTTTCACCCCTCGGTTTCTCACCCTCTGTTTCAGCCCCACTGTTTCAGCCCTTCTGTTTCTCGCCCTCTGTTTCAGCCCCTCTGTTTCAGCCCCTCTGTTTATCGCCCTCTGTTTCTCGCACCCTGTTTCAGCCCCTCTGTTTCAGCCCCTCTGTTTCAGCCCCTCTGTTTCTCGCCCTCAGTTTCAGCCCCTCTGTTTCAGCCCCTCTGTTTCAGCCCCTCTGTTTCTCGCCCTCTGTTTCTCGCCCCCTGTTTCAGCCCCTCTGTTTCAGCCCCTCGGTTTCTCGCCCTCTGTTTCAGCCCCTCTGTTTCAGCCCCTCTGTGTCTCGCCCTCTGTTTCTCGCCCTCTGTTTCTCGCCCTCTGTTTCAGCCCCTCTGTTTCAGCCCCTCTGTTTCAGCCCCTCTGTTTCAGCCCCTCTGTTTCAGCACCTCTGTTTCTCGCCCCCTGTTTCAGCCCCTCTGTTTCAGCCCCTCTGTTTCTCGCCCTCTGTTTCTCGCCCCCTGTTTCAGCCCCTCTGTTTCAGCCCCTCGGTTTCTCGCCCTCTGTTTCAGCCCCTCTGTTTCAGCCCCTCTGTGTCTCGCCCTCTGTTTCTCGCCCTCTGTTTCTCGCCCCCTGTTTCAGCCCCTCTGTTTCAGCCCCTCTGTTTCTCGCCCTCTGTTTCAGCCCCTCTGTTTCTCGCCCTCTGTTTCTCGCCCTCTGTTTCAGCCCCTCTGTTTCAGCCCCTCTGTTCCAGCCCCTCTGTTTCAGCCCCTCTGTTTCAGCCCCTCTGTTTCTAGCCCTCTGTTTCAGCCCCTCTGTTTCAGCCCCTCTGTTTCAGCCCCTCTGTTTCTCGCCCTCTGTTTCTCGCCCCCTGTTTCATCCCCACTGTTTCAGCCCCTCGGTTTCTCGCCCTCTGTTTCAGCCCCTCTGTTTCAGCCCCTTTGTTTCAGCCACTCTGTTTCAGCCCCTCTGTTTCTCGCCCTCTGTTTCAGCCCCTCTGTTTCTCGCCCTCTGTTTCAGCTCCTCTGTTTCAGCCCCTCTGTTTCAGCCCCTCTGTTCAGCCCCTCGGTTTCTCGCCCTCTGTTTCAGCCCCTCGGTTTCTCGCCCTCTGTTTCAGACCCTCTGTTTCTCGCCCTCTGTTTCAGCCCCTCTGTTTCAGCCCCTCTGTTTCAGCCGCTCTTTTTCTCGCCCTCTCTTTCAGCCCCTCTGTTTCAGCCCCTCTGTTTCAGCCCCTCTTTTTCTCGCCCTCTGTTTCAGCCCCACTGTTTCAGCCCCTCTGTTTCTCGCCCTCTGTTTCAGCCCCTCTGTTTCTCGCCCCCTGTTTCTCGCCCCCTGTTTCAGCCCCTCTGTTTCAGCCCCTCTGTTTCTCGCACCCTGTTTCAGCCCCTCTGTTTCAGCCCCTCTGTTTCAGCCCCTCTGTTTCTCGCCCTCTGTTTCAGCCCCTCTGTTTCTCGCCCTCTGTTTCTCGCCCCCTGTTTCAGCCCCTCTGTTTCAGCCCCTCTGTTTCAGCCCCTCTGTTTCAGCCCCTCTATTTCTCGCCCTCTGTTTCAGCCCCGCTGTTTCAGCCCCTCTGTTTCAGCCCCTCTGTTTCTAGCCCTCTGTTTCAGCCCCTCTGTTTCAGCCCCTCTGTTTCAGCCCCTCGGTTTCTCGCCCTCTGTTTCTCGCCCCCTGTTTCAGCCCCTCTGTTTCAGCCCCTCGGTTTCTCGCCCTCTGTTTCAGCCCCTCTGTTTCAGCCCCTCTGTTTCTCGCCCTCTGTTTCAGCCCCTCTGTTTCTCGCCCTCTGTTTCAGCCCATCTGTTTCAGCCCCTCTGTTCAGCCACTCGGTTTCTCGCCCTCTGTTTCACCCCCTCTGTTTCTCGCCCTCTGTTTCTCGCCCTCTGTTTCAGCCCCACTGTTTCTGCCCCTCTGTTTCTCGCCCTCTGTTTCAGACCCTCTGTTTCAGCTCCTCTGTTTCAGCACCTCTTTTTCTCACCCACTGTTTCAGCCCCTCTGCTTCTCGCCCTCCGTTTCAGCCCCTCTGTTTCAGCCCCTCCGTTTCTCGCCCTCTGTTTCAGCCCCTCTGTTTCAGCTCCTCTGTTTCAGCCCCTCTGTTTCTCGCTCTCTTATTCAGCCCCTCTGTTTCTCGCCCTCTGTTTCAGCCCCTCTGTTTCTAGCCCTCTGTTTCTCGCCCCCTGTTTCAGCCCCTCTGTTTCAGCCCCTCTGTTTCAGCCCCTCTGTTTCAGCCCCTCTATTTCTCGCCCTCTGTTTCAGCCCCGCTGTTTCAGCCCCTCTGTTTCAGCCCCTCTGTTTCTAGCCCTCTGTTTCAGCCCCTCTGTTTCAGCCCCTCTGTTTCAGCCCCTCGGTTTCTCGCCCTCTGTTTCTCGCCCCCTGTTTCAGACCCTCTGTTTCAGCCCCTCGGTTTCTCGCCCTCTGTTTCAGCCCCTCTGTTTCAGCCCCTCTGTTTCTCGCTCTCTGTTTCAGCCCCTCTGTTTCTCGCCCTCTGTTTCAGCCCATCTGTTTCAGCCCCTCTGTTCAGCCACTCGGTTTCTCGCCCTCTGTTTCACCCCCTCGGTTTCTCGCCCTTTGTTTCAGCCCCTCTGTTCCAGCCCCTCTGTTTCTCGCCCTCTGTTTCAGCCCCTCTGTTTCTCGCCCTCTGTTTCAGCCCCTCTGTTTCTCACCCTCTGTTTCAGCCCCTCTGTTTCAGCCCCTCTGTTTCTCGCCCCCTGTTTCAGCCCCTCTGTTTCAGCCCCTCTGTTTCTCGCCCTCTGTTTCAGCCCCTCTGTTTCTCGCCCTCTGTTTCTCGCCCTCTGTTTCAGCCCCTCTGTTTCTCGCCTTCTGTTTCAGCCCCTCTGTTCAGCCACTCGGTTTCTCGCCCTCTGTTTCACCCCCTCTGTTTCTCGCCCTCTGTTTCTCGCCCTCTGTTTCAGCCCCACTGTTTCTGCCCCTCTGTTTCTCGCCCTCTGTTTCAGACCCTCTGTTTCAGCTCCTCTGTTTCAGCACCTCTTTTTCTCACCCACTGTTTCAGCCCCTCTGCTTCTCGCCCTCTGTTTCAGCCCCTCTGTTTCAGCCCCTCCGTTTCTCGCCCTCTGTTTCAGCCCCTCTGTTTCAGCTCCTCTGTTTCAGCCCCTCTGTTTCTCGCTCTCTTATTCAGCCCCTCTGTTTCTCGCCCTCTGTTTCAGCCCCTCTGTTTCTCGCCCTCTGTTTCAGCCCCTCGGTTTCTCGCCCTCTGTTTCAGCCCCTCTGTTTCAGCCCCTCTGTTTCTCGCCCTCTGTTTCAACCCCTCGGTTTCTCGCCCTCTGTTTTAGCCCCTCTGTTTCAGCCCCTCTGTTTCTCACCCTCTGTTTGAGCACCTAGGTTTCTCGCCCTTTTGTTTCAGCCCCTCTGTTTCAGCCCCTCTGTTTCACCACTCGGTTTCTCACCCTCTGTTTCAGCCCCACTGTTTCAGCCCTTCTGTTTCTCGCCCTCTGTTTCAGCCCCTCTGTTTCAGCCCCTCTGTTTCTCACCCTCTGTTTGAGCACCTCGGTTTCTCGCCCTCTGTTTCAGCCCCTCTGTTTCAGCCCCTCTGTTTCACCCCTCGGTTTCTCACCCTCTGTTTCAGCCCCACTGTTACAGCCCTTCTGTTTCTCGACCTCTGTTTCAGCCCCTCTGTTTCAGCCCCTCTGTTTCTCGCCCTCTGTTTCTCGCCCCCTGTTTCAGCCCCTCTGTTTCAGCCCCTCAGTTTCAGCCCCTCTGTTTCTCGCCAGTAGTTTCAGCCCCTCTGTTTCAGCCCCTCTGTTTCAGCCCCTCTGTTGCTCGCCCTCTGTTTCTCGCCCCCTGTTTCAGCCCCTCTGTTTCAGCCCCTCGGTTTCTCGCCCTCTGTTTCAGCCCCTCTGTTTCAGCCCCTCTGTTTCGCGCCCTCTGTTTCTCACCCTCTGTTTCTCGCCCTCTGTTTCAGCCCCTCTGTTTCAGCCCCTCTGTTTCAGACCCTCTGTTCAACCCCTCGGTTTCTCGCCCTCTGTTTCAGCCCCTCTGTTTCAGCCCCTCTGTTTCAGCCCCTCTGTTTCGCGCCCTCTGTTTCAGCCCCTCTGTTTCAGCCCCTCTGTTTCTCGCCCTCTGTTTCAGCCCCTCTGTTTCTCACCCTCTGTTTCAGCCCCTCTGTTTCAGCCCCTCTGTTTCTCGCCCCCTGTTTCAGCCCCTCTGTTTCAGCCCCTCTGTTTCTCGCCCTCTGTTTCAGCCCCTCTGTTTCTCGCCCTCTGTTTCTCACCCTCTGTTTCAGCCCCTCTGTTTCAGCCCCTCTGTTCCAGCCCCTCTGTTTCAGCCCCTCTGTTTCAGCCCCTCTGTTTCTCGCCCTCTGTTTCTCACCCCCTGTTTCAGCCCCTCTGTTTCAGCCCCTCTGTATCTCGCCCTCTGTTTCAGCCCCTCTGTTTCTCGCCCTCTGTTTCTCACCCTCTGTTTCAGCCCCTCTGTTTCAGCCCCTCTGTTCCAGCCCCTCTGTTTCAGCCCCTCTGTTTCAGCCCCTCTGTTTCTCGCCCTCTGTTTCTCGCCCCCTGTTTCAGCCCCACTGTTTCAGCCCCTCGGTTTCTCGCCCTCTGTTTCAGCCCCTCTGTTTCAGACCCTTTGTTTCAGCCCCTCTGTTTCAGCCCCTCTGTTTCTCGCACTCTGTTTCAGCCCCTCTGTTTCTCGCCCTCTGTTTCAGCCCCTCTGTTTCAGCCCCTCTGTTTCAGCCCCTCTGTTCAGCCCCTCGGTTACTCGCCCTCTGTTTCAGCCCCTCTGTTTCTCGCCCTCTGTTTCAGCCCCTCTGTTTCAGCCCCTCTGTTCAGCCCCTCGGTTACTCGCCCTCTGTTTCAGCCCCTCTGTTTCTCACCCTCTGTTTCAGCCCCTCTGTTTCTCGCCCTCTGTTTCAGCCCCTCTGTTTCTCACTCTCTGTTTCAGCCCCTCTGTTTCAGCCCCTCTGTTTCAGCCCCTCTGTTTCTCGCCCTCTGTTTCAGCCCCTCGGATTCTCGCCCTCTGTTTCAGCCCCTCTGTTTCTCGCCCTCTGTTTCAGCCCCTCTGTTTCAGCCCCTCTTTTTCTCGCCCTCTCTTTCAGCCCCTCTGTTTCAGCCCCTCTGTTTCAGCCCCTCTTTTTCTCGGCCTCTGTTTCAGCCCCACTGTTTCAGCCCCTCTGTTTCTCGCCCTCTGTTTCAGCCCCTCTGTTTCTCGCCCCCTGTTTCTCGCCCCCTGTTTCAGCCCCTCTGTTTCTCGCCCCATGTTTCAGCTCCTCTGTTTCAGCCCCCCTGTTTCTCGCCCCCTGTTTCAGCCCCTCTGTTTCAGCCCCTCTGCTTCTCGCCCTCTGTTTCAGCCCCTCTGTTTCTCGCCCTCTGTTTCTCGCCCTCTGTTTCAGCCCCTCTGTTTCAGCCCCTCTGTTTCAGCCCCTCTGTTTCAGCCCCTCTGTTTCTCGCCCTCTGTTTCAGCCCCGCTGTTTCATCCCTCTGTTTCAGCCCCTCTGTTTCTAGCCCTCTGTTTCAGCCCCTCTGTTTCAGCCCCTCTGTTTCAGCCCCTCGGTTTCTCGCCCTCTGTTTCTCGCCCCCTGTTTCAGCCCCTCTGTTTCACCCCATCGGTTTCTCGCCCTCTGTTTCAGCCCCTCTGTTTCAGCCCCTCTGTTTCTCGCCCTCTGTTTCAGCCCCTCTGTTTCTCGCCCTCTGTTTCAGCCCCTCTGTTTCTCACCCTCTGTTTCAGCCCCTCTGTTTCAGCCCCTCTGTTTCTCGCCCCCTGTTTCAGCCCCTCTGTTTCAGCCCCTCTGTTTCTCGCCCTCTGTTTCAGCCCCTCTGTTTCTCGCCCTCTGTTTCTCGCCCTCTGTTTCAGCCCCTCTGTTTCAGCCCCTCTGTTTCTCGCCCTCTGTTTCAGCCCCTCTGTTTCTCGCCCTCTGTTTCAGCCCATCTGTTTCAGCCCCTCTGTTCAGCCACTCGGTTTCTCGCCCTCTGTTTCAGCCCCTCTGTTTCTCGCCCTCTGTTTCTCGCCCTCTGTTTCAGCCCCACTGTTTCTGCCCCTCTGTTTCTCGCCCTCTGTTTCAGACCCTCTGTTTCAGCTCCTCTGTTTCAGCACCTCTTTTTCTCACCCACTGTTTCAGCCCCTCTGCTTCTCGCCCTCTGTTTCAGCCCCTCTGTTTCAGCCCCTCCGTTTCTCGCCCTCTGTTTCAGCCCCTCTGTTTCAGCTCCTCTGTTTCAGCCCCTCTGTTTCTCGCTCTCTTATTCAGCCCCTCTCTTTCAGCCCCTCTGTTTCAGCCCCTCTGTTTGAGCCCCTCTGTTTCAGCCCCTCTGTTTCTCGCCCTCTGTTTCAGCCCCTCGGTTTCTCGCCCTCTGTTTCAGCCCCTCTGTTTCAGCCCCTCTGTTTCTCGCCCTCTGTTTCAACCCCTCGGTTTCTCGCCCTCTGTTTTAGCCCCTCTGTTTGAGCCCCTCTGTTTCAGCCCCTCTGTTTCAGCCCCTCTGTTTCTCACCCTCTGTTTGAGCACCTCGGTTTCTCGCCCTCTGTTTCAGCCCCTCTGTTTCAGCCCCTCTGTTTCACCCCTCGGTTTCTCACCCTCTGTTTCAGCCCCACTGTTTCAGCCCTTCTGTTTCTCGCCCTCTGTTTCAGCCCCTCTGTTTCAGCCCCTCTGTTTATCGCCCTCTGTTTCTCGCCCCCTGTTTCAGGACCTCTGTTTCAGCCCATCTGTTTCAGCCCCTCTGTTTCTCGCCCTCAGTTTCAGCCCCTCTGTTTCAGCCCCTCTGTTTCAGCCCCTCTGTTTCTCGCCCTCTGTTTCTCGCCCCCTGTTTCAGCCCCTCTGTTTCAGCCCCTCGGTTTCTCGCCCTCTGTTTCAGCCCCTCTGTTTCAGCCCCTCTGTGTCTCGCCCTCTGTTTCTCGCCCTCTGTTTCTCGCCCTCTGTTTCAGCCCCTCTGTTTCAGCCCCTCTGTTTCAGCCCCTCTGTTTCAGCCCCTCTGTTTCAGCACCTCTGTTTCTCGCCCTCTGTTTCAGCCCCTCTGTTTCTCGCCCCCTGTTTCAGCCCCTCTGTTTCAGCCCCTCTGTTTCTCGCCCTCTGTTTCTCGCCCCCTGTTTCAGCCCCTCTGTTTCAGCCCCTCGGTTTCTCGCCCTCTGTTTCAGCCCCTCTGTTTCAGCCCCTCTGTGTCTCGCCCTCTGTTTCTCGCCCTCTGTTTCTCGCCCCCTGTTTCAGCCCCTCTGTTTCAGCCCCTCTGTTTCTCGCCCTCTGTTTCAGCCCCTCTGTTTCTCGCCCTCTGTTTCTCGCCCTCTGTTTCAGCCCCTCAGTTTCAGCCCCTCTGTTTCTCGCCCTCTGTTTCAGCCCCTCTGTTTCTCGCCCCCTGTTTCTCGCCCCCTGTTTCAGCCCCTCTGTTTCAGCCCCTCTGTTTCTCGCCCCATGTTTCAGCCCCTCTGTTTCAGCCCCCCTGTTTCTCGCACCCTGTTTCAGCCCCTCTGTTTCAGCCCCTCTGTTTCAGCCCCTCTGTTTCTCGCCCTCTGTTTCAGCCCCTCTGTTTCTCGCCCTCTGTTTCTCGCCCCCTGTTTCAGCCCCTCTGTTTCAGCCCCTCTGTTTCAGCCCCTCTGTTTCAGCCCCTCTATTTCTCGCCCTCTGTTTCAGCCCCGCTGTTTCAGCCCCTCTGTTTCAGCCCCTCTGTTTCAGCCCCTCGGTTTCTCGCCCTCTGTTTCTCGCCCCCTGTTTCAGCCCCTCTGTTTCAGCCCCTCGGTTTCTCGCCCTCTGTTTCAGCCCCTCTGTTTCAGCCCCTCTGTTTCTCGCCCTCTGTTTCAGCCCCTCTTTTTCTCGCCCTCTGTTTCAGCCCATCTGTTTCAGCCCCTCTGTTCAGCCACTCGGTTTCTCGCCCTCTGTTTCACCCCCTCTGTTTCTCGCCCTCTGTTTCTCGCCCTCTGTTTCAGCCCCACTGTTTCTGCCCCTCTGTTTCTCGCCCTCTGTTTCAGACCCTCTGTTTCAGCTCCTCTGTTTCAGCACCTCTTTTTCTCACCCACTGTTTCAGCCCCTCTGCTTCTCGCCCTCTGTTTCAGCCCCTCTGTTTCAGCCCCTCCGTTTCTCGCCCTCTGTTTCAGCCCCTCTGTTTCAGCTCCTCTGTTTCAGCCCCTCTGTTTCTCGCTCTCTTATTCAGCCCCTCTGTTTCTCGCCCTCTGTTTCAGCCCCTCTGTTTCAGCCCCTCTGTTTCAGCCGCTCTTTTTCTCGCCCTCTCTTTCAGCCCCTCTGTTTCAGCCCCTCTGTTTCAGCCCCTCTTTTTCTCGCCCTCTGTTTCAGCCCCACTGTTTCAGCCCCTCTGTTTCTCACCCACTGTTTCAGCCCCTCTGCTTCTCGCTCTCTTATTCAGCCCCTCTGTTTCTCGCCCTCTGTTTCAGCCCCTCTGTTTGAGCCCCTCTGTTTCAGCCCCTCGGTTTCTCGCCCTCTGTTTCAGCCCCTCTGTTTCAGCCCCTCTGTTTCTCGCCCTCTGTTTCAACCCCTCGGTTTCTCGCCCTCTGTTTTAGCCCCTCTGTTTGAGCCCCTCTGTTTCAGCCCCTCTGTTTCAGCCCCTCTGTTTCTCACCCTCTGTTTGAGCACCTCGGTTTCTCGCCCTCTGTTTCAGCCCCTCTGTTTCAGCCCCTCTGTTTCACCCCTCGGTTTCTCACCCTCTGTTTCAGCCCCACTGTTTCAGCCCTTCTGTTTCTCGCCCTCTGTATCAGCCCCTCTGTTTCAGCCCCTCTGTTTATCGCCCTCTGTTTCTCGCCCCCTGTTTCAGCCCCTCTGTTTCAGCCCCTCTGTTTCAGCCCCTCTGTTTCTCGCCCTCAGTTTCAGCCCCTCTGTTTCAGCCCCTCTGTTTCAGCCCCTCTGTTTCTCGCCCTCTGTTTCTCGCCCCCTGTTTCAGCCCCTCTGTTTCAGCCCCTCGGTTTCTCGCCCTCTGTTTCAGCCCCTCTGTTTCTCGCCCTCTGTTTCAGCCCCTCTGTTTCTCGCCCTCTGTTTCTCGCCCTCTGTTTCAGCCCCTCTGTTTCAGCCCCTCTGTTTCAGCCCCTCTGTTTCAGCCCCTCTGTTTCAGCACCTCTGTTTCTCGCCCTCTGTTTCAGCCCCTCTCTTTCTCGCCCCATGTTTCAGCCCCTCTGTTTCAGCCCCTCTGTTTCAGCCCCTCTGTTTCTCGCCCCCTGTTTCAGCCCCTCTGTTTCAGCCCCTCGGTTTCTCGCCCTCTGTTTCAGCCCCTCTGTTTCAGCCCCTCTGTGTCTCGCCCTCTGTTTCTCGCCCTCTGTTTCTCGCCCCCTGTTTCAGCCCCTCTGTTTCAGCCCCTCTGTTTCTCGCCCTCTGTTTCAGCCCCTCTGTTTCTCGCCCTCTGTTTCTCGCCCTCTGTTTCAGCCCCTCTGTTTCAGCCCCTCTGTTCCAGCCCCTCTGTTTCAGCCCCTCTGTTTCAGCCCCTCTGTTTCTAGCCCTCTGTTTCAGCCCCTCTGTTTCAGCCCCTCTGTTTCAGCCCCTCTGTTTCTCGCCCTCTGTTTCTCGCCCCCTGTTTCAGCCCCACTGTTTCAGCCCCTCGGTTTCTCGCCCTCTGTTTCAGCCCCTCTGTTTCAGCCCCACTGTTTCAGCCCTTCTGTTTCTCGCCCTCTGTTTCAGCCCCTCTGTTTCAGCCCCTCTGTTTCTCACCCTCTGTTTGAGCACCTCGGTTTCTCGCCCTCTGTTTCAGCCCCTCTGTTTCAGCCCCTCGGTTTCTTGCCCTCTGTTTCAGCCCCTCTGTTTCAGCCCCTCTGTGTCTCGCCCTCTGTTTCTCGCCCTCTGTTTCTCGCCCCCTGTTTCAGCCCCTCTGTTTCAGCCCCTCTGTTTCTCGCCCTCTGTTTCAGCCCCTCTGTTTCAGCCCCTCTGTTTCTCACCCTCTGTTTGAGCACCTCGGTTTCTCGCCCTCTGTTTCAGCCCCTCTGTTTCAGCCCCTCTGTTTCACCCCTCGGTTTCTCACCCTCTGTTTCAGCCCCACTGTTTCAGCCCTTCTGTTTCTCGCCCTCTGTTTCAGCCCCTCTGTTTCAGCCCCTCTGTTTATCGCCCTCTGTTTCTCGCCCCCTGTTTCAGCCCCTCTGTTTCAGCCCCTCTGTTTCAGCCCCTCTGTTTCTCGCCCTCAGTTTCAGCCCCTCTGTTTCAGCCCCTCTGTTTCAGCCCCTCTGTTTCTCGCCCTCTGTTTCTCGCCCCCTGTTTCAGCCCCTCTGTTTCAGCCCCTCGGTTTCTCGCCCTCTGTTTCAGCCCCTCTGTTTCAGCCCCTCTGTGTCTCGCCCTCTGTTTCTCGCCCTCTGTTTCTCGCCCTCTGTTTCAGCCCCTCTGTTTCAGCCCCTCTGTTTCAGCCCCTCTGTTTCAGCCCCTCTGTTTCAGCACCTCTGTTTCTCGCCCTCTGTTTCAGCCCCTCTGTTTCTCGCCCCATGTTTCAGCCCCTCTGTTTCAGCCCCTCTGTTTCAGCCCCTCTGTTTCTCGCCCCCTGTTTCAGCCCCTCTGTTTCAGCCCCTCGGTTTCTCGCCCTCTGTTTCAGCCCCTCTGTTTCAGCCCCTCTGTGTCTCGCACTCTGTTTCTCGCCCTCTGTTTCTCGCCCCCTGTTTCAGCCCCTCTGTTTCAGCCCCTCTGTTTCTCGCCCTCTGTTTCAGCCCCTCTGTTTCTCGCCCTCTGTTTCTCGCCCTCTGTTTCAGCCCCTCTGCTTCAGCCCCTCTGTTCCAGCCCCTCTGTTTCAGCCCCTCTGTTTCAGCCCCTCTGTTTCTAGCCCTCTGTTTCAGCCCCTCTGTTTCAGCCCCTCTGTTTCAGCCCCTCTGTTTCTCGCCCTCTGTTTCTCGCCCCCTGTTTCAGCCCCACTGTTTCAGCCCCTCGGTTTCTCGCCCTCTGTTTCTCGCCCTCTGTTTCAGCCCCTCTGTTTCAGCCCCTCTGTTTCTCACCCTCTGTTTGAGCACCTCGGTTTCTCGCCCTCTGTTTCAGCCCCTCTGTTTCAGCCCCTCGGTTTCTCGCCCTCTGTTTCAGCCCCTCTGTTTCAGCCACTCTGTGTCTCGCCCTCTGTTTCTCGCCCTCTGTTTCTCGCCCCCTGTTTCAGCCCCTCTGTTTCAGCCCCTCTGTTTCTCGCCCTCTGTTTCAGCCCCTCTGTTTCTCGCCCTCTGTTTCTCGCCCTCTGTTTCAGCTCCTCTGTTTCAGCCCCTCTGTTCCAGCCCATCTGTTTCAGCCCCTCTGTTTCAGCCCCTCTGTTTCTAGCCCTCTGTTTCAGCCCCTCTGTTTCAGCCCCTCTGTTTCAGCCCCTCTGTTTCTCGCCCTCTGTTTCTCGCCCCCTGTTTCAGCCCCACTGTTTCAGCCCCTCGGTTTCTCGCCCTCTGTTTCAGCCCCTCTGTTTCAGCCCCACTGTTTCAGCCCTTCTGTTTCTCGCCCTCTGTTTCAACCCCTCTGTTTCAGCCCCTCTGTTTCTCACCCTCTGTTTGAGCACCTCGGTTTCTCGCCCTCTGTTTCAGCCCCTCTGTTTCAGCCCCTCTGTTTCACCCCTCGGTTTCTCACCCTCTGTTTCAGCCCCACTGTTACAGCCCTTCTGTTTCTCGACCTCTGTTTCAGCCCCTCTGTTTCAGCCCCTCTGTTTCTCGCCCTCTGTTTCTCGCCCCCTGTTTCAGCCCCTCTGTTTCAGCCCCTCAGTTTCAGCCCCTCTGTTTCTCGCCCTCAGTTTCAGCCCCTCTGTTTCAGCCCCTCTGTTTCAGCCCCTCTGTTGCTCGCCCTCTGTTTCTCGCCCCCTGTTTCAGCCCCTCTGTTTCAGCCCCTCGGTTTCTCGCCCTCTGTTTCAGCCCCTCTGTTTCAGCCCCTCTGTTTCGTGCCCTCTGTTTCTCACACTCTGTTTCTCGCCCTCTGTTTCAGCCCCTCTGTTTCAGCCCCTCTGTTTCAGACCCTCTGTTCAACCCCTCGGTTTCTCGCACTCTGTTTCAGCCCCTCTGTTTCTCGCCCTCTGTTTCAGCCCCTCTGTTTCAGCCCCTCTGTTTCAGCCCCTCTGTTCAGCCCCTCGGTTACTCGCCCTCTGTTTCAGCCCCTCTGTTTCTCGCCCTCTGTTTCAGCCCCTCTGTTTCAGCCCCTCTGTTTCTCACCCTCTGTTTCAGCCCCTCTGTTTCTCGCCCTCTGTTTCAGCCCCTCTGTTTCTCACTCTCTGTTTCAGCCCCTCTGTTTCAGCCCCTCTGTTTCAGCCCCTCTGTTTCTCGCCCTCTGTTTCAGCCCCTCGGATTCTCGCCCTCTGTTTCAGCCCCTCTGTTTCTCGCCCTCTGTTTCAGCCCCTCTGTTTCAGCCCCTCTGTTTCAGTCCCTCTTTTTCTCGCCCTCTCTTTCAGCCCCTCTGTTTCAGCCCCTCTGTTTCAGCCCCTCTTTTTCTCGCCCTCTGTTTCAGCCCCACTGTTTCAGCCCCTCTGTTTCTCGCCCTCTGTTTCAGACCCTCTGTTTCTCGCCCCCTGTTTCTCGCCCCCTGTTTCAGCCCCTCTGTTTCAGCCCCTTTGTTTCTCGCCCCATGTTTCAGCCCCTCTGTTTCAGCCCCCCTGTTTCTCGCCCCCTGTTTCAGCCCCTCTGTTTCAGCCCCTCTGTTTCTCGCCCTCTGTTTCAGCCCCTCTGTTTCAGCCCCTCTGTTTCAGCCCCTCTGTTTCTCGCCCTCTGTTTCAGCCCCGCTGTTTCAGCCCCTCTGTTTCAGCCCCTCGGTTTCTCGCCCTCTGTTTCTCGCCCCCTGTTTCAGCCCCTCTGTTTCACCCCATCGGTTTCTCGCCCTCTGTTTCAGCCCCTCTGTTTCAGCCCCTCTGTTTCTCGCCCTCTGTTTCAGCCCCTCTGTTTCTCGCCCTCTGTTTCAGCCCCTCTGTTTCTCACCCTCTGTTTCAGCCCCTCTGTTTCAGCCCCTCTGTTTCTCGCCCCCTGTTTCAGCCCCTCTGTTTCAGCCCCTCTGTTTCTCGCCCTCTGTTTCAGCCCCTCTGTTTCTCGCCCTCTGTTTCTCGCCCTCTGTTTCAGCCCCTCTGTTTCAGCCCCTCTGTTTCTCGCCCTCTGTTTCAGCCCCTCTGTTTCTCGCCCTCTGTTTCAGCCCATCTGTTTCAGCCCCTCTGTTCAGCCACTCGGTTTCTCGCCCTCTGTTTCAGCCCCTCTGTTTCTCACCCTCTGTTTCTCGCCCTCTGTTTCAGCCCCACTGTTTCTGCCCCTCTGTTTCTCGCCCTCTGTTTCAGACCCTCTGTTTCAGCTCCTCTGTTTCAGCACCTCTTTTTCTCACCCACTGTTTCAGCCCCTCTGCTTCTCGCCCTCTGTTTCAGCCCCACTGTTTCAGCCCCTCCGTTTCTCGCCCTCTGTTTCAGCCCCTCTGTTTCAGCTCCTCTGTTTCAGCCCCTCTGTTTCTCGCTCTCTTATTCAGCCCCTCTCTTTCAGCCCCTCTGTTTCAGCCCCTCTGTTTGAGCCCCTCTGTTTCAGCCCCTCTGTTTCTCGCCCTCTGTTTCAGCCCCTCGGTTTCTCGCCCTCTGTTTCAGCCCCTCTGTTTCAGCCCCTCTGTTTCTCGCCCTCTGTTTCAACCCCTCGGTTTCTCGCCCTCTGTTTTAGCCCCTCTGTTTGAGCCCCTCTGTTTCAGCCCCTCTGTTTCAGCCCCTCTGTTTCTCACCCTCTGTTTGAGCACCTCGGTTTCTCGCCCTCTGTTTCAGCCCCTCTGTTTCAGCACCTCTGTTTCACCCCTCGGTTTCTCACCCTCTGTTTCAGCCCCACTGTTTCAGCCCTTCTGTTTCTCGCCCTCTGTTTCAGCCCCTCTGTTTCAGCCCCTCTGTTTATCGCCCTCTGTTTCTTGCCCCCTGTTTCAGCCCCTCTGTTTCAGCCCCTCTGTTTCAGCCCCTCTGTTTCTCGCCCTCAGTTTCAGCCCCTCTGTTTCAGCCCCTCTGTTTCAGCCCCTCTGTTTCTCGCCCTCTGTTTCTCGCCCCCTGTTTCAGCCCCTCTGTTTCAGCCCCTCGGTTTCTCGCCCTCTGTTTCAGCCCCTCTGTTTCAGCCCCACTGTTTCAGCCCTTCTGTTTCTCGCCCTCTGTTTCAACCCCTCTGTTTCAGCCCCTCTGTTTCTCACCCTCTGTTTGAGCACCTCGGTTTCTCGCCCTCTGTTTCAGCCCCTCTGTTTCAGCCCCTCTGTTTCACCCCTCGGTTTCTCACCCTCTGTTTCAGCCCCACTGTTACAGCCCTTCTGTTTCTCGACCTCTGTTTCAGCCCCTCTGTTTCAGCCCCTCTGTTTCTCGCCCTCTGTTTCTCGCCCCCTGTTTCAGCCCCTCTGTTTCAGCCCCTCAGTTTCAGCCCCTCTGTTTCTCGCCCTCAGTTTCAGCCCCTCTGTTTCAGCCCCTCTGTTTCAGCCCCTCTGTTGCTCGCCCTCTGTTTCTCGCCCCCTGTTTCAGCCCCTCTGTTTCAGCCCCTCGGTTTCTCGCCCTCTGTTTCAGCCCCTCTGTGTCAGCCCCTCTGTTTCGTGCCCTCTGTTTCTCACACTCTGTTTCTCGCCCTCTGTTTCAGCCCCTCTGTTTCAGCCCCTCTGTTTCAGACCCTCTGTTCAACCCCTCGGTTTCTCGCACTCTGTTTCAGCCCCTCTGTTTCTCGCCCTCTGTTTCAGCCCCTCTGTTTCAGCCCCTCTGTTTCAGCCCCTCTGTTCAGCCCCTCGGTTACTCGCCCTCTGTTTCAGCCCCTCTGTTTCTCGCCCTCTGTTTCAGCCCCTCTGTTTCAGCCCCTCTGTTTCTCACCCTCTGTTTCAGCCCCTCTGTTTCTCGCCCTCTGTTTCAGCCCCTCTGTTTCTCACTCTCTGTTTCAGCCCCTCTGTTTCAGCCCCTCTGTTTCAGCCCCTCTGTTTCTCGCCCTCTGTTTCAGCCCCTCGGATTCTCGCCCTCTGTTTCAGCCCCTCTGTTTCTCGCCCTCTGTTTCAGCCCCTCTGTTTCAGCCCCTCTGTTTCAGTCCCTCTTTTTCTCGCCCTCTCTTTCAGCCCCTCTGTTTCAGCCCCTCTGTTTCAGCCCCTCTTTTTCTCGCCCTCTGTTTCAGCCCCACTGTTTCAGCCCCTCTGTTTCTCGCCCTCTGTTTCAGACCCTCTGTTTCTCGCCCCCTGTTTCTCGCCCCCTGTTTCAGCCCCTCTGTTTCAGCCCCTTTGTTTCTCGCCCCATGTTTCAGCCCCTCTGTTTCAGCCCCCCTGTTTCTCGCCCCCTGTTTCAGCCCCTCTGTTTCAGCCCCTCTGTTTCTCGCCCTCTGTTTCAGCCCCTCTGTTTCAGCCCCTCTGTTTCAGCCCCTCTGTTTCTCGCCCTCTGTTTCAGCCCCGCTGTTTCAGCCCCTCTGTTTCAGCCCCTCGGTTTCTCGCCCTCTGTTTCTCGCCCCCTGTTTCAGCCCCTCTGTTTCACCCCATCGGTTTCTCGCCCTCTGTTTCAGCCCCTCTGTTTCAGCCCCTCTGTTTCTCGCCCTCTGTTTCAGCCCCTCTGTTTCTCGCCCTCTGTTTCAGCCCCTCTGTTTCTCACCCTCTGTTTCAGCCCCTCTGTTTCAGCCCCTCTGTTTCTCGCCCCCTGTTTCAGCCCCTCTGTTTCAGCCCCTCTGTTTCTCGCCCTCTGTTTCAGCCCCTCTGTTTCTCGCCCTCTGTTTCTCGCCCTCTGTTTCAGCCCCTCTGTTTCAGCCCCTCTGTTTCTCGCCCTCTGTTTCAGCCCCTCTGTTTCTCGCCCTCTGTTTCAGCCCATCTGTTTCAGCCCCTCTGTTCAGCCACTCGGTTTCTCGCCCTCTGTTTCAGCCCCTCTGTTTCTCACCCTCTGTTTCTCGCCCTCTGTTTCAGCCCCACTGTTTCTGCCCCTCTGTTTCTCGCCCTCTGTTTCAGACCCTCTGTTTCAGCTCCTCTGTTTCAGCACCTCTTTTTCTCACCCACTGTTTCAGCCCCTCTGCTTCTCGCCCTCTGTTTCAGCCCCACTGTTTCAGCCCCTCCGTTTCTCGCCCTCTGTTTCAGCCCCTCTGTTTCAGCTCCTCTGTTTCAGCCCCTCTGTTTCTCGCTCTCTTATTCAGCCCCTCTCTTTCAGCCCCTCTGTTTCAGCCCCTCTGTTTGAGCCCCTCTGTTTCAGCCCCTCTGTTTCTCGCCCTCTGTTTCAGCCCCTCGGTTTCTCGCCCTCTGTTTCAGCCCCTCTGTTTCAGCCCCTCTGTTTCTCGCCCTCTGTTTCAACCCCTCGGTTTCTCGCCCTCTGTTTTAGCCCCTCTGTTTGAGCCCCTCTGTTTCAGCCCCTCTGTTTCAGCCCCTCTGTTTCTCACCCTCTGTTTGAGCACCTCGGTTTCTCGCCCTCTGTTTCAGCCCCTCTGTTTCAGCACCTCTGTTTCACCCCTCGGTTTCTCACCCTCTGTTTCAGCCCCACTGTTTCAGCCCTTCTGTTTCTCGCCCTCTGTTTCAGCCCCTCTGTTTCAGCCCCTCTGTTTATCGCCCTCTGTTTCTTGCCCCCTGTTTCAGCCCCTCTGTTTCAGCCCCTCTGTTTCAGCCCCTCTGTTTCTCGCCCTCAGTTTCAGCCCCTCTGTTTCAGCCCCTCTGTTTCAGCCCCTCTGTTTCTCGCCCTCTGTTTCTCGCCCCCTGTTTCAGCCCCTCTGTTTCAGCCCCTCGGTTTCTCGCCCTCTGTTTCAGCCCCTCTGTTTCAGCCCCTCTGTGTCTCGCCCTCTGTTTCTCGCCCTCTGTTTCTCGCCCTCTGTTTCAGCCCCTCTGTTTCAGCCCCTCTGTTTCAGCCCCTCTGTTTCAGCCCCTCTGTTTCAGCACCTCTGTTTCTCGCCCTCTGTTTCAGCCCCTCTGTTTCTCGCCCCCTGTTTCAGCCCCTCTGTTTCAGCCCCTCTGTTTCTCGTCCCCTGTTTCAGCCCCTCTGTTTCAGCCCCTCGGTTTCTCGCCCTCTGTTTCAGCCCCTCTGTTTCAGCCCCTCTGTGTCTCGCCCTCTGTTTCTCGCCCTCTGTTTCTCGCCCCCTGTTTCAGCCCCTCTGTTTCAGCCCCTCTGTTTCTCGCCCTCTGTTTCAGCCCCTCTGTTTCTCGCCCTCTGTTTCTCGCCCTCTGTTTCTCGCCCTCTGTTTCAGCCCCTCTGTTTCAGCCCCTCTATTCCAGCCCCTCTGTTTCAGCCCCTCTGTTTCAGCCCCTCTGTTTCTAGCCCTCTGTTTCAGCCCCTCTGTTTCAGCCCCTCTGTTTCAGCCCCTCTGTTTCTCGCCCTCTGTTTCTCGCCCCCTGTTTCAGCCCCACTGTTTCAGCCCCTCGGTTTCTCGCCCTCTGTTTCAGCCCCTCTGTTTCAGCCCCTTTGTTTCAGCCCCTCTGTTTCAGCCCCTCTGTTTCTCGCCCTCTGTTTCAGCCCCTCTGTTTCTCGCCCTCTGTTTCAGCCCCTCTGTTTCAGCCCCTCTGTTTCAGCCCCTCTGTTCAGCCCCTCGGTTTCTCGCCCTCTGTTTCAGCCCCTCGGTTTCTCGCCCTCTGTTTCAGACCCTCTGTTTCTCGCCCCCTGTTTCTCGCCCCCTGTTTCAGCCCCTCTGTTTCAGCCCCTCTGTTTCTCGCCCCATGTTTCAGCCCCTCTGTTTCAGCCCCCCTGTTTCTCGCACCCTGTTTCAGCCCCTCTGTTTCAGCCCCTCTGTTTCAGCCCCTCTGTTTCTCGCCCTCTGTTTCAGCCCCTCTGTTTCTCGCCCTCTGTTTCTCGCCCCCTGTTTCAGCCCCTCTGTTTCAGCCCCTCTGTTTCAGCCCCTCTGTTTCAGCCCCTCTATTTCTCGCCCTCTGTTTCAGCCCCGCTGTTTCAGCCCCTCTGTTTCAGCCCCTCTGTTTCTAGCCCTCTGTTTCAGCCCCTCTGTTTCAGCCCCTCTGTTTCAGCCCCTCGGTTTCTCGCCCTCTGTTTCTCGCCCCCTGTTTCAGCCCCTCTGTTTCAGCCCCTCGGTTTCTCGCCCTCTGTTTCAGCCCCTCTGTTTCAGCCCCTCTGTTTCACCCCCTCTGTTTCAGCCCCTCTGTTTCTCGCCCTCTGTTTCAGCCCCTCTGTTTCTCGCCCTCTGTTTCAGCCCATCTGTTTCAGCCCCTCTGTTCAGCCACTCGGTTTCTCGCCCTCTGTTTCACCCCCTCTGTTTCTCGCCCTCTGTTTCTCGCCCTCTGTTTCAGCCCCACTGTTTCTGCCCCTCTGTTTCTCGCCCTCTGTTTCAGCTCCTCTGTTTCAGCACCTCTTTTTCTCACCCACTGTTTCAGCCCCTCTGCTTCTCGCCCTCTGTTTCAGCCCCTCTGTTTCAGCCCCTCCGTTTCTCGCCCTCTGTTTCAGCCCCTCTGTTTCAGCTCCTCTGTTTCAGCCCCTCTGTTTCTCGCTCTCTTATTCAGCCCCTCTGTTTCAGCCCCTCTGTTTCAGCCCCTCTGTTTGAGCCCCTCTGTTTCAGCCCCTCTGTTTCTCGCCCTCTGTTTCAGCCCCTCGGTTTCTCGCCCTCTGTTTCAGCCCCTCTGTTTCAGCCTCTCTGTTTCTCGCCCTCTGTTTCAACCCCTCGGTTTCTCGCCCTCTGTTTTAGCCCCTCTGTTTGAGCCCCTCTGTTTCAGCCCCTCTGTTTCAGCCCCTCTGTTTCTCACCCTCTGTTTGAGCACCTCGGTTTCTCGCCCTCTGTTTCAGCCCCTCTGTTTCAGCCCCTCTGTTTCACCCCTCGGTTTCTCACCCTCTGTTTCAGCCCCACTGTTTCAGCCCTTCTGTTTCTCGCCCTCTGTTTCAGCCCCATTGTTTCAGCCCCTCTGTTTATCGCCCTCTGTTTCTCGCCCCCTGTTTCAGCCCCTCTGTTTCAGCCCCTCTGTTTCAGCCCCTCTGTTTCTCGCCCTCAGTTTCAGCCCCTCTGTTTCAGCCCCTCTGTTTCAGCCCCTCTGTTCCTCGCCCTCTGTTTCTCGCCCTCAGTTTCAGCCCCTCTGTTTCAGCCCCTCTGTTTCAGCCCCTCTGTTCCTCGCCCTCTGTTTCTCGCCCCCTGTTTCAGCCCCTCTGTTTCAGCCCCTCGGTTTCTCGCCCTCTGTTTCAGCCCCTCTGTTTCAGCCCCTCTGTGTCTCGCCCTCTGTTTCTCGCCCTCTGTTTCTCGCCCTCTGTTTCAGCCCCTCTGTTTCAGCCCCTCTGTTTCAGCCCCTCTGTTTCAGCCCCTCTGTTTCAGCACCTCTGTTTCTCGCCCTCTGTTTCTGCCCCGCTGTTTCTCGCCCTCTGTTTCAGCCCCTCTGTTTCAGCCCCTCTGTTTCAGCCCCTCTGTTTCAGCCCCTCTGTTTCTCGCCCTCTTTTTCAGCGCCTCTGTTTCTCGCCCTCTGTTTCAGCCCCTCTGTTTCAGCCGCTCTGTTTCAGCCCCTCTGTTTCTCGCCCTCTGTTTCAGCCCCTCTGTTTCTCGCCCTCTGTTTCAGCCTCTCTGTTTCTCGCCCTCTGTTTCAGCCCCTCTGTTTCATCCCCTTTGTTTCAGCCCCTCTGTTTCAGCCCCTCTGTTTCTCGCCCTCTGTTTCAGCCCCTCTGTTTCTCGCCGTCTGTTTCAGCCCCTCTGTTTCTCGCCCTCTGTTTCAGCTCCTCTGATTCAGCCCCACTGTTTCAGCCCCTCTGATTCAGCCCCTCTGTTTCAGCCCCTCTATTTCAGCCCCTCTGTTTCAGCCGCTCTGTTTCATCCCCTCTGTTTCTCGCCCTCTGTTTCTCACCCTCTGATTCTCGCCCTCTGTTTCAGCCCCTATGTTTCTCGCCCTCTGTTTCAGCCCCACTGTTTCAGCCCCTCTCTTTCAGCCCCTCTGGTTCAGCCCCTCTGTTTCAGCCCCTCTGTTTCAGCCTCTCTGTTTCAGCCCCTCTGTTTCAGCCCGTCTGTTTCTCGCCCTCTGTTTCAGCCCCTCTGTTTCTCGCCCTCTGTTTCAGCCCCTCTGTTTCAGTCCCTCTGTTTCAGGCTCTCTGTTTCAGCCCGTCTGTTTCAGCCCCTTTGTTTATCGCCCTCTGTTTCAGCCCCTCTGTTTCTCGCCCTCAGTTTCAGCCCCCCTGTTTCTCACCCTCTGTTTCAGCCCCTCTGTTTCAGCCCATCTGTTTCAGCCCTTCTGTTTCAGCCCGTCTCTTTCTCGCCCTCTGTTTCAGCCCCTCTGTTTCTCGCCTTCTGTTTCAGCCCATCTGTTTCTCGCCCTTTGCTTCAGCCTCTCTGTTTCTCGCCCTCTCTTTCAGCCCCTCTGTTTCAGCCCCTCTGTTTCTCACCCTCTGTTTCAGCCCCTCTGTTTCTCGCCCTCTGTTTCAGCCCCTCTGATGCAGCCCCTCTCTTTCAGCCCCTCTGATTCAGCCCCTCTGTTTCAGCCCCTCTGTTTCAGCCCCTCTGTTTCAGCCCCTCTGTTTCAGCTCCTCTGTTTCTCGCCCTCTGTTACAGCCCCTCTGTTTCTCACCCTCTGTTTCAGCCCCTTTGTTTCTCGCCCTCTGTTTCAGCCCCTCTGTTTCAGCCCCACTGTTTCTCGCCCTCTGTTGCAGCCCCTCTGTTTCTCGCCTTCTGTTTCAGCCCCTCTGATTCAGCCCCTCTGTTTCAGCCCCTCTGATTCAGCCCCTCTGTTTCAGCCCCTCTGTTTCAGCCCCTCTGTTTCATCCCCTCTGTTTCTCGCCCTCTGTTTCTCGCCCTCTGTTTCTCGCCCTCTGTTTCAGCCCCTCTGTTTTTCGCCCTCTGTTTCAGACCCTCTGTTTCAGCCCCTCTGTTTCTCGCCCTCTGTTTCTGCCCCACTGTTTCTCGCCCTCTGTTTCCGCCCCTCTGTTTCTCGCACTCTGTTTCAGCCCCTCTGATTCAGCCCCTCTGTTTCAGCCCCTCTGTTTCTCCCCCTCTGTTCCAGCCACTCTGTTTCAGCCCCTCTGATTCAGCCCCTCTGATTCAGCCCCACTCATTCAGCCCCTCTGTATCAGCCCCTCTGTTTCAGCCCCTCTGTTTCTCGGCCTCTGTTTCAGCCCCTCTGTTTTTCGCCCTCTTTTTCAGCCTTTCTGTTTCAGCCCGTCTGTTTCAGCCCCTCTGTTTCTCACCCTCTGTTTCAGCCCCTCTGATTCAGCCCCTCTGTTTCAGCCCCATCTGAATCAGCCCCTCTGATTCAGCCCCTCGGTTTCAGGCCTCTGTTTCAGCCCCACTGTTTCTCGCCCTCTTTTTCAGCCCCTCTGTTTCTCGCCCTCTGTTTCAGCCCCTCTGTTTCAGCCGCTCTGTTTCAGCCCCTCTGTTTCTCGCCCTCTGTTTCAGCCCCTCTGTTTCTCGCCCCCTGTTTCAGCCCCTCTGTTTCTCGCCCTCTGTTTCAGCCTCTCTGTTTCTCGCTCTCTGTTTCTGCCCCTCTGTTTCATCCCCTCTGTTTCAGCCCCTCTATTTCAGCCCCTCTGTTTCAGCCCCTCTGTTTCAGCCCCTCTGATTCAGCCCCTCTGTTTCAGCCACTCTGAATCAGCCCCTCTGATTCAGCCCTTCTGTTTCAGCCGCTCTGTTTCAGCCCCTCTGTTTCTCGCCCTCTTTTTCAGCCCCTCTGTTTCTCGCCCTCTGTTTCAGCCCCTCTGTTTCTCGCCCTCTGTTTCAGCCCCTCTGATTCAGCCCCTCTGTTTCAGCCCCTCTGTTTCTCCCCCTCTGTTCCAGCCCCTCTGTTTCTGCCCCTCTCTTTCAGCCACTCTGTTTCAGCCCCTCTGATTCAGCCCCTCTGATTCAGCCCCACTCATTCAGCCCCTCTGTTTCAGCCCCTCTGTTTCAGCCCCTCTGTTTCTCCCCCTCTGTTCCAGCCCCTCTGTTTCAGCCCCTCTGATTCAGCCCCTCTGTTTCAGCCCCTCTGAATCAGCCCCTCTGATTCAGCCCCTCTGTTTCAGCCCCTCTGTATCAGCCCCTCTGTTTCTCGCCCTCTTTTTCAGCGCCTCTGTTTCTCGCTCTCTGTTTCAGCCCCTCTATTTCAGAAGCTCTGTTTCAGCCCCTCTGTTTCTCGCCCTCTGTTTCAGCCCCTCTGTTTCTCGCCCTCTGTTTCAGCCTCTCTGTTTCTCGCCCTCTGTTTCAGCCCCTCTGTTTCATCCCCTCTGTTTCAGCCCCTCTGTTTCAGCCCCTCTGTTTCTCGCCCTCTGTTTCAGCCCCTCTTTTTCTCGCCGTCTGTTTCAGCCCCTCTGTTTCTCGCCCTCTGTTTCAGCTCCTCTGATTCAGCCCCTCTGTTTCAGCCCCTCTATTTCAGCCCCTCTGTTTCAGCCGCTCTGTTTCATCCCCTCTGTTTCTCGCCCTCTGTTTCTCACCCTCTGATTCTCGCCCTCTGTTTCAGCCCCTATGTTTCTCGCCCTATGTTTCAGCCCCTCTGTTTCAGCCCCTCTGTTTCAGCCCCTCTGTTTCTCACCCTCTGTTTCAGCCCCTCTGATTCAGCCCCTCTGATTCAGCCCCACTCATTCAGCCCTTCTGTTTCAGCCCCTCTGTTTCTCGCCCTCTTTTTCAGCCCCTCTGTTTCTCGCCCTCTGTTTCAGCCCCTCTGTTTCTCGCCCTCTGTTTCAGCCCCTCTGTTTCAGCCCATCTGTTTCAGCCCGTTTGTTTCAGCCACTCTGTTTCTCGCACTCTGTTTCAGCCCCTCTGTTACTAACCCTCTGTTTCAGCCCCTCTGATTCAGCCCCTCTGTTTCAGCCCCTCTGAATCAGCCCCTCTGATTCAGCCCCTCTGTTTCAGCCCCTCTGTTTCAGCCCCTCTGTTTCTCACCCTCTTTTTCAGCCCCTCTGTTTCTCGCCCTCTGTTTCAGCCCCTCTGTTTCAGCCGCTCTGTTTCAGCCCCTCTGTTTCTCGCCCTCTGTTTCAGCCCCTCTGTTTCTCGCCCCCTGTTTCAGCCCCTCTGTTTCTCGCCCTCTGTTTCAGCCTCTCTGTTTCTCGCTCTCTGTTTCAGCCCCTCTGTTTCATCCCCTCTGTTTCAGCCCCTCTATTTCAGCCCCTCTGTTTCAGCCCCTCTGTTTCAGCCCCTCTGATTCAGCCCCTCTGTTTCAGCCAACTCTGTTTCAGCCCCTCTGATTCAGCCCCTCTGTTTCAGCCCCTCTGTTTCAGCCCCTCTGTTTCTCGCCCTCTTTTTCAGCCCCTCTGTTTCTCGCCCTCTGTTTCAGCCCCTCTGATTCAGCCCCTCTGATTCAGCCCCATTCATTCAGCCCCTCTGTTTCAGCCCCTCTGTTTCAGCCCCTCTGTTTCTCGGCCTCTGTTTCAGCCCCTCTGTTTTTCGCCCTCTTTTTCAGCCCCTCTGTTTCAGCCCGTCTGTTTCAGACACTCTGTTTCTCGCCCTCTGTTTCAGCCCCTCTGTTTCAGCCCCTCTGTTTCAGCCCCTCTGTTTCAGCACCTCTGTTTCTCGCCCTCTGTTTCTGCCCCGCTGTTTCTCGCCCTCTGTTTCAGCCCCTCTGTTTCAGCCCCTCTGTTTCAGCCCCTCTGTTTCAGCCCCTCTGTTTCTCGCCCTCTTTTTCAGCGCCTCTGTTTCTCGCCCTCTGTTTCAGCCCCTCTGTTTCAGCCGCTCTGTTTCAGCCCCTCTGTTTCTCGCCCTCTGTTTCAGCCCCTCTGTTTCTCGCCCTCTGTTTCAGCCTCTCTGTTTCTCGCCCTCTGTTTCAGCCCCTCTGTTTCATCCCCTTTGTTTCAGCCCCTCTGTTTCAGCCCCTCTGTTTCTCGCCCTCTGTTTCAGCCCCTCTGTTTCTCGCCGTCTGTTTCAGCCCCTCTGTTTCTCGCCCTCTGTTTCAGCTCCTCTGATTCAGCCCCACTGTTTCAGCCCCTCTGATTCAGCCCCTCTGTTTCAGCCCCTCTATTTCAGCCCCTCTGTTTCAGCCGCTCTGTTTCATCCCCTCTGTTTCTCGCCCTCTGTTTCTCACCCTCTGATTCTCGCCCTCTGTTTCAGCCCCTATGTTTCTCGCCCTCTGTTTCAGCCCCACTGTTTCAGCCCCTCTCTTTCAGCCCCTCTGGTTCAGCCCCTCTGTTTCAGCCCCTCTGTTTCAGCCTCTCTGTTTCAGCCCCTCTGTTTCAGCCCGTCTGTTTCTCGCCCTCTGTTTCAGCCCCTCTGTTTCTCGCCCTCTGTTTCAGCCCCTCTGTTTCAGTCCCTCTGTTTCAGGCTCTCTGTTTCAGCCCGTCTGTTTCAGCCCCTTTGTTTATCGCCCTCTGTTTCAGCCCCTCTGTTTCTCGCCCTCAGTTTCAGCCCCCCTGTTTCTCACCCTCTGTTTCAGCCCCTCTGTTTCAGCCCATCTGTTTCAGCCCTTCTGTTTCAGCCCGTCTCTTTCTCGCCCTCTGTTTCAGCCCCTCTGTTTCTCGCCTTCTGTTTCAGCCCCTCTGTTTCTCGCCCTTTGCTTCAGCCTCTCTGTTTCTCGCCCTCTCTTTCAGCCCCTCTGTTTCAGCCCCTCTGTTTCTCACCCTCTGTTTCAGCCCCTCTGTTTCTCGCCCTCTGTTTCAGCCCCTCTGATGCAGCCCCTCTCTTTCAGCCCCTCTGATTCAGCCCCTCTGTTTCAGCCCCTCTGTTTCAGCCCCTCTGTTTCAGCCCCTCTGTTTCAGCTCCTCTGTTTCTCGCCCTCTGTTACAGCCCCTCTGTTTCTCACCCTCTGTTTCAGCCCCTTTGTTTCTCGCCCTCTGTTTCAGCCCCTCTGTTTCAGCCCCACTGTTTCTCGCCCTCTGTTTCAGCCCCTCTGTTTCTCGCCTTCTGTTTCAGCCCCTCTGATTCAGCCCCTCTGTTTCAGCCCCTCTGATTCAGCCCCTCTGTTTCAGCCCCTCTGTTTCAGCCCCTCTGTTTCATCCCCTCTGTTTCTCGCCCTCTGTTTCTCGCCCTCTGTTTCTCGCCCTCTGTTTCAGCCCCTCTGTTTTTCGCCCTCTGTTTCAGACCCTCTGTTTCAGCCCCTCTGTTTCTCGCCCTCTGTTTCTGCCCCACTGTTTCTCGCCCTCTGTTTCCGCCCCTCTGTTTCTCGCACTCTGTTTCAGCCCCTCTGATTCAGCCCCTCTGTTTCAGCCCCTCTGTTTCTCCCCCTCTGTTCCAGCCACTCTGTTTCAGCCCCTCTGATTCAGCCCCTCTGATTCAGCCCCACTCATTCAGCCCCTCTGTATCAGCCCCTCTGTTTCAGCCCCTCTGTTTCTCGGCCTCTGTTTCAGCCCCTCTGTTTTTCGCCCTCTTTTTCAGCCTTTCTGTTTCAGCCCGTCTGTTTCAGCCCCTCTGTTTCTCACCCTCTGTTTCAGCCCCTCTGATTCAGCCCCTCTGTTTCAGCCCCATCTGAATCAGCCCCTCTGATTCAGCCCCTCGGTTTCAGGCCTCTGTTTCAGCCCCACTGTTTCTCGCCCTCTTTTTCAGCCCCTCTGTTTCTCGCCCTCTGTTTCAGCCCCTCTGTTTCAGCCGCTCTGTTTCAGCCCCTCTGTTTCTCGCCCTCTGTTTCAGCCCCTCTGTTTCTCGCCCCCTGTTTCAGCCCCTCTGTTTCTCGCCCTCTGTTTCAGCCTCTCTGTTTCTCGCTCTCTGTTTCTGCCCCTCTGTTTCATCCCCTCTGTTTCAGCCCCTCTATTTCAGCCCCTCTGTTTCAGCCCCTCTGTTTCAGCCCCTCTGATTCAGCCCCTCTGTTTCAGCCACTCTGAATCAGCCCCTCTGATTCAGCCCTTCTGTTTCAGCCGCTCTGTTTCAGCCCCTCTGTTTCTCGCCCTCTTTTTCAGCCCCTCTGTTTCTCGCCCTCTGTTTCAGCCCCTCTGTTTCTCGCCCTCTGTTTCAGCCCCTCTGATTCAGCCCCTCTGTTTCAGCCCCTCTGTTTCTCCCCCTCTGTTCCAGCCCCTCTGTTTCTGCCCCTCTCTTTCAGCCACTCTGTTTCAGCCCCTCTGATTCAGCCCCTCTGATTCAGCCCCACTCATTCAGCCCCTCTGTTTCAGCCCCTCTGTTTCAGCCCCTCTGTTTCTCCCCCTCTGTTCCAGCCCCTCTGTTTCAGCCCCTCTGATTCAGCCCCTCTGTTTCAGCCCCTCTGAATCAGCCCCTCTGATTCAGCCCCTCTGTTTCAGCCCCTCTGTTTCAGCCCCTCTGTTTCTCGCCCTCTTTTTCAGCGCCTCTGTTTCTCGCCCTCTGTTTCAGCCCCTCTATTTCAGAAGCTCTGTTTCAGCCCCTCTGTTTCTCGCCCTCTGTTTCAGCCCCTCTGTTTCTCGCCCTCTGTTTCAGCCTCTCTGTTTCTCGCCCTCTGTTTCAGCCCCTCTGTTTCAGCCCCTCTGTTTCAGCCCCTCTGTTTCAGCCCCTCTGTTTCTCGCCCTCTGTTTCAGCCCCTCTTTTTCTCGCCGTCTGTTTCAGCCCCTCTGTTTCTCGCCCTCTGTTTCAGCTCCTCTGATTCAGCCCCTCTGTTTCAGCCCCTCTATTTCAGCCCCTCTGTTTCAGCCGCTCTGTTTCATCCCCTCTGTTTCTCGCCCTCTGTTTCTCACCCTCTGATTCTCGCCCTCTGTTTCAGCCCCTATGTTTCTCGCCCTATGTTTCAGCCCCTCTGTTTCAGCCCCTCTGTTTCAGCCCCTCTGTTTCTCACCCTCTGTTTCAGCCCCTCTGATTCAGCCCCTCTGATTCAGCCCCACTCATTCAGCCCTTCTGTTTCAGCCCCTCTGTTTCTCGCCCTCTTTTTCAGCCCCTCTGTTTCTCGCCCTCTGTTTCAGCCCCTCTGTTTCTCGCCCTCTGTTTCAGCCCCTCTGTTTCAGCCCATCTGTTTCAGCCCGTTTGTTTCAGCCACTCTGTTTCTCGCACTCTGTTTCAGCCCCTCTGTTACTAACCCTCTGTTTCAGCCCCTCTGATTCAGCCCCTCTGTTTCAGCCCCTCTGAATCAGCCCCTCTGATTCAGCCCCTCTGTTTCAGCCCCTCTGTTTCAGCCCCTCTGTTTCTCACCCTCTTTTTCAGCCCCTCTGTTTCTCGCCCTCTGTTTCAGCCCCTCTGTTTCAGCCGCTCTGTTTCAGCCCCTCTGTTTCTCGCCCTCTGTTTCAGCCCCTCTGTTTCTCGCCCCCTGTTTCAGCCCCTCTGTTTCTCGCCCTCTGTTTCAGCCTCTCTGTTTCTCGCTCTCTGTTTCAGCCCCTCTGTTTCATCCCCTCTGTTTCAGCCCCTCTATTTCAGCCCCTCTGTTTCAGCCCCTCTGTTTCAGCCCCTCTGATTCAGCCCCTCTGTTTTAGCCAACTCTGTTTCAGCCCCTCTGATTCAGCCCCTCTGTTTCAGCCCCTCTGTTTCAGCCCCTCTGTTTCTCGCCCTCTTTTTCAGCCCCTCTGTTTCTCGCCCTCTGTTTCAGCCCCTCTGATTCAGCCCCTCTGATTCAGCCCCATTCATTCAGCCCCTCTGTTTCAGCCCCTCTGTTTCAGCCCCTCTGTTTCTCGGCCTCTGTTTCAGCCCCTCTGTTTTTCGCCCTCTTTTTCAGCCCCTCTGTTTCAGCCCGTCTGTTTCAGACACTCTGTTTCTCGCCCTCTGTTTCAGCCCCACTGTTTCTCGCCCACTGTTTCAGCCCCTCTGATTCAGACCCTCTGTTTCAGCCCCTCTGAATCAGCCCCTCTGATTCAGCCCCTCTGTTCAGCCCCTCTGTTTCAGCCCCTCTGTTTCTCGCCCTCTTTTTCAGCCCCTCTGTTTCTCGCCCTCTGTTTCAGCCCCTCTGTTTCAGCCGCTCTGTTTCAGCCCCTCTGTTTCTCGCCCTCTGTTTCAGCCCCTCTGTTTCTCGCCCCCTGTTTCAGCCCCTCTGTTTCTCGCCCTCTGTTTCAGCCTCTCTGTTTCTCGCTCTCTGTTTCAGCCCCTCTGTTTCATCCCCTCTGTTTCAGCCCCTCTATTTCTGCCCCTCTGTTTCACCCCCTCTGTTTCAGCCCCTCTGATTCAGCCCCTCTGTTTCAGCCAACTCTGAATCAGCCCCTCTGATTCAGCCCCTCTGTTTCAGCCCCTCTGTTTCAGCCCCTCTGTTTCTCGCCCTCTTTTTCAGCCCCTCTGTTTCTCGCCCTCTGTTTCAGCCCCTCTGTTTCAGCCCCTCTGTTTCAGCCCCTCTGTTTCTCCCCCTCTGTTCCAGCCCCTCTGTTTCTGCCCCTCTCTTTCAGCCACTCTGTTTCAGCCCCTCTGATTCAGCCCCTCTGATTCAGCCCCACTCATTCAGCCCCTCTGTTTCAGCCCCTCTGTTTCAGCCCCTCTGTTTCTCGGCCTCTGTTTCAGCCCCTCTGTTTTTCGCCCTCTTTTTCAGCCCCTCTGTTTCAGCCCGTCTGTTTCAGACACTCTGTTTCTCGCCCTCTGTTTCAGCCCCACTGTTTCTCGCCCACTGTTTCAGCCCCTCTGAATCAGCCCCTCTGATTCAGCCCCTCTGTTTCAGCCCCTCAGTTTCTCGCCCTCTGTTTCAGCCTCTCTGTTTCTCGCCCTCTGTTTCAGCCCCTCTGTTTCATCCCCTCTGTTTCAGCACCTCTGTTTCAGCCCCTCTGTTTCTCGCCCTCTGTTTCAGCCCCTCTGTTTCTCGCCGTCTGTTTCAGCCCCTCTGTTTCAGCTCCTCTGATTCAGCCCCTCTGTTTCAGCCCCTCTGATTCAGCCCCTCTGTTTCAGCCCCTCTATTTCAGCCCCTCTGTTTCAGCCGCTCTGTTTCATCCCCTCTGTTTCTCGCCCTCTGTTTCTCACCCTCTGATTCTCGCCCTCTGTTTCAGCCCCTATGTTTCTCGCCCTATGTTTCAGCCCCTCTGTTTCAGCCCCTCTGTTTCAGCCCCTCTGTTTCTCACCCTCTGTTTCAGCCCCTCTGATTCAGCCCCTCTGATTCAGCCCCTCTGTTTCAGCCCCTTTGTTTCTCGCCCTCTGTTTCAGCCCCTCTGTTTCTCGCCCTCTGTTTCAGCCCCTCTGTTTCTCGCCCTCTGTTTCAGCCCATCTGTTTCAGCCCATCTGTTTCAGCCCGTTTGTTTCAGCCACTCTGTTTCTCGCACTCTGTTTCAGCCCCTCTGTTACTAACCCTCTGTTTCAGCCCCTCTGATTCAGCCCCTCTGTTTCAGCCCCTCTGAATCAGCCCCTCTGATTCAGCCCCTCTGTTTCAGCCCCTCTGTTTCAGCCCCTCTGTTTCTCGCCCTCTTTTTCAGCCCCTCTGTTTCTCGCCCTCTTTTTCAGCCCCTCTGTTTCAGCCGCTCTGTTTCAGCCCCTCTGTTTCTCGCCCTCTGTTTCAGCCCCTCTGTTTCTCGCCCCCTGTTTCAGCCCCTCTGTTTCTCGCCCTCTGTTTCAGCCTCTCTGTTTCTCGCTCTCTGTTTCAGCCCCTCTGTTTCATCCCCTCTGTTTCAGCCCCTCTATTTCAGCCCCTCTGTTTCAGCCCCTCTGTTTCAGCCCCTCTGATTCAGCCCCTCTGTTTCAGCCACTCTGAATCAGCCCCTCTGATTCAGCCCCTCTGTTTCAGCCCCTCTGTTTCAGCCCCTCTGTTTCTCGCCCTCTTTTTCAGCCCCTCTGTTTCTCGCCCTCTGTTTCAGCCCCTCTGATTCAGCCCCTCTGTTTCAGCCCCTCTGTTTCTCCCCCTCTGTTCCAGCCCCTCTGTTTCTGCCCCTCTCTTTCAGCCACTCTGTTTCAGCCCCTCTGATTCAGCCCCTCTGATTCAGCCCCACTCATTCAGCCCCTCTGTTTCAGCCCCTCTGTTTCAGCCCCTCTGTTTCTCGGCCTCTGTTTCAGCCCCTCTGTTTTTCGCCCTCTTTTTCAGCCCCTCTGTTTCAGCCCGTCTGTTTCAGACACTCTGTTTCTCGCCCTCTGTTTCAGCCCCACTGTTTCTCGCCCACTGTTTCAGCCCCTCTGATTCAGACCCTCTGTTTCAGCCCCTCTGAATCAGCCCCTCTGATTCAGCCCCTCTGTTTCAGCCCCTCTGTTTCAGCCCCTCTGTTTCTCGCCCTCTTTTTCAGCGCCTCTGTTTCTCGCCCTCTGTTTCAGCCCCTCTGTTTCAGCCGCTCTGTTTCAGCCCCTCTGTTTCTCGCCCTCTGTTTCAGCCCCTCTGTTTCTCGCCCTCTGTTTCAGCCTCTCTGTTTCTCGCCCTCTGTTTCAGCCCCTCTGTTTCATCCCCTCTCTTTCAGCCCCTCTGTTTCAGCCCCTCTGTTTCTCGCCCTCTGTTTCAGCCCCTCTGTTTCTCGCCGTCTGTTTCAGCCCCTCTGTTTCTCGCCCTCTGTTTCAGCTCCTCTGATTCAGCCCCACTGTTTCAGCCCCTCTTTTTCAGCCGCTCTGTTTCAGCCCCTCTGTTTCTCGCCCTCTGTTTCAGCCCCTCTGTTTCTCGCCCTCTGTTTCAGCCTCTCTGTTTCTCGCCCTCTGTTTCAGCCCCTCTATTTCAGCCCCTCTGTTTCAGCCGCTCTGTTTCATCCCCTCTGTTTCTCGCCCTCTGTTTCTCACCCTCTGATTCTCGCCCTCTGTTTCAGCCCCTATGTTTCTCGCCCTCTGTTTAAGCCCCACTGTTTCAGCCCCTCTCTTTCAGCCCCTCTGATTCAGCCCCTCTGATTCAGCCCCACTCATTCAGCCCCTCTGTTTCAGCCCCTCTGTTTCAGCCCCTCTGTTTCTCGTCCTCTGTTTCAGCCCCTCTGTTTTTCGCCCTCTTTTTCAGCCCCTCTGTTTCAGCCCGTCTGTTTCAGACACTCTGTTTCTCGCCCTCTGTTTCAGCCCCACTGTTTCTCGCCCACTGTTTCAGCCCCTCTGATTCAGTCCCTCTGTTTCAGCCCCTCTGAATCAGCCCCTCTGATTCAGCCCCTCTGTTTCAGCCCCTCTGTTTCAGCCCCTCTGTTTCTCGCCCTCTTTTTCAGCGCCTCTGTTTCTCGCCCTCTGTTTCAGCCCCTCTGTTTCAGCCGCTCTGTTTCAGCCCCTCTGTTTCTCGCCCTCTGTTTCAGCCCCTCTGTTTCTCGCCCTCTGTTTCAGCCTCTCTGTTTCTCGCCCTCTGTTTCAGCCCCTCTGTTTCATCCCCTTTGTTTCAGCCCCTCTGTTTCAGCCCCTCTGTTTCTCGCCCTCTGTTTCAGCCCCTCTGTTTCTCGCCCTCTGTTTCAGCTCCTCTGATTCAGCCCCACTGTTTCAGCCCCTCTGATTCAGCCCCTCTGTTTCAGCCCCTCTATTTCAGCCCCTCTGTTTCAGCCGCTCTGTTTCATCCCCTCTGTTTCTCGCCCTCTGTTTCTCACCCTCTGATTCTCGCCCTCTGTTTCAGCCCCTATGTTTCTCGCCCTCTGTTTCAGCCCCACTGTTTCAGCCCCTCTCTTTCAGCCCCTCTGATTCAGCCCCTCTGTTTCAGCCCCTCTGTTTCAGCCTCTCTGTTTCAGCCCCTCTGTTTCAGCCCGTCTGTTTCTCGCCCTCTGTTTCAGCCCCTCTGTTTCTCGCCCTCTGTTTCAGGCTCTCTGTTTCAGCCCCTCTGTTTCAGCCCCTTTGTTTCTCGCCCTCTGTTTCAGCCCCTCTGTTTCTCGCCCTCGGTTTCAGCCCCCCTGTTTCTCGCCCTCTGTTTCAGCCCCTCTGTTTCAGCCCATCTGTTTCAGCCCTTCTGTTTCAGCCCGTCTCTTTCTCGCCCTCTGTTTCAGCCCCTCTGTTTCTCGCCCTCTGTTTCAGCCCATCTGTTTCTCGCCCTCTGTTTCAGCCCGTCTGTTTCAGCCCCTCTGTTTCTCACCCTCTGTTTCAGCCCCTCTATTTCTCGCCCTCTGTTTCAGCCCCTCTGATGCAGCCCCTCTCTTTCAGCCCCTCTGATTCAGCCCCTCTGTTTCAGCCCCTCTGTTTCAGCCCCTCTGTTTCAGCCCCGCTGTTTCAGCCCCTCTGTTTCTCGCCCTATGTTTCAGCCCCTCTGTTTCAGCCCCTCTGTTTCAGCTCCTCTGTTTCTCGCCCTCTGTTACAGCCCCTCTGTTTCTCGCCCTCTGTTTCAGCCCCTTTGTTTCTCGCCCTCTGTTTCAGCCCCTCTGTTTCAGCCCCACTGTTTCTCGCCCTCTGTTTCAGCCCCTCTGTTTCTGGCCTTCTGTTTCAGCCCCTCTGATTCAGCCCCTCTGTTTCAGCCCCTCTGATTCAGCCCCTCTGTTTCAGCCCCTCTGTTTCAGCCCCTCTGTTTCTCGCCCTCTGTTTCTCGCCTTCTGTTTCTCGCCCTCTGTTTCAGCCCCTCTGTTTTTCGCCCTCTGTTTCAGCCCCTCTGTTTCAGCCCTATGTTTCTCGCCCTCTGTTTCTGCCGCACTGTTTCTCGCCCTCTGTTTCCGCCCCTCTGTTTCTCGCACTCTGTTTCAGCCCCTCTGATTCAGCCCCTCTGTTTCAGCCCCTCTGTTTCTCCCCCTCTGTTCCAGCCACTCTGTATCAGCCCCTCTGTTTCAGCCCCTCTGTTTCTCGGCCTCTGTTTCAGCCCCTCTGTTTTTCGCCCTCTTTTTCAGCCTTTCTGTTTCAGCCCGTCTGTTTCAGCCACTCTGTTTCTCGCACTCTGTTTCAGCCCCTCTGTTTCTCACCCTCTGTTGCAGCCCCTCTGATTCAGCCCCTCTGTTTCAGCCCCTCTGAATCAGCCCCTCTGATTCAGCCCCTCTATTTCAGGCCTCTATTTCAGCCCCTCTGTTTCTCGCCCTCTTTTTCAGCCCCTCTGTTTCTCGCCCTCTGTTTCAGCCCCTCTGTTTCAGCCGCTCTGTTTCAGCCCCTCTGTTTCTCGCCCTCTGTTTCAGCCACTCTGTTTCTCGCCCCCTGTTTCAGCCCCTCTGTTTCTCGCCCTCAGTTTCAGCCTCTCTGTTTCTCGCTCTCTGTTTCTGCCCCTCTGTTTCATCCCCTCTGTTTCAGCCCCTCTATTTCAGCCCCTCTGTTTCAGCCCCTCTGTTTCAGCACCTCTGATTCAGCCCCTCTGTTTCAGCCACTCTGAATCAGCCCCTCTGATTCAGCCCTTCTGTTTCAGCCGCTCTGTTTCAGCCCCTCTGTTTCTCGCCCTCTGTTTCAGCCCCTCTGTTTCAGAAGCTCTGTTTCAGCCCCTCTGTTTCTCGCCCTCTGTTTCAGCCCCTCTGATTCAGCCCCTCTGTTTCAGCCCCTCTGTTTCTCCCCCTCCGTTCCAGCCCCTCTGTTTCTGCCCCTCTCTTTCAGCCACTCTGTTTCAGCCCCTCTGATTCAGCCCCTCTGATTCAGCCCCACTCATTCAGCCCCTCTGTTTCAGCCCCTCTGTTTCAGCCGCTCTGTTTCAGACACTCTGTTTCTCGCCCTCTGTTTCAGCCCCACTGTATCTCGCCCACTGTTTCAGCCCCTCTGATTCAGCCCCTCTGTTTCAGCCCCTCTGAATCAGCCCTGCTGATTCAGCCCCTCTGTTTCAGCCCCTCTGTATCAGCCCCTCTGTTTCTCGCCCTCTTTTTCAGCGCCTCTGTTTCTCGCCCTCTGTATCAGCCCCTCTGTTTCTCGCCCTCTGTTTCAGCCTCTCTGTTTCTCGCCCTCTGTTTCAGCCCCTCTGTTTCATCCCCTCTGTTTCAGCCCCTCTGTTTCAGCCCCTCTGTTTCTCGCCCTCTGTTTCAGCCCCTCTGTTTCTCGCCGTCTGTTTCAGCCCCTCTGTTTCTCGCCCTCTGTTTCAGCTCCTCTGTTTCAGCCCCTCTCTTTCAGCCCCTCTGATTCAGCCCCTCTGTTTCAGCCCCTCTGTTTCAGCCTCTCTGTTTCAGCCCCTCTGTTTCAGCCCGTCTGTTTCTCGCCCTCTGTTTCAGCCCCTCTGTTTCTCGCCCTCTGTTTCAGGCTCTCTGTTTCAGCCCCTCTGTTTCAGCCCCTTTGTTTCTCGCCCTCTGTTTCAGCCCCTCTGTTTCTCGCCCTCGGTTTCAGCCCCCCTGTTTCTCGCCCTCTGTTTCAGGCCCTCTGTTTCAGCCCATCTGTTTCAGCCCTTCTGTTTCAGCCCGTCTCTTTCTCGCCCTCTGTTTCAGCCCCTCTGTTTCTCGCCCTCTGTTTCAGCCCATCTGTTTCTCGCCCTCTGTTTCAGCCTCTCTGTTTCTCGCCCTCTCTTTCAGCCCCTCTGTTTCAGCCCCTCTGTTTCTCACCCTCTGTTTCAGCCCCTCTGTTTCTCGCCCTCTGTTTCAGCCCCTCTGATGCAGCCCCTCTCTTTCAGCCCCTCTGATTCAGCCCCTCTGTTTCAGCCCCTCTGTTTCAGCCCCTCTGTTTCAGCCCCGCTGTTTCAGCCCCTCTGTTTCTCGCCCTATGTTTCAGCCCCTCTGTTTCAGCCCCTCTGTTTCAGCTCCTCTGTTTCTCGCCCTCTGTTACAGCCCCTCTGTTTCTCGCCCTCTGTTTCAGCCCCTTTGTTTCTCGCCCTCTGTTTCAGCCCCTCTGTTTCAGCCCCACTGTTTCTCGCCCTCTGTTTCAGCCCCTCTGTTTCTCGCCTTCTGTTTCAGCCCCTCTGATTCAGCCCCTCTGTTTCAGCCCCTCTGATTCAGCCCCTCTGTTTCAGCCCCTCTGTTTCAGCCCCTCTGTTTCATCCCCTCTGTTTCTCGCCCTCTGTTTCTCGCCCTCTGTTTCTCGCCCTCTGTTTCAGCCCCTCTGTTTTTCGCCCTCTGTCTCAGCCCCTCTGTTTCAGCCCCTCTGTTTCTCGCCCTCTGTTTCTGCCCCACTGTTTCTCGCCCTCTGTTTCCGCCCCTCTGTATCTCGCACTCTGTTTCAGCCCCTCTGATTCAGCCCCTCTGTTTCAGCCCCTCTGTTTCTCCCCCTCTGTTTCCGCCCCTCTGATTCAGCCCCTCTGATTCAGCCCCACTCATTCAGCCCCTCTGTATCAGCCCCTCTGTTTCAGCCCCTCTGTTTCTCGGCCTCTGTTTCAGCCCCTCTGTTTTTCGCCCTCTTTTTCAGCCTTTCTGTTTCAGCCCGTCTGTTTCAGCCACTCTGTTTCTTCGCACTCTGTTTCAGCCCCTATGTTTCTCACCCTCTGTTTCAGCCCCTCTGATTCAGCCCCTCTGTTTCAGCCCCTCTGAATCAGCCCCTCTGATTCAGCCCCTCTGTTTCAGGCCTCTGTTTCAGCCCCTCTGTTTCTCGCCCTCTTTTTCAGCCCCTCTGTTTCTCACCCTCTGTTTCAGCCCCTCTGTTTCAGCCGCTCTGTTTCAGCCCCTCTGTTTCTCGCCCTCTGTTTCAGCCCCTCTGTTTCTCGCCCCCTGTTTCAGCCTCTCTGTTTCTCGCTCTCTGTTTCTGCCCCTCTGTTTCATCCCCTCTGTTTCAGCCCCTCTATTTCAGCCCCTCTGTTCCAGCCCCTCTGTTTCAGCCCCTCTGATTCAGCCCCTCTGTTTCAGCAGTCTGAATCAGCCCCTCTGATTCAGCCCTTCTGTTTCAGCCGCTCTGTTTCAGCCCCTCTGTTTCTCGCCCTCTTTTTCAGCCCCTCTGTTTCTCGCCCTCTGTTTCAGCCCCTCAGTTTCTCGCCCTCTGTTTCAGCCCCTCTGATTCAGCCCCTCTGTTTCAGCCCCTCTGTTTCTCCCCCTCTGTTCCAGCCCCTCTGTTTCTGCCCCTCTCTTTCAGCCACTCTGTTTCAGCCCCTCTGATTCAGCCCCTCTGATTCAGCCCCACTCATTCAGCCCCTCTGTTTCAGCCCCTCTGTTTCAGCCGCTCTGTTTCAGAAACTCTGTTTCTCGCCCTCTGTTTCAGCCCCACTGTTTCTCGCCCACTGTTTCAGCCCCTCTGATTCAGCCCCTCTGTTTCAGCCCCTCTGAATCAGCCCCTCTGATTCAGCCCCTCTGTTTCAGCCCCTCTGTATCAGCCCCTCTGTTTCTCGCCCTCTTTTTCAGCGCCTCTGTTTCTCGCCCTCTGTTTCAGCCCCTCTGTTTCTCGCCCTCTTTTTCAGCCCCTCTGTTTCTCGCCCTCTGTTTCAGCCCCTCTGTTTCTCGCCCTCTGTTTCAGCCTCTCTGTTTCTCGCCCTCTGTTTCAGCCCCTCTGTTTCATCCCCTCTGTTTCAGCCCCTCTGTTTCAGCCCCTCTGTTTCTCGCCCTCTGTTTCAGCCCCTCTGTTTCTCGCCGTCTGTTTCAGCCCCTCTGTTTCTCGCCCTCTGTTTCAGCTCCTCTGATTCAGCCCCTCTGTTTCAGCCCCTCTGATTCAGCCCCTCTGATTCAGCCCCTCTGTTTCAGCCCCTCTATTTCAGCCCCTCTGTTTCAGCCGCTCTGTTTCATCCCCTCTGCTTCTCGCCCTCTGTTTCTCACCCTCTGATTCTCGCCCTCTGTTTCAGCCCCTATGTTTCTCGCCCTATGTTTCAGCCCCTCTGTTTCAGCCCCTCTGTTTCAGCCCCTCTGTTTCTCACCCTCTGTTTCAGCCCCTCTGATTCAGCCCCTCTGATTCAGCCCCACTCATTCAGCCCTTCTGTTTCAGCCCCTTTGTTTCTCGCCCTCTGTTTCAGCCCCTCTGTTTCTCGCCCTCTGTTTCAGACCCTCTGTTTCAGCCCATCTGTTTCAGCCCGTTTGTTTCAGCCACTCTGTTTCTCGCACTCTGTTTCAGCCCCTCTGTTACTAACCCTCTGTTTCAGCCCCTCTGATTCAGCCCCTCTGTTTCAGCCCCTCTGAATCAGCCCCTCTGATTCAGCCCCTCTGTTTCAGCCTCTCTGTTTCAGCCCCTCTGTTTCTCGCCCTCTTTTTCAGCCCCTCTGTTTCCCGCCCTCTGTTTCAGCCCCTCTGTTTCAGCCGCTCTGTTTCAGCCCCTCTGTTTCTCGCCCTCTGTTTCAGCCCCTCTGTTTCTCGCCCCCTGTTTCAGCCCCTCTGTTTCTCGCCCTCTGTTTCAGCCTCTCTGTTTCTCGCTCTCTGTTTCAGCCCCTCTGTTTCATCCCCTCTGTTTCAGCCCCTCTATTTCAGCCCCTCTGTTTCAGCCCCTCTGTTTCAGCCCCTCTGATTCAGCCCCTCTGTTTCAGCCACTCTGAATCAGCCCCTCTGATTCAGCCCCTCTGTTTCAGCCCCTCTGTTTCAGCCCCTCTGTTTCTCGCCTTCTTTTTCAGCCCCTATGTTTCTCGCCCTCTGTTTCAGCCCCTCTGATTCAGCCCCTCTGTTTCAGCCCCTCTGTTTCTCCCCCTCTGTTCCAGCCCCTCTGTTTCTGCCCCTCTCTTTCAGCCACTCTGTTTCAGCCCCTCTGATTCAGCCCCTCTGATTCAGCCCCACTCATTCAGCCCCTCTGTTTCAGCCCCTCTGTTTCAGCCCCTCTGTTTCTCGGCCTCTGTTTCAGCCCCTCTGTTTTTCGCCCTCTTTTTCAGCCCCTCTGTTTCAGCCCGTCTGTTTCAGACACTCTGTTTCTCGCCCTCTGTTACAGCCCCACTGTTTCTCGCCCACTGTTTCAGCCCCTCTGATTCAGACCCTCTGTTTCAGCCCCTCTGAATCAGCCCCTCTGATTCAGCCCCTCTGTTTCAGCCCCTCTGTTTCAGCCCCTCTGTTTCTCGCCCTCTTTTTCAGCCCCTCTGTTTCTCGCCCTCTGTTTCAGCCCCTCTGTTTCTCGCCCTCTGTTTCAGCCTCTCTGTTTCTCGCCCTCTGTTTCAGCCCCTCTGTTTCATCCCCTCTGTTTCAGCCCCTCTGTTTCAGCCCCTCTGTTTCTCGCCCTCTGTTTCAGCCCCTCTGTTTCTCGCCGTCTGTTTCAGCCCCTCTGTTTCTCGCCCTCTGTTTCAGCTCCTCTGATTCAGCCCCTCTGTTTCAGCCCCTCTGATTCAGCCCCTCTGTTTCAGCCCCTCTATTTCAGCCCCTCTGTTTCAGCCGCTCTGTTTCATCCCCTCTGTTTCTCGCCCTCTGTTTCTCACCCTCTGATTCTCGCCCTCTGTTTCAGCCCCTATGTTTCTCGCCCTATGTTTCTCGCCCTATGTTTCAGCCCCTCTGTTTCAGCCCCTCTGTTTCTCACCCTCTGTTTCAGCCCCTCTGATTCAGCCCCTCTGATTCAGCCCCACTCATTCAGCCCTTCTGTTTCAGCCCCTTTGTTTCTCGCTCTCTGTTTCAGCCCCTCTGTTTCATCCCCTCTGTTTCAGCCCCTCTATTTCAGCCCCTCTGTTTCAGCCCCTCTGTTTCAGCCCCTCTGATTCAGCCCCTCTGTTTCAGCCACTCTGAATCAGCCCCTCTGATTCAGCCCCTCTGTTTCAGCCCCTCTGTTTCAGCCCCTCTGTTTCTCGCCCTCTTTTTCAGCCCCTCTGTTTCTCGCCCTCTGTTTCAGCCCCTCTGATTCAGCCCCTCTGTTTCAGCCTCTCTGTTTCTCCCCCTCTTTTTCAGCCCCTCTGTTTCTCGCCCTCTGTTTCAGCCCCTCTGTTTCAGCCGCTCTGTTTCAGCCCCTCTGTTTCTCGCCCTCTGTTTCAGCCCCTCTGTTTCTCGCCCCCTGTTTCAGCCCCTCTGTTTCTCGCCCTCTGATTCAGCCCCTCTGTTTCAGCCACTCTGAATCAGCCCCTCTGATTCAGCCCCTCTGTTTCAGCCCCTCTGTTTCAGCCCCTCTGTTTCTCGCCCTCTGTTTCAGCCTCTCTGTTTCTCGCCCTCTCTTTCAGCCCCTCTGTTTCAGCCCCTCTGTTTCTCACCCTCTGTTTCAGCCCCTCTGTTTCTCGCCCTCTGTTTCAGCCCCTCTGATGCAGCCCCTCTCTTTCAGCCCCTCTGATTCAGCCCCTCTGTTTCAGCCCCTCTGTTTCAGCCCCGCTGTTTCAGCCCCTCTGTTTCTCGCCCTATGTTTCAGCCCCTCTGTTTCAGCCCCTCTGTTTCAGCTCCTCTGTTTCTCGCCCTCTGTTACAGCCCCTCTGTTTCTCGCCCTCTGTTTCAGCCCCTTTGTTTCTCGCCCTCTGTTTCAGCCCCTCTGTTTCAGCCCCACTGTTTCTCGCCCTCTGTTTCAGCCCCTCTGTTTCAGCCCCACTGTTTCTCGCCCTCTGTTTCAGCCCCTTTGTTTCTCGCCCTCTGTTTCAGCCCCTCTGTTTCAGCCCCTCTGTTTCAGCCCCTCTGTTTCAGCCCCTCTGTTTCATCCCCTCTGTTTCTCGCCCTCTGTTTCTCGCCCTCTGTTTCTCGCCCTCTGTTTCAGCCCCTCTGTTTTTCGCCCTCTGTTTCAGCCCCTCTGTTTCAGCCCCTCTGTTTCTCGCCCTCTGTTTCTGCCCCACTGTTTCTCGCCCTCTGTTTCCGCCCCTCTGTTTCTCGCACTCTGTTTCAGCCCCTCTGATTCAGCCCCTCTGTTTCAGCCCCTCTGTTTCTCCCCCTCTGTTTCCGCCCCTCTGATTCAGCCCCTCTGATTCAGCCCCACTCATTCAGCCCCTCTGTTTCAGCCCCTCTGTTTCAGCCCCTCTGTTTCTCGGCCTCTGTTTCAGCCCCTCTGTTTTTCGCCCTCTTTTTCAGCCTTTCTGTTTCAGCCCGTCTGTTTCAGCCACTCTGTTTCTCGCACTCTGTTTCAGCCCCTATGTTTCTCACCCTCTGTTTCAGCCCCTCTGATTCAGCCCCTCTGTTTCAGCCCCTCTGAATCAGCCCCTCTGATTCAGCCCCTCTGTTTCAGGCCTCTGTTTCAGCCCCTCTGTTTCTCGCCCTCTTTTTCAGCCCCTCTGTTTCTCGCCCTCTGTTTCAGCCCCTCTGTTTCAGCCGCTCTGTTTCAGCCCCTCTGTTTCTCGCCCTCTGTTTCAGCCCCTCTGTTTCTCGCCCCCTGTTTCAGCCCCTCTGTTTCTCGCCCTCTGTTTCAGCCTCTCTGTTTCTCGCTCTCTGTTTCTGCCCCTCTGTTTCATCCCCTCTGTTTCAGCCCCTCTATTTCAGCCCCTCTGTTTCAGCCCCTCTGTTTCAGCCCCTCTGATTCAGCCCCTCTGTTTCAGCAGTCTGAATCAGCCCCTCTGATTCAGCCCTTCTGTTTCAGCCGCTCTGTTTCAGCCCCTCTGTTTCTCGCCCTCTTTTTCAGCCCCTCTGTTTCTCGCCCTCTGTTTCAGCCCCTCTGTTTCTCGCCCTATGTTTCAGCCCCTCTGATTCAGCCCCTCTGTTTCAGCCCCTCTGTTTCTCCCCCTCTGTTCCAGCCCCTCTGTTTCTGCCCCTCTCTTTCAGCCACTCTGTTTCAGCCCCTCTGATTCAGCCCCTCTGATTCAGCCCCACTCATTCAGCCCCTCTGTTTCAGCCCCTCTGTTTCAGCCGCTCTGTTTCAGAAACTCTGTTTCTCGCCCTCTGTTTCAGCCCCACTGTTTCTCGCCCACTGTTTCAGCCCCTCTGATTCAGCCCCTCTGTTTCAGCCCCTCTGAATCAGCCCCTCTGATTCAGCCCCTCTGTTTCAGCCCCTCTGTATCAGCCCCTCTGTTTCTCGCCCTCTTTTTCAGCGCCTCTGTTTCTCGCCCTCTGTTTCAGCCCCTCTATTTCAGAAGCTCAGTTTCAGCCCCTCTGTTTCTCGCCCTCTGTTTCAGCCCCTCTGTTTCTCGCCCTCTGTTTCAGCCTCTCTGTTTCTCGCCCTCTGTTTCAGCCCCTCTGTTTCATCCCCTCTGTTTCAGACCCTCTGTTTCAGCCCCTCTGTTTCTCGCCCTCTGTTTCAGCCCCTCTGTTTCTCGCCGTCTGTTTCAGCCCCTCTGTTTCTCGCCCTCTGTTTCAGCTCCTCTGATTCAGCCCCTCTGTTTCAGCCCCTCTGATTCAGCCCCTCTGTTTCAGCCCCTCTATTTCAGCCCCTCTGTTTCAGCCGCTCTGTTTCATCCCCTCTGTTTCTCGCCCTCTGTTTCTCACCCTCTGATTCTCGCCCTCCGTTTCAGCCCCTATGTTTCTCGCCCTATGTTTCAGCCCCTCTGTTTCAGCCCCTCTGTTTCAGCCCCTCTGTTTCTCGCCCTCTGTTTCAGCTCCTCTGATTCAGCCCCACTGTTTCAGCCCCTCTGATTCAGCCCCTCTGTTTCAGCCCCTCTATTTCAGCCCCTCTGTTTCAGCCGCTCTGTTTCATCCCCTCTGTTTCTCGCCCTCTGTTTCTCACCCTTTGATTCTCGCCCTCTGTTTCAGCCCCTATGTTTCTCGCCCTCTGTTTCAGCCCCACTATTTCAGCCTCTCTGTTTCAGCCCCTCTGATTCAGCCCCTCTGATTCAGCCCCACTCATTCAGCCCCTCTGTTTCAGCCCCTCTGTTTCAGCCCCTCTGTTTCTCGGCCTCTGTTTCAGCCCCTCTGTTTTTCGCCCTCTTTTTCAGCCCCTCTGTTTCAGCCCGTCTGTTTCAGACACTCTGTTTCTCACCCTCTGTTTCAGCCCCACTGTTTCTCGCCCACTGTTTCAGCCCCTCTGATTCAGACCCTCTGTTTCAGCCCCTCTGAATCAGCCCCTCTGATTCAGCCCATCTGTTTCAGCCCCTCTGTTTCAGCCCCTCTGTTTCTCGCCCTCTTTTTCAGCGCCTCTGTTTCTCGCCCTCTGTTTCAGCCCCTCTGTTTCAGCCGCTCTGTTTCAGCCCCTCTGTTTCTCGCCCTCTGTTTCAGCCCCTCTGTTTCTCGCCCTCTGTTTCAGCCTCTCTGTTTCTCGCCCTCTGTTTCAGCCCCTCTGTTTCATCCCCTTTGTTTCAGCCCCTCTGTTTCAGCCCCTCTGTTTCTCGCCCTCTGTTTCAGCCCCTCTGTTTCTCGCCATCTGTTTCAGCCCCTCTGTTTCTCGCCCTCTGTTTCAGCTCCTCTGATTCAGCCCCACTGTTTCAGCCCCTCTGATTCAGCCCCTCTGTTTCAGCCCCTCTATTTCAGCCCCTCTGTTTCAGCCGCTCTGTTTCATCCCCTCTGTTTCTCGCCCTCTGTTTCTCACCCTCTGATTCTCGCCCTCTGTTTCAGCCCCTATGTTTCTCGCCCTCTGTTTCAGCCCCACTGTTTCAGCCCCTCTCTTTCAGCCCCTCTGATTCAGCCCCTCTGTTTCAGCCCCTCTGTTTCAGCCTCTCTGTTTCAGCCCCTCTGTTTCAGCCCGTCTGTTTCTCGCCCTCTGTTTCAGCCCCTCTGTTTCTCGCCCTCTGTTTCAGGCTCTCTGTTTCAGCCCGTCTGTTTCAGCCCCTCTGTTTCAGCCCCTTTGTTTCTCGCCCTCTGTTTCAGCCCCTCTGTTTCTCGCCCTCGGTTTCAGCCCCCCTGTTTCTCGCCCTCTGTTTCAGCCCCTCTGTTTCAGCCCATCTGTTTCAGCCCTTCTGTTTCAGCCCGTCTCTTTCTCGCCCTCTGTTTCAGCCCCTCTGTTTCTCGCCCTCTGTATCAGCCCATCTGTTTCTCGACCTCTGTTTCAGCCCCTCTGTTTCTCACCCTCTGTTTCAGCCCCTCTATTTCTCGCCCTCTGTTTCAGCCCCTCTGATGCAGCCCCTCTCTTTCAGCCCCTCTGATTCAGCCCCTCTGTTTCAGCCCCTCTGTTTCAGCCCCTCTGTTTCAGCCCCGCTGTTTCAGCCCCTCTGTTTCTCGCCCTATGTTTCAGCCCCTCTGTTTCAGCCCCTCTGTTTCAGCTCCTCTGTTTCTCGCCCTCTGTTACAGCCCCTCTGTTTCTCGCCCTCTGTTTCAGCCCCTTTGTTTCTCGCCCTCTGTTTCAGCCCCTCTGTTTCAGCCCCACTGTTTCTCGCCCTCTGTTTCAGCCCCTCTGTTTCTCGCCTTCTGTTTCAGCCCCTCTGATTCAGCCCCTCTGTTTCAGCCCCTCTGATTCAGCCCCTCTGTTTCAGCCCCTCTGTTTCAGCCCCTCTGTTTCAGCCCCTCTGTTTCATCCCCTCTGTTTCTCGCCCTCTGTTTCTCGCCCTCTGTTTCTCGCCCTCTGTTTCAGCCCCTCTGTTTTTCGCCCTCTGTTTCAGCCCCTCTGTTTCAGCCCCTCTGTTTCTCGCCCTCTGTTTCTGCCCCACTGTTTCTCGCCCTCTGTTTCCGCCCCTCTGTTTCTCGCACTCTGTTTCAGCCATTCTGATTCAGCCCCTCTGTTTCAGCCCCTCTGTTTCTCCCCCTCTGTTCCAGCCACTCTGTTTCAGCCCCTCTGATTCAGCCCCTCTGATTCAGCCCCACTCATTCAGCCCCTCTGTATCAGCCCCTCTGTTTCAGCCCCTCTGTTTCTCGGCCTCTGTTTCAGCCCCTCTGTTTTTCGCCCTCTTTTTCAGCCTTTCTGTTTCAGCCCGTCTGTTTCAGCCACTCTGTTTCTCGCACTCTGTTTCAGCCCCTCTGTTTCTCACCCTCTGTTTCAGCCCCTCTGATTCAGCCCCTCTGTTTCAGCCCCTCTGAATCAGCCCCTCTGATTCAGCCCCTCTGTTCCAGGCCTCTGTTTCAGCCCCTCTGTTTCTCGCCCTCTTTTTCAGCCCCTCTGTTTCTCGCCCTCTGTTTCAGCCCCTCTGTTTCAGCCGCTCTGTTTCAGCCCCTCTGTTTCTCGCCCTCTGTTTCAGCCCCTCTGTTTCTCGCCCCCTGTTTCAGCCCCTCTGTTTCTCGCCCTCTGTTTCAGCCTCTCTGTTTCTCGCTCTCTATTTCAGCCCCTCTGTTTCAGCCCCTCTGTTTCAGCCCCTCTGATTCAGCCCCTCTGTTTCAGCCACTCTGAATCAGCCCCTCTGATTCAGCCCTTCTGTTTCAGCCGCTCTGTTTCAGCCCCTCTGTTTCTCGCCCTCTGTTTCAGCCCCTCTGTTTCAGAAGCTCTGTTTCAGCCCCTCTGTTTCTCGCCCTCTGTTTCAGCCCCTCTGATTCAGCCCCTCTGTTTCAGCCCCTCTGTTTCTCCCCCTCTGATTCAGCCCCTCTGATTCAGCCCCACTCATTCAGCCCCTCTGTTTCAGCCCCTCTGTTTCTGCCCCTCTGTTTCAGCCTCTCTGTTTCAGCCCCTCTGTTTCAGCCCCTCTGTTTCAGCCCCTCTATTTCAGCCCCTCTGTTTCAGCCGCTCTGTTTCATCCCCTCTGTTTCTCGCCCTCTGTTTCTCACCCTCTGATTCTCGCCCTCTGTTTCAGCCCCTATGTTTCTCGCCCTCTGTTTCAGCCCCACTGTTTCAGCCCCTCTCTTTCAGCCCCTCTGATTCAGCCCCTCTGTTTCAGCCCCTCTGTTTCAGCCTCTCTGTTTCAGCCCCTCTGTTTCAGCCCGTCTGTTTCTCGCCCTCTGTTTCAGCCCCTCTGTTTCTCGCCCTCTGTTTCAGGCTCTCTGTTTCAGCCCGTCTGTTTCAGCCCCTCTGTTTCAGCCCCTTTGTTTCTCGCCCTCTGTTTCAGCCCCTCTGTTTCTCGCCATCGGTTTCAGCCCCCCTGTTTCTCGCCCTCTGTTTCAGCCCCTCTGTTTCAGCCCCTTTGTTTCTCGCCCTCTGTTTCAGCCCCTCTGTTTCTCGCCATCGGTTTCAGCCCCCCTGTTTCTCGCCCTCTGTTTCTGCCCCTCTCTTTCAGCCACTCTGTTTCAGTCCCTCTGATTCAGCCCCTCTGATTCAGCCCCACTCATTCAGCCCCTCTGTTTCAGCCCCTCTGTTTCAGCCGCTCTGTTTCAGAAACTCTGTTTCTCGCCCTCTGTTTCAGCCTCTCTGTTTCTCGCCCTCTGTTTCAGCCCCTCTGTTTCATCCCCTCTGTTTCAGCCCCTCTGTTTCAGCCCCTCTGTTTCTCGCCCTCTGTTTCAGCCCCTCTGTTTCTCGCCGTCTGTTTCAGCCCCTCTGTTTCTCGCCCTCTGTTTCAGCTCCTCTGATTCAGCCCCTCTGTTTCAGCCCCTCTGATTCAGCCCCTCTGTTTCAGCCCCTCTATTTCAGCCCCTCTGTTTCAGCCGCTCTGTTTCATCCCCTCTGTTTCTCGCCCTCTGTTTCTCACCCTCTGATTCTCGCCCTCTGTTTCAGCCCCTATGTTTCTCGCCCTATGTTTCAGCCCCTCTGTTTCAGCCCCTCTGTTTCAGCCCCTCTGTTTCTCGCCCTCTGTTTCAGCTCCTCTGATTCAGCCCCACTGTTTCAGCCCCTCTGATTCAGCCCCTCTGTTTCAGCCCCTCTATTTCAGCCCCTCTGTTTCAGCCGCTCTGTTTCATCCCCTCTGTTTCTCGCCCTCTGTTTCTCACCCTCTGATTCTCGCCCTCTGTTTCAGCCCCTATGTTTCTCGCCCTCTGTTTCAGCCCCACTGTTTCAGCCTCTCTGTTTCAGCCCCTCTGATTCAGCCCCTCTGATTCAGCCCCACTCATTCAGCCCCTCTGTTTCAGCCCCTCTGTTTCAGCCCCTCTGTTTCTCGGCCTCTGTTTCAGCCCCTCTGTTTTTCGCCCTCTTTTTCAGCCCCTCTGTTTCAGCCCGTCTGTTTCAGACACTCTGTTTCTCGCCCTCTGTTTCAGCCCCACTGTTTCTCGCCCACTGTTTCAGCCCCTCTGATTCAGACCCTCTGTTTCAGCCCCTCTGAATCAGCCCCTCTGATTCAGCCAATCTGTTTCAGCCCCTCTGTTTCAGCCCCTCTGTTTCTCGCCCTCTTTTTCAGCGCCTCTGTTTCTCGCCCTCTGTTTCAGCCCCTCTGTTTCAGCCGCTCTGTTTCAGCCCCTCTGTTTCTCGCCCTCTGTTTCAGCCCCTCTGTTTCTCGCCCTCTGTTTCAGCCTCTCTGTTTCTCGCCCTCTGTTTCAGCCCCTCTGTTTCATCCCCTTTGTTTCAGCCCCTCTGTTTCAGCCCCTCTGTTTCTCGCCCTCTGTTTCAGCCCCTCTGTTTCTCGCCATCTGTTTCAGCCCCTCTGTTTCTCGCCCTCTGTTTCAGCTCCTCTGATTCAGCCCCACTGTTTCAGCCCCTCTGATTCAGCCCCTCTGTTTCAGCCCCTCTATTTCAGCCCCTCTGTTTCAGCCGCTCTGTTTCATCCCCTCTGTTTCTCGCCCTCTGTTTCTCACCCTCTGATTCTCGCCCTCTGTTTCAGCCCCTATGTTTCTCGCCCTCTGTTTCAGCCCCACTGTTTCAGCCCCTCTCTTTCAGCCCCTCTGATTCAGCCCCTCTGTTTCAGCCCCTCTGTTTCAGCCTCTCTGTTTCAGCCCCTCTGTTTCAGCCCGTCTGTTTCTCGCCCTCTGTTTCAGCCCCTCTGTTTCTCGCCCTCTGTTTCAGGCTCTCTGTTTCAGCCCGTCTGTTTCAGCCCCTCTGTTTCAGCCCCTCTGTTTTTCGCCCTCTTTTTCAGCCTTTCTGTTTCAGCCCGTCTGTTTCAGCCACTCTGTTTCTCGCACTCTGTTTCAGCCCCTCTGTTTCTCACCCTCTGTTTCAGCCCCTCTGATTCAGCCCCTCTGTTTCAGCCCCTCTGAATCAGCCCCTCTGATTCAGCCCCTCTGTTCCAGGCCTCTGTTTCAGCCCCTCTGTTTCTCGCCCTCTTTTTCAGCCCCTCTGTTTCTCGCCCTCTGTTTCAGCCCCTCTGTTTCAGCCGCTCTGTTTCAGCCCCTCTGTTTCTCGCCCTCTGTTTCAGCCCCTCTGTTTCTCGCCCCCTGTTTCAGCCCCTCTGTTTCTCGCCCTCTGTTTCAGCCTCTCTGTTTCTCGCTCTCTGTTTCTGCCCCTCTGTTTCATCCCCTCTGTTTCAGCCCCTCTATTTCAGCCCCTCTGTTTCAGCCCCTCTGTTTAAGCCCCTCTGATTCAGCCCCTCTGTTTCAGCCACTCTGAATCAGCCCCTCTGATTCAGCCCTTCTGTTTCAGCCGCTCTGTTTCAGCCCCTCTGTTTCTCGCCCTCTGTTTCAGCCCCTCTGTTTCAGAAGCTCTGTTTCAGCCCCTCTGTTTCTCGCCCTCTGTTTCAGCCCCTCTGATTCAGCCCCTCTGTTTCAGCCCCTCTGTTTCTCCCCCTCTGATTCAGCCCCTCTGATTCAGCCCCACTCATTCAGCCCCTCTGTTTCAGCCCCTCTGTTTCAGCCCCTCTGTTTCAGCCTCTCTGTTTCAGCCCCTCTGTTTCAGCCCCTCTGTTTCAGCCCCTCTATTTCAGCCCCTCTGTTTCAGCCGCTCTGTTTCATCCCCTCTGTTTCTCGCCCTCTGTTTCTCACCCTCTGATTCTCGCCCTCTGTTTCAGCCCCTATGTTTCTCGCCCTCTGTTTCAGCCCCACTGTTTCAGCCCCTCTCTTTCAGCCCCTCTGATTCAGCCCCTCTGTTTCAGCCCCTCTGTTTCAGCCTCTCTGTTTCAGCCCCTCTGTTTCAGCCCGTCTGTTTCTCGCCCTCTGTTTCAGCCCCTCTGTTTCTCGCCCTCTGTTTCAGGCTCTCTGTTTCAGCCCGTCTGTTTCAGCCCCTCTGTTTCAGCCCCTTTGTTTCTCGCCCTCTGTTTCAGCCCCTCTGTTTCTCGCCATCGGTTTCAGCCCCCCTGTTTCTCGCCCTCTGTTTCAGCCCCTCTGTTTCAGCCCATCTGTTTCAGCCCTTCTGTTTCAGCCCGTCTCTTTCTCGCCCTCTGTTTCAGCCCCTCTGATTCAGCCCCTCTGTTTCAGCCCCTCTGTTTCAGCCCCTCTGTTTCATCCCATCTGTTTCTCACCCTCTGTTTCTCGCCCTCTGTTTCTCGCCCTCTGTTTCAGCCCCTCTGTTTTTCGCCCTCTGTTTCAGCCCCTCTGTTTCAGCCCCTCTGTTTCTCGCCCTCTGTTTCTGCCCCACTGTTTCTCGCCCTCTGTTTCCGCCCCTCTGTTTCTCGCACTCTGTTTCAGCCCCTCTGATTCAGCCCCTCTGTTTCAGCCCCTCTGTTTCTCCCTCTCTGTTCCAGCCACTCTGTTTCAGCCCCTCTGATTCAGCCCCTCTGATTCAGCCCCACTCATTCAGCCCCTCTGTATCAGCCCCTCTGTTTCAGCCCCTCTGTTTCTCGGCCTCTGTTTCAGCCCCTCTGTTTTTCGCCCTCTTTTTCAGCCTTTCTGTTTCAGCCCGTCTGTTTCAGCCACTCTGTTTCTCGCACTCTGTTTCAGCCCCTCTGTTTCTCACCCTCTGTTTCAGCCCCTCTGATTCAGCCCCTCTGTTTCAGCCCCTCTGAATCAGCCCCTCTGATTCAGCCCCTCTGTTCCAGGCCTCTGTTTCAGCCCCTCTGTTTCTCGCCCTCTTTTTCAGCCCCTCTGTTTCTCGCCCTCTGTTTCAGCCCCTCTGTTTCAGCCGCTCTGTTTCAGCCCCTCTGTTTCTCGCCCTCTGTTTCAGTCCCTCTGTTTCTCGCCCCCTGTTTCAGCCCCTCTGTTTCTCGCCCTCTGTTTCAGCCTCTCTGTTTCTCGCTCTCTGTTTCTGCCCCTCTGTTTCATCCCCTCTGTTTCAGCCCCTCTATTTCAGCCCCTCTGTTTCAGACCCTCTGTTTCAGCCCCTCTGATTCAGCCCCTCTGTTTCAGCCACTCTGAATCAGCCCCTCTGATTCAGCCCTTCTGTTTCAGCCGCTCTGTTTCAGCCCCTCTGTTTCTCGCCCTCTGTTTCAGCCCCTCTGTTTCAGAAGCTCTGTTTCAGCCCCTCTGTTTCTCGCCCTCTGTTTCTGCCCCTCTGATTCAGCCCCTCTGTTTCAGCCCCTCTGTTTCTCCCCCTCTGATTCAGCCCCTCTGATTCAGCCCCACTCATTCAGCCCCTCTGTTTCAACCCCTCTGTTTCAGCCCCTCTGTTTCAGCCTCTCTGTTTCAGCCCCTCTGTTTCAGCCCCTCTGTTTCAGCCCCTCTATTTCAGCCCCTCTGTTTCAGCCGCTCTGTTTCATCCCCTCTGTTTCTCGCCCTCTGTTTCTCACCCTCTGATTCTCGCCCTCTGTTTCAGCCCCTATGTTTCTCGCCCTCTGTTTCAGCCCCACTGTTTCAGCCCCTCTCTTTCAGCCCCTCTGATTCAGCCCCTCTGTTTCAGCCCCTCTGTTTCAGCCTCTCTGTTTCAGCCCCTCTGTTTCAGCCCGTCTGTTTCTCGCCCTCTGTTTCAGCCCCTCTGTTTCTCGCCCTCTGTTTCAGGCTCTCTGTTTCAGCCCGTCTGTTTCAGCCCCTCTGTTTCAGCCCCTTTGTTTCTCGCCCTCTGTTTCAGCCCCTCTGTTTCTCGCCATCGGTTTCAGCCCCCCTGTTTCTCGCCCTCTGTTTCAGCCCCTCTGTTTCAGCCCATCTGTTTCAGCCCTTCTGTTTCAGCCCGTCTCTTTCTCGCCCTCTGTTTCAGCCCCTCTGTTTCTCGCCCTCTGTATCAGCCCATCTGTTTCTCGCCCTCTGTTTCAGCCCCTCAGTTTCAGCCCCTCTGTTTCTCACCCTCTGTTTCAGCCCCTCTATTTCTCGCCCTCTGTTTCAGCCCCTCTGATGCAGCCCCTCTCTTTCAGCCCCTCTGATTCAGCCCCTCTGTTTCAGCCCCTCTGTTTCAGCCCCTCTGTTTCAGCCCCGCTGTTTCAGCCCCTCTGTTTCTCGCCCTATGTTTCAGCCCCTCTGTTTCAGCCCCTCTGTTTCAGCTCCTCTGTTTCTCGCCCTCTGTTACAGCCCCTCTGTTTCTCGCCCTCTGTTTCAGCCCCTTTGTTTCTCGCCCTCTGTTTCAGCCCCTCTGTTTCAGCCCCACTGTTTCTCGCCCTCTGTTTCAGCCCCTCTGTTTTTCGCCTTCTGTTTCAGCCCCTCTGATTCAGCCCCTCTGTTTCAGCCCCTCTGATTCAGCCCCTCTGTTTCAGCCCCTCTGTTTCAGCTCCTCTGTTTCAGCCCCTCTGTTTCATCCCCTCTGTTTCTCGCCCTCTGTTTCTCGCCCTCTGTTTCTCGCCCTCTGTTTCAGCCCCTCTGTTTTTCGCCCTCTGTTTCAGCCCCTCTGTTTCAGCCCCTCTGTTTCTCGTCCTCTGTTTCTGCCCCACTGTTTCTCGCCCTCTGTTTCCGCCCCTCTGTTTCTCGCACTCTGTTTCAGCCCCTCTGATTCAGCCCCTCTGTTTCAGCCCCTCTGTTTCTCCCCCTCTGTTCCAGCCACTCTGTTTCAGCCCCTCTGATTCAGCCCCTCTGATTCAGCCCCACTCATTCAGCTCCTCTGTATCAGCCCCTCTGTTTCAGCCCCTCTGTTTCTCGGCCTCTGTTTCAGCCCCTCTGTTTTTCGCCCTCTTTTTCAGCCTTTCTGTTTCAGCCCGTCTGTTTCAGCCACTCTGTTTCTCGCACTCTGTTTCAGCCCCTCTGTTTCTCACCCTCTGTTTCAGCCCCTCTGATTCAGCCCCTCTGTTTCAGCCCCTCTGAATCAGCCCCTCTGATTCAGCCCCTCTGTTTCAGGCCTCTGTTTCAGCCCCTCTGTTTCTCGCCCTCTTTTTCAGCCCCTCTGTTTCTCGCCCTCTGTTTCAGCCCCTCTGTTTCAGCCGCTCTGTTTCAGCCCCTCTGTTTCTCGCCCTCTGTTTCAGCCCCTCTGTTTCTCGCCCCCTGTTTCAGCCCCTCTGTTTCTCGCCCTCTGTTTCAGCCTCTCTGTTTCTCGCTCTCTGTTTCTGCCCCTCTGTTTCATCCCCTCTGTTTCAGCCCCTCTATTTCAGCCCCTCTGTTTCAGCCCCTCTGTTTTGGCCCTTCTGTTTCAGCCGCTCTGTTTCAGCCCCTCTGTTTCTCGCCCTCTGTTTCAGCCCCTCTGTTTCAGAAGCTCTGTTTCAGCCCCTCTGTTTCTCGCCCTCTGTTTCAGCCCCTCTGATTCAGCCCCTCTGTTTCAGCCCCTCTGTTTCTCCCCCTCTGATTCAGCCCCTCTGATTCAGCCCCACTCATTCAGCCCCTCTGTTTCAGCCCCTCTGTTTCAGCCGCTCTGTTTCAGACACTCTGTTTCTCGCCCTCTGTTTCAGCCCCTCTGATTCAGCCCCTCTGTTTCAGCCCCTCTGAATCAGCCCCTCTGATTCAGCCCCTCTGTTTCAGCCCCTCTGTATCAGCCCCTCTGTTTCTCGCCCTCTTTTTCAGCGCCTCTGTTTCTCGCCCTCTGTTTCAGCCCCTCTATTTCAGAAGCTCTGTTTCAGCCCCTCTGTTTCTCGCCCTCTGTTTCAGCCCCTCTGTTTCTCGCCCTCTGTTTCAGCCTCTCTGTTTCTCGCCCTCTGTTTCAGCCCCTCTGTTTCATCCCCTCTGTTTCAGCCCCTCTGTTTCAGCCCCTCTGTTTCTCGCCCTCTGTTTCAGCCCCTCTGTTTCTCGCCGTCTGTTTCAGCCCCTCTGTTTCTCGCCCTCTGTTTCAGCTCCTCTGATTCAGCCCCTCTGTTTCAGCCCCTCTGATTCAGCCCCTCTGTTTCAGCCCCTCTGTTTCAGCCCCTCTGATTCTCGCACTCTTTTTCAGCCCCTCTGTTTCTCGCCCTCTGTTTCAGCCCCTCTGTTTCAGCCGCTCTGTTTCAGCCCCTCTGTTTCTCGCCCTCTGTTTCAGCCCCTCTGTTTCTCCCCCCCTGTTTCAGCCCCTCTGTTTCTCGCCCTCTGTTTCAGCCCCTCTGATTCAGCCCCTCTGTTTCAGCCCCTCTGTTTCTCCCTCTCTGTTCCAGCCACTCTGTTTCAGCCCCTCTGATTCAGCCCCTCTGATTCAGCCCCACTCATTCAGCCCCTCTGTATCAGCCCCTCTGTTTCAGCCCCTCTGTTTCTCGGCCTCTGTTTCAGCCCCTCTGTTTTTCGCCCTCTTTTTCAGCCTTTCTGTTTCAGCCCGTCTGTTTCAGCCACTCTGTTTCTCGCACTCTGTTTCAGCCCCTCTGTTTCTCACCCTCTGTTTCAGCCCCTCTGATTCAGCCCCTCTGTTTCAGCCCCTCTGAATCAGCCCCTCTGATTCAGCCCCTCTGTTCCAGGCCTCTGTTTCAGCCCCTCTGTTTCTCGCCCTCTTTTTCAGCCCCTCTGTTTCTCGCCCTCTGTTTCAGCCCCTCTGTTTCAGCCGCTCTGTTTCAGCCCCTCTGTTTCTCGCCCTCTGTTTCAGTCCCTCTGTTTCTCGCCCTCTTTTTCAGCCCCTCTGTTTCAGCCCGTCTGTTTCAGCCACTCTGTTTCTCGCCCTCTGTTTCAGCCCCTCTGTTTCTCATCCTCTGTTTCAGCCCCTCTGATTCAGCCCCTCTGTTTCTCGCCCTCTTTATCAGCCCCTCTTTTTCCGCCCCTCTGTTTCAGCCCCTCTCTTTCAGCCCCTCTGTTTCTCGCCCTCTGTTTTAGCCCGTCTGTTTCAGCCACTCTGATTCAGCCCCTCTGATTCAGCCCCTCTGTTTTTCGCCCTCTGTTTCAGCCCCTCTGTTTCAGCACTTCTGTTTCAGCCCCTCTGTTTCAGCCCCTCTGTTTCAGCCCCTCTGTTTCAGCACCTCTGTTTCTCGCCCTCTGTTTCAGCCCCTCTGTTTCTCGCCCTCTGTTTCAGCCCCTCTGATTCAGCCCCTCTGTTTCAGCCCCTCTGTTTCAGCCACTCTGTTTCAGCCACTCTGTTTCTCGCACTCTTTTTCAGCCCCTCGGTTTCTCGCCCTCTGTTTCAGCCCCTCTGCTTCAGTCCCTCTGTTTAACGCCCTCTGTTTCTCGCACTCTGTTTCAGCTCCTCTGATTCTCGCCCTCTGTTTCAGCCCCTCTGTTTCTCGCCCTCTGTTTCAGCCCCTCTGTTTCAGCCCCTCTGTTTCAGCCCCTCTGTTTCTCGCCCTCTCTTTCAGCCCCTCTGTTTCTCGCCCTCTGTTTCAGCCCCTCTGTTTTTCGCCCTCTTTTTCAGCCCCTCTGTTTCAGCCCATCTGTTTCGGCCACTCTGTTTCTCGCCCTCTGTTTCAGCCCCTCTGTTTCTCACCCTCTGTTTCAGCCCCTCTGATTCAGCCCCTCTGTTTCTCGCCCTCTGTATCAGCCCCTCTTTTTCCGCCTCTCTGTTTCAGCCCCTCTGTTTCAGCCCCTCTGTTTCTCGCCCTCTGTTACTCGCCCTCTGTTTCAGCCCCTCTGTTTCTCGCCCTCTGTTTCAGCCCCTCTGTTTCAGCCACTCTGATTCAGCCCCTCTGATTCAGCCCCTCTGTTTTTAGCCCTCTCTTTCAGCCCCTCTGTTTCAGCCCTTCTGTTTCAGCCCCTCTGTTTCAGCCCCTCTGTTTCTCGCCCTCTGTTTCAGCCCCTCTGTTTCAGCCCCTCTGTTTCAGCCCCTCTGTTTCAGCCCCTCTTTTTCTCGCCCTCTGTTTCAGCCCCTCTGTTTATCGCCCTCTGTTTCTGTGCCGCTGATTCAGCCCCTCTGTTTCAGCCCCTCTTTTTCAGCCCCTCTGTTTCTCGCCCTCTGTTTCAGCCCCTCTGTTTCGCGCTCTCTGTTTCAGCCCCTCTGTTTCAGCCACTCTGTTTCTCACCCTCTGTCTCTGCCCCTCTGTTTCAGCCCCTCTGTTTCAGCCCCTCTGTTTCTCGCCCTCTGTTTCAGCCCCTCTGTTTCTCGCCCTCTGTTTCAGCCCCTCTGTTTCTCGCCCTCTGTTTGAGCCCCTCTGATTCAGCCCCTCTGTTTCTCGCCCTCCGTTTCTGCCTCTCTGTTTCTCGCCCGCTTTTTCAGCCCCTCTGTTTCAGCCCCTCAGTTTCAGCCCCTCTGTTTCAGCCCCTCTCTTTCTCGCCCTCTGTTTCAGCCCCTCTGTTTCTCGCCCTCTGTTTCAGCCCCTCTGTTTCTCGCCCTCTGTTTCAGACCCACTGTTTCAGCCCCTCTGTTTCTCGCCCTCTTTTTCAGCCCCTCTGTTTCTCGCCCTCTGTTTCAGCCTCTCTGTTTCTCGCGCTCTGTTTCAGCCCCTCTGTTTCAGCCCCTCTGATTCAGCCCCTCTGTTTCAGCCCCTCTGTTTCTCGCCCTCTGTTTCTCACCCTCTCATTCTCGCCCTCTGTTTCAGCCCCAATGTTTTTCGCCCTCTGTTTCAGCACCTCTGTTTCAGCCCCTCTGTTTCAGCCCGTCTGTTTCCCACCCTCTGTTTCAGCCCCACTGATTCAGCCCCTCTGATTCAGCCCCACTCATTCAGCCCTACTGTTTCAGCCCCTCTATTTCTCGCCCTCTGTTTCAGCCCCTCTGTTTCAGTCCCTCTGTTTCTCGCCCTCTGTTTCTCGCCCTCGGTTTCAGCCACTCTGTTTCTCACCCTCTGTCTCTGCCCCTCTGTTTCTCGCCGTCTGTTTCAGCCCCTCTGTTTCTCGCCCTCTGTTTCAGCCCCTCTGATTCAGCCCCTCTGTTTCAGCCCCTCTGAATCAGCCCCACTGATTCAGCTCCTCTCTTTCAGCCCCTCTGTTTCAGCCCCTCTGTTTCAGCCACTCTGTTTCTCACCCTAATTTTCAGCCCCTCGGTTTCTCGCCCTCTGTTTCAGCCCCTCTGTTTCAGCCACTCTGTTTCTCGCCCTCTGTTTCTGCCCCTCTGTTTCTCGCCCTCTGTTTCAGCCCCTCTGTTTCTCGCACTCTGTTACAGCCCCTCTGATTCAGCCCCTCTGTTTCAGCCCCTCTGAATCAGCCCCTCTGATTCAGCTCCTCTGTTTCAGCCCCTCTGTTTCAGCCCCTCTGTTTCAGCCCCTCTGTTTCAGTCCCTCTGTTTCTCGCCCTCTGTTTCTCGCGCTCTGTTTCAGCCCCTCTGTTTCTCGCCCTATGTTTCAGCCCCTCTGTTTCTCGCCCTCTGTTTCAGCCCCTCTGTTTCTCGCCCTCTGTTTCAGCCCCTCTGTTTCTCGCCCTCTGTTTCAGCCTCTCTGTTTCGCGCCCTCAGTTTCAGCCCCTCTGTTTCAGCCCCTCTGTTTCAGCCCCTCTGTTTCAGCCCCTCTGTTTCTCGCCCTCTGTTTCAGCCCCTCTGTTTCTCGCCCTCTGTTTCAACCCCTCTGTTTCTCCCCCTTTGTTCCAGCCCCTCTGATTCAGCCCCTCTGATTCAGCCCCACTCATTCAGCCCCTCTGTTTCAGCTCCTCTGTTTCAGCCCCTCTGTTTCTCGGCCTCTGTTTCAGCCCCTCTGTTTTTCGCCCTCTTTTTCAGCCCCTCTGTTTCAGCCCGTCTGTTTCAGCCACTCTGTTTCTCGCCCTCTGTTTCAGCCCCTCTGTTTCTCATCCTCTGTTTCAGCCCCTCTGATTCAGCCCCTCTGTTTCTCGCCCTCTTTATCAGCCCCTCTTTTTCCGCCCCTCTGTTTCAGCCCCTCTCTTTCAGCCCCTCTGTTTCTCGCCCTCTGTTTTAGCCCGTCTGTTTCAGCCACTCTGATTCAGCCCCTCTGATTCAGCCCCTCTGTTTTTCGCCCTCTGTTTCAGCCCCTCTGTTTCAGCACTTCTGTTTCAGCCCCTCTGTTTCAGCCCCTCTGTTTCAGCCCCTCTGTTTCAGCACCTCTGTTTCTCGCCCTCTGTTTCAGCCCCTCTGTTTCTCGCCCTCTGTTTCAGCCCCTCTGATTCAGCCCCTCTGTTTCAGCCCCTCTGTTTCAGCCACTCTGTTTCAGCCACTCTGTTTCTCGCACTCTTTTTCAGCCCCTCGGTTTCTCGCCCTCTGTTTCAGCCCCTCTGCTTCAGTCCCTCTGTTTAACGCCCTCTGTTTCTCGCACTCTGTTTCAGCTCCTCTGATTCTCGCCCTCTGTTTCAGCCCCTCTGTTTCTCGCCCTCTGTTTCAGCCCCTCTGTTTCAGCCCCTCTGTTTCAGCCCCTCTGTTTCTCGCCCTCTCTTTCAGCCCCTCTGTTTCTCGCCCTCTGTTTCAGCCCCTCTGTTTTTCGCCCTCTTTTTCAGCCCCTCTGTTTCAGCCCATCTGTTTCGGCCACTCTGTTTCTCGCCCTCTGTTTCAGCCCCTCTGTTTCTCACCCTCTGTTTCAGCCCCTCTGATTCAGCCCCTCTGTTTCTCGCCCTCTGTATCAGCCCCTCTTTTTCCGCCTCTCTGTTTCAGCCCCTCTGTTTCAGCCCCTCTGTTTCTCGCCCTCTGTTACTCGCCCTCTGTTTCAGCCCCTCTGTTTCTCGCCCTCTGTTTCAGCCCCTCTGTTTCAGCCACTCTGATTCAGCCCCTCTGATTCAGCCCCTCTGTTTTTAGCCCTCTCTTTCAGCCCCTCTGTTTCAGCCCTTCTGTTTCAGCCCCTCTGTTTCAGCCCCTCTGTTTCTCGCCCTCTGTTTCAGCCCCTCTGTTTCAGCCCCTCTGTTTCAGCCCCTCTGTTTCAGCCCCTCTTTTTCTCGCCCTCTGTTTCAGCCCCTCTGTTTATCGCCCTCTGTTTCTGTGCCGCTGATTCAGCCCCTCTGTTTCAGCCCCTCTTTTTCAGCCCCTCTGTTTCTCGCCCTCTGTTTCAGCCCCTCTGTTTCGCGCTCTCTGTTTCAGCCCCTCTGTTTCAGCCACTCTGTTTCTCACCCTCTGTCTCTGCCCCTCTGTTTCAGCCCCTCTGTTTCAGCCCCTCTGTTTCTCGCCCTCTGTTTCAGCCCCTCTGTTTCTCGCCCTCTGTTTCAGCCCCTCTGTTTCTCGCCCTCTGTTTGAGCCCCTCTGATTCAGCCCCTCTGTTTCTCGCCCTCCGTTTCTGCCTCTCTGTTTCTCGCCCGCTTTTTCAGCCCCTCTGTTTCAGCCCCTCAGTTTCAGCCCCTCTGTTTCAGCCCCTCTCTTTCTCGCCCTCTGTTTCAGCCCCTCTGTTTCTCGCCCTCTGTTTCAGCCCCTCTGTTTCTCGCCCTCTGTTTCAGACCCACTGTTTCAGCCCCTCTGTTTCTCGCCCTCTTTTTCAGCCCCTCTGTTTCTCGCCCTCTGTTTCAGCCTCTCTGTTTCTCGCGCTCTGTTTCAGCCCCTCTGTTTCAGCCCCTCTGATTCAGCCCCTCTGTTTCAGCCCCTCTGTTTCTCGCCCTCTGTTTCTCACCCTCTCATTCTCGCCCTCTGTTTCAGCCCCAATGTTTTTCGCCCTCTGTTTCAGCACCTCTGTTTCAGCCCCTCTGTTTCAGCCCGTCTGTTTCCCACCCTCTGTTTCAGCCCCACTGATTCAGCCCCTCTGATTCAGCCCCACTCATTCAGCCCTACTGTTTCAGCCCCTCTATTTCTCGCCCTCTGTTTCAGCCCCTCTGTTTCAGTCCCTCTGTTTCTCGCCCTCTGTTTCTCGCCCTCGGTTTCAGCCACTCTGTTTCTCGCCCTCTGTTTCAGCCCCACTGTTTCTCGCCCTCTGTTTCACCCCCACTGTTTCTCGCCCTCTGTTTCAGCCGCTCTGTTTCAGCCCATCTGTTTCTCGCCCTCTGTTTCAGCCCCTCTGTTTCTCGCCCTCGGTTTCAGCCTCTCTGTTTCTCGCTCTCTGTTTCAGCCCCTCTGTTTCAGCCGCTCTGTTTCTCGCCCTCTGTTTCAGCCCCTCTGTTTCTCGCCCACTGTTTCAGCCCCTCTGTTTCTCGCCCTCTGTATCAGCCCCTCTGTTTCAGTCCCTCTGTTTCAGCCCCTCTGTTTCAGCCCCTCTGTTTCTCGCCCTCTGTTTCTCGCCCTCTGTTTCAGCCCCTCTGTTTCTCGCCCTCTGTTTCAGACCCTCTGTTTCTCGCCCTCTGTTTCAGCCCCTGTGTTTCAGCCCCTCTGTTTCAGTCCCTCTGTTTCTCGCCCTCTGTTTCTCGCCCTCTGTTTCATCCCCTCTGTTTCTCGCCCTCTGTTTCAGCCCCTCTGTTTCTCGCCCTCTGTTTCAGCCCCTCTGTTTCAGCCCCTCTGTTTCAGCCCCTCTGTTTCTCGCCCTCTGTTTCAGCCCCTCTGTTTCTCGCCCACTGTTTCAGCCCCTCTGTTTCTCGCCCTCTGTTTCAGCCTCTCTGTTTCTCACCCTCTGTTTCAGCCCCTCTGTTTCAGCCCCTCTGTTTCAGCCCCTCTGTTTCTCGCCCTCTGTTTCAGCCCCTCTGTTTCTCGCCCTCTGTTTCAGGCTCTCTGTTTCAGCCCGTCTGTTTCAGCCCCTCTGTTTCAGCCCCTCTGTTTCTCGCCCTCTGTTTCTCGCCCGCTGTTTCAGCCCGTTTGTTTCTCGCCCTCTTACTCAGCCCCTCTGTTTCAGCCCCTCTGATTCAGCCCCTCTGATTCAGCCCCTCTGTTTCTCGTCCTCTGTTTCAGCCCCTCTGTTTCAGCCCCTCTGTTTCTCGCCCTCTGATTCAGCCCCACTGTTTCTCGCCCACTGTTTCAGCCCCTCTGTTTCTCGCCCTCTGTTTCAGCCCCTCTGTTTCAGCCCCTCTGTTTCAGCCCCTCTGTTTCTCGCCCTCTGTTTCAGCCCCTCTGTTTCTCGCCCTCTGTATCAGCCCCTCTTTTTCCGCCTCTCTGTTTCAGCCCCTCTGTTTCTGCCCCTCTCTTTCTCGCCCTCTGTTTCAACCCCTCTGTTTCTCCCCCTCTGTTCCAGCCGCTCTGTTTCGGCCCCTCTGTTTCAGCCACCCTGTTTCAGCCCCTCTGATTCAGCCCCTCTGATTCAGCCCCACTCATTCAGCCCCTCTGTTTCAGCCCCTCTGTTTCAGCCCCTCTGTTTCTCGGCCTCTGTTTCAGCCCCTCTGTTTTTCGCCCTCTTTTTCAGCCCCTCTGTTTCAGCCCGTCTGTTTCAGCAACTCTGTTTCTCGCCCTCTGTTTCAGCCCCTCTGTTTCAGCCCCTCTGTTTCAGCCCCTCTGTTTCTCGCCCTCTTTATCAGCCCCTCTTTTTCCGCCCCTCTGTTTCAGCCCCTCTGTTTCAGCCCCTCTGTTTCTCGCCCTCTGTTACTCGCCCTCTGTTTCAGCCCCTCTGTTTCTCGCCCTCTGTTTTAGCCCCTCTGTTTCAGCCACTCTGATTCAGCCCCTCTGATTCAGCCCCTCTGTTTTTCGCCCTCTGTTTCAGCCCCTCTGTTTCAGCCCCTCTGTTTCTCGCCCTCTGTTTCAGCCCCTCTGTTTCAGCCCCTCTGTTTCTCGCCCTCTGTTTCAGCCCCTCTGTTTATCGCCCTCTGTTTCTGTGCCGCTGATTTAGCCCCTCTGTTTCAGCCCCTCTGGTTCTCGCCCTCTGTTTCAGCCCCTCTGTTTCGCGCTCTCTGTTTCAGCCACTCTGTTTCAGCCACTCTGTTTCTGCCCCTCTGTTTCTCGCCCTCTGTTTCAGCCCCTCTGTTTCTCGCCCTCTGTTTCAGCCCCTCTGATTCAGCCCCTCTGTTTCAGCCCCTCTGAATCAGCCCCACTGATTCAGCACTCTGTTTCAGCCCCTCTGTTTCAGCCACTCTGTTTCTCGCACTCTTTTTCAGCCCCTCGGATTCTCGCCCTCTGTTTCAGCCCCTCTGTTTCGCTCTCTCTGTTTCAGCCACTCTGTTTCAGCCACTCTGTTTCTGCCCCTCTGTTTCTCGCCCTCTGTTTCAGCCCCTCTGTTTCTCGCCCTCTGTTTCAGCCCCTCTGATTCAGCACCTCTGTTTCAGCCCCTCTGAATCAGCCCCACTGATTCAGCACTCTGTTTCAGCCCCTCTGCTTCAGTCCCTCTGTTTAACGCCCTCTGTTTCTCGCACTCTGTTTCAGCCCCTCTGATTCTCGCCCTCTGTTTCAGCCCCTCTGTTTCTCGCCCTCTGTTTCAGCCCCTCTGTTTCAGCCCCTCTGTTTCAGCCCCGCTGTTTCAGCCCCTCTGTTTCTCGCCCTCTCTTTCAGCCCCTCTGTTTCTCGCCCTCTGTTTCAGCCCCTCTGTTTCTCGCCCTCCGTTTCTGCCTCTCTGTTTCTCTCCCTCTTTTTCAGTCCCTCTGCTTCAGCCCCTCAGTTTCAGCCCCTCTGTTTCAGCCCCTCTCTTTCTCGCCCTCTGTTTCAGCCCCTCTGTTTCTCGCCCTCTGTTTCAGCCCCTCTGTTTCTCGCCCTCTGTTTCAGCCCCTCTGATTCAGCCCCTCTGTTTCTCGCCCTCTGTTTCTCGCCCTCTGTTTCAGCCCCTCTGTTTCTCGCCCTCTGTTTCAGCCCCTCTGTTTCAGCCCGTCTGTTTCTCGCCCTCTTTTTCAGCCCCTCTGTTTCTCGCCCTCTGTTTCAGCCTCTCTGTTTCTCGCCCTCTGTTTCAGCCCCTCTGTTTCAGCCCCTCTGATTCAGCCCCTCTGTTTCAGCCCCTCTGTTTCTCGCCCTCTGTTTCTCACCCTCTGCTTCTCGCCCTCTGTTTCAGCCCCAATGTTTTTCGCCCTCTGTTTCAGCCCCTCTGTTTCAGCCCCTCTGTTTCAGCCCCTCTGTTTCTCACCCTCTGTTTCAGCCCCACTGATTCAGCCCCTCTGATTCAGCCCCACTCATTCAGCCCTTCTGTTACAGCCCCTCTGTTTCTCGCCCTCTGTATCAGCCCCTCTGTTTCAGCCCCTCTGTTTCAGTCACTCTGTTTCACGCCCTCTGTTTCTCGCCCTCTGTTTCAGCCACTCTGTTTCTCGCCCTCTGTTTCAGCCCCACTGTTTCTCGCCCCCTGTTTCAGCCGCTCTGTTTCAGCCCATCTGTTTCTCGCCCTCTGTTTCAGCCCCTCTGTTTCTCGCCCTCGGTTTCAGCCTCTCTGTTTCTCGCTCTCTGTTTCAGCCCCTCTGTTTCAGCCCCTCTGTTTCAGCCGCTCTGTTTCTCGCCCTCTGTTTCAGCCCCTCTGTTTCTCGCCCACTGTTTCAGCCCCTCTGTTTCTCGCCCTCTGTATCAGCCCCTCTGTTTCAGTCCCTCTGTTTCAGCCCCTGTGTTTCAGCCCCTCTGTTTCTCGCCCTCTGTTTCAGACACTCTGTTTCTCGCCCTCTGTTTCAGCCCCTGTGTTTCAGACCCTCTGTTTCAGTCCCTCTGTTTCTCGCCCTCTGTTTCTCGCCCTCTGTTTCATCCCCTCTGTTTCTCGCCCTCTGTTTCAGACACTCTGTTTCTCGCCCTCTGTTTCAGCCCCTGTGTTTCAGACCCTCTGTTTCAGTCCCTCTGTTTCTCGCCCTCTGTTTCTCGCCCTCTGTTTCATCCCCTCTGTTTCTCGCCCTCTGTTTCAGCCCCTCTGTTTCTCGCCCTCTGTTTCAGCCCCTCTGTTTCAGCCCCTCTGTTTTAGCCCCTCTGTTTCTCGCCCTCTGTTTCAGCCCCTCTGTTTCTCGCCCACTGTTTCAGCCCCTCTGTTTCTCGCCCTCTGTTTCAGCCTCTCTGTTTCTCGCCCTCTGTTTCAGCCCCTCTGTTTCAGACACTCTGTTTCAGTCCCTCTGTTTCTCGCCCTCTGTTTCTCGCCCTCTGTTTCATCCCCTCTGTTTCTCGCCCTCTGTTTCAGCCCCTCTGTTTCTCGCCCTCTGTTTCAGCCCCTCTGTTTCAGCCCCTCTGTTTTAGCCCCTCTGTTTCTCGCCATCTGTTTCAGCCCCTATGTTTCAGCCCCTCTGTTTCAGCCCCTCTGTTTCAGCCCCTCTGTTTCTTGCCCTCTGTTTCAGCCCCTCTGTTTCTCGCCCTCTGTTTCAGGCTCTCTGTTTCAGCCCGTCTGTTTCAGCCCCTCTGTTTCAGCCCCTCTGTTTCTCGCCCTCTGTTTCTCGCCCGCTGTTTCAGCCCGTTTGTTTCTCGCCCTCTTACTCAGCCCCTCTGTTTCAGCCCCTCTGATTCAGCGCCTCTGATTCAGCCCCTCTGTTTCTCGCCCTCTGTTTCAGCCCCTCTGTTTCAGCCCCTCTGCTTCTCGCCCTCTGATTCAGCCCCACTGTTTCTCGCCCTCTGTTTCAGCCCCTCTGTTTCTCGCCCTCTGTTTCAGCCCCTCTGTTTCAGCCCCTCTGTTTCAGCCCCTCTGTTTCTCGCCCTCTGTTTCAGCCCCTCTGTTTCTCGCCCTCTGTTTCAGCCCCTCTGTTTCAGCCCCTCTGTTTCAGCCCCTCTGTTTCTCGCCCTCTGTTTCAGCCCCTCTGATTCAGCCCCTCTGTTTCAGCCCCTCTGATTCAGCCCCTCTGTTTAAGCCCCTCTGTTTCAGCCCCTCTGTTTCAGCCCCTCTGTTTCATCCCCTCTGTTTCTCGCCCTCTGTTTCTCACCCTCTGTTTCTAGCCCTCTGTTTCAGCCCCTCTGTTTTTCGCCCTCTGTTTCAGCCCCTCTGTTCCAGCCCCTAAGTTTCTCGCCCTCTGTTTCTGCCCCTCTGTTTCTCGCCCTCTGTTTCAGCCCCTCTGTTTCTCGCCCTCTGTTTCAGCCCCTTTGATTCAGCCCCTCTGTTTCAGATCCTCTGTTTCTCCCCCTCTGTTCCAGCCCCTCTGATTCATCCCCTCTGATTCAGCCCCACTCATTCAGCCCCTCTGTTTAAGCCCTCTGTTTCAGCCCCTCGGTTTCTCGCCCTCTGTTTCAGCCCCTCTGTTTCTCACCCTCTGTTTCAGCCCCTGTGTTTCAGCCCCTCTGTTTCAGTCCCTCTGTTTCTCGCCCTCTGTTTCTCGCCCTCTGTTTCAGCCCCTCTGTTTCGCGCCCTCTGTTTCAGCCCCTCTGTTTCTCGCCCTCTGTTTCAGCCCCTCTGTTTCAGCCCCACTGTTTCAGCCCCTCTGTTTCTCGCCCTCTGTTTCAGCCCCTCTGTTTCTCGCCCTCTGTTTCAGCCCCTCTGTTTCTCGCCCTCCGTTTCAGCCTCTCTGTTTCTCGCCCTCAGTTTCAGCCCCTCTGTTTCAGCCCCTCTGATTCAGCCCCTCTGATTCAGCCCCACTCATTCAGCCCCTCTGTTTCAGCCCCTCTGTTTCAGCCCCTCTTTTTCTCGGCCTCTGTTTCAGCCCCTCTGTTTTTCGCACTCTTTTTCAGCCCCTCTGTTTCAGCCCGTCTGTTTCGGCCACTCTGTTTCTCGCCCTCTGTTTCAGCCCCTCTGTTTCTCACCCTGTTTCAGCCCCTCTGATTCAGCCCCTCTGTTTCTCGCCCTCTGTATCAGCCCCTCTTTTTCCGCCTCTCTGTTTCAGCCCCTCTGTTTCAGCCCCTCTGTTTCTCGCCCTCTGTTACTCGCCCTCTGTTTCAGCCCCTCTGTTTCTCGCCCTCTGTTTCAGCCCCTCTGTTTCAGCCACTCTGATTCAGCCCCTCTGATTCAGCCCCTCTGTTTTTCGCCCTCTGTTTCAGCCCCTCTGTTTCAGCCCTTCTGTTTCAGCCCCTCTGTTTCAGCCCCTCTGTTTCTCGCCCTCTGTTTCAGCCCCTCTGTTTCAGCCCCTCTGTTTCAGCCCCTCTGTTTCTCGCCCTCTGTTTCAGCCCCTCTGTTTATCGCCCTCTGTTTCTGTGCCGCTGATTTAACCCCTCTGTTTCAGCCCCTCTTTTTCAGCCCCTCTGTTTCTCGCCCTCTGTTTCAGCCCCTCTGTTTCGCGCTCTCTGTTTCAGCCCCTCTGTTTCAGCCACTCTGTTTCTCAACCTCTGTTTCTCACCCTCTGTTTCTCGCCCTCTGTTTCTCGCCCGCTGTTTCAGCACGTTTGTTTCTCGCCTTCTTACTCAGCCCCTCTGTTTCAGCGTCCTCTGTTTCAGCCCCTCTGTTTCAGCCCCTCTGTTTCTCGCCCTCTGATTCAGCCCCACTGTTTCTCGCCCTCTGTTTCAGCCCCTCTGTTTCTCGCCCTCTGTTACAGCCCCTCTGATTCAGCCCCTCTGTTTCAGATCCTCTGTTTCTCCCCCTCTGTTCCAGCCCCTCTGATTCACCCCCTCTGATTTAGCCCCACTCATTCAGCCCCTCTGTTTAAGCCCTCTGTTTCAGCCCCTCGGTTTCTCGCCCTCTGTTTCAGCCCCTCTGTTTCTCACCCTCTGTTTCAGCCCCTGTGTTTCAGCCCCTCTGTTTCAGTCCCTCTGTTTCTCGCCCTCTGTTTCTCGCCCTCTGTTTCAGCCCCTCTGTTTCGCGCCCTCTGTTTCAGCCCCTCTGTTTCTCGCCCTCTGTTTCAGCCCCTCTGTTTCTCGCACTCTGTTACAGCCCCTCTGATTCAGCCCCTCTGTTTCAGCCCCTCTGAATCAGCCCCTCTGATTCAGCCCCTCTGTTTCAGCCCCTCTGTTTCTCGCCCTCTGTTTCTCGCCCTCTGTTTCAGCGCCTCTGTTTCGCGCACTCTGTTTCAGCCCCTCTGTTTCTCGCCCTCTGTTTCAGCCCCACTGTTTCAGCCCCTCTGTTTCAGCCCCTCTGTTTCTCGCCCTCTGTTTCAGCCCCTCTGTTTCTCGCCCTCTGTTTCAGCCCCTCTGTTTCTCGCCCTCCGTTTCAGCCTCTCTGTTTCTCGCCCTCAGTTTAAGCCCCTCTGTTTCAGCCCCTCTGATTCAGCCCCTCTGATTCAGCCCCACTCATACAGCCCCTCTGTTTCAGCCCCTCTGTTTCAGCCCCTCTGTTTCTCGCCCTCTTTTTCAGCCCCTCGGTTTCTCGCCCTCTGTTTCAGCCTCTCTGTTTCTCGCCCTCAGTTTCAGCCCCTCTGTTTCAGCCCCTCTGATTCAGCCCCTCTGATTCAGCTCCTCTGTTTCAGCCCCTCTGTTTCAGCCCCTCTGTTTCAGCCCCTCTGTTTCTCGCCCTCTGTTTCAGCCCCTCTGTTTCTCACCCTCTGTTTCAGCCCCTGTGTTTCAGCCCCTCTGTTTCAGTCCCTCTGTTTCTCGCCTTCTGTTTCTCGCCCTCTGTTTCAGCCCCTCGGTTTCTCGCCTTCTGTTTCAGCCCCTCTGTTTCTCGCCCTCTGTTTCAGCCCCTCTGTTTCAGCCCCTCTGTTTCAGCCCCTCTGTTTCTCGCCCTCTGTTTCAGCCCCTCTGTTTCTCGCCCTCTGTTTCAGCCCCTCTGTTTCTCGCCCTCCGTTTCAGCCTCTCTGTTTCTCGCCCTCAGTTTCAGCCCCTCTGTTTCAGCCCCTCTGTTTCAGCCCCTCTGTTTCAGCCCCTCTGTTTCTCGCCCTCTGTTTCAGCCCCTCTGTTTCTCGCCCTCTGTTTCAACCCCTCTGTTTCTCCCCCTCTGTTCCAGCCCCTCAGTTTCGGCCCCTCTGTTTCAGCCACCCTGTTTCAGCCCCTCTGATTCAGCCCCTCTGTTTCAGCCCCTCTGTTTCTCGGCCTCTGTTTCAGCCCCTCTGTTTTTCGCCCTCTTTTTCAGCCCCTCTGTTTCAGCCCGTCTGTTTCAGCCACTCTGTTTCTCGCCCTCTGTTTCAGCCCCTCTGTTTCTCATCCTCTGTTTCAGCCCCTCTGTTTCAGCCCCTCTGTTTTTCGCCCTCTGTTTCAGCCACTCTGTTTCAGCCCCTCAGTTTCTCGCCCTCTGTTTCTGCCCCTCTGTTTCTCGCCCTCTTTTTCAGCCCCTCTGTTTCTCGCCCTCTGTTTCAGCCCCTCTGATTCAGCCCCTCTGTTTCAGCCCCTCTGTTTCTCCCCCTCTGTTCCAGCCCCTCTGATTCATCCCCTCTGATTCAGCCCCACTCATTCAGCCCCTCTGTTTAAGCCCCTCTGTTTCAGCCCCTCTGTTTCTCGGCCTCTGTTTCAGCCCCTCTGTTTTTCGCCCTCTTTTTCAGCCCCTCTGTTTCAGCCCGTCTGTTTCAGCCACTCTGTTTCTCGCCCTCTGTTTCAGCCCCTCTGTTTCTCGCCCTCAGTTTCAGCCCCTCTGTTTCAGCCCCTCTGATTCAGCCCCTCTGATTCAGCTCCTCTGTTTCAGCCCCTCTGTTTCAGCCCCTCTGTTTCAGTCCCTCTGTTTCTCGCCCTCTGTTTCTGCCCCTCGGTTTCTCGCCCTCTGTTTCAGCCCCTCTGTTTCTCACCCTCTGTTTCAGCCCCTGTGTTTCAGCCCCTCGGTTTCTCGCCCTCTGTTTCAGCCCCTCTGTTTCTCGCCCTCTGTTTCAGCCCCTCTGTTTCAGCCCCTCTGATTCAGCCCCTCTGTTTCTCGCCCTCTGTTTCAGCCCCTCTGTTTCAGCCCCTCGGTTTCTCGCCCTCTGTTTCAGCCCCTCTGTTTCTCGCCCTCTGTTTCAGCCCCTCTGTTTCAGCCCCTCTGATTCAGCCCCTCTGTTTCTCGCCCTCTGTATCAGCCCCTCTGTTTCAGCCCCTCTGTTTCAGCCCCTCTGATTCAGCCCCTCTGTTTCTCGCCCTCTGTATCAGCCCCTCTGTTTCAGCCCCTCTGTTTCAGTCCCTCTGTTTCACGCCCCTCTGTTTCTCGCCCTCTGTTACTCGCCCTCTGTTTCAGCCCCTCTGTTTCTCGCCCTCTGTTTCAGCCCCTCTGTTACAGCACCTCTGATTCAGCCCCTCTGATTCAGCCCCTCTGTTTCTCGCCCTCTGTTTCAGCCCCTCTGTTTCTGCCCTCCTGTTTCAGCCCTTCTGTTTCAGCCCCTCTGTTTCTCGCCCTCTGTTTCAGCCCCTCTGTTTCTCGCCCTCTGTTTCAGCCCCTCTGTTTCAGCCCCTCTCTTTCAGCCCCTCTGTTTCAGCCCCTCTGTTTATCGCCCTCTGTTTCAGCCCCTCTGTATATCGCCCTCTGTTTCTGTCCCTCTGATTTAGCCCCTCTGGTTCAGCCCCTCTTTTTCAGCCCCTCTGTTTCTCGCCCTCTGTTTCAGCCCCTCTGTTTCGCGCTCTCTGTTTCAGCCCCTCTGTTTCAGCCACTCTGTTTCTCGCCCTCTGTTTCTGCCCCTCTGTTTCTCGCCCTCTGTTTCAGCCCCTCTGTTTCTCGCACTCTGTTACAGCCCCTCTGATTCAGCCCCTCTGTTTCAGCCCCTCTGAATCAGCCCCTCTGATTCAGCTCCTCTGTTTCAGCCCCTCTGTTTCAGCCCCTCTGTTTCAGCCCCTCTGTTTCTCGCCCTCTGTTTCAGCCCCTCGGTTTCTCGCCCTCTGTTTCAGCCCCTCTGTTTCAGCCCCTCTGTTTCTTGCCCTCTGTTTCAGCCCCTCTGTTTCTCGCCCTCTGTTTCAGGCTCTCTGTTTCAGCCCGTCTGTTTCAGCCCCTCTGTTTCAGCCCCTCTGTTTCTCGCCCTTTGTTTCTCGCCCGCTGTTTCAGCCCGTTTGTTTCTCGCCCTCTTACTCAGCCCCTCTGTTTCAGCCCCTCTGATTCAGCGCCTCTGATTCAGCCCCTCTGTTTCTCGTCCTCTGTTTCAGCCCCTCTGTTTCAGCCCCTCTGTTTCTCGCCCTCTGATTCAGCCCCACTGTTTCTCGCCCTCTGTTTCAGCCCCTCTGTTTCTCGCCCTCTGTTTCAGCCCCTCTGTTTCAGCCCCTCTGTTTCAGCCCCTCTGTTTCTCGCCCTCTGTTTCAGCCCCTCTGTTTCTCGCCCTCTGTTTCAGCCCCTCTGTTTCAGCCCCTCTGTTTCAGCCCCTCTGTTTCTCGCCCTCTGTTTCAGCCCCTCTTTTTCAGCCTCTCTGTTTCTCGCCTTCTGTTTCAGCCCCTCTGATTCAGCCCCTCTGTTTCAGCCCCTCTGATTCAGCCCCTCTGTTTCAGCCCCTCTGTTTCAGCCCCTCTGTTTCAGCCCCTCTGTTTCATCCCCTCTGTTTCTCGCCCTCTGTTTCTCACCCTCTGTTTCTAGCCCTCTGTTTCAGCCCCTCTGTTTTTCGCCCTCTGTTTCAGCCCCTCTGTTCTAGCACCTAAGTTTCTCGCCCTCTGTTTCTGCCCCTCTGTTTCTCGCCCTCTGTTTCAGCCCCTGTGTTTCTCGCCCTCTGTTTCAGCCCCTTTGATTCAGCCCCTCTGTTTCAGATCCTCTGTTTCTCCCCCTCTGTTCCAGCCCCTCTGATTCATCCCCTCTGATTCAGCCCCACTCATTCAGCCCCTCTGTTTAAGCCCTCTGTTTCAGCCCCTCGGTTTCTCGCCCTCTGTTTCAGCCCCTCTGTTTCTCACCCTCTGTTTCAGCCCCTGTGTTTCAGCCCCTCTGTTTCAGTCCCTCTGTTTCTCGCCCTCTGTTTCTCGCCCTCTGTTTCAGCCCCTCTGTTTCGCGCCCTCTGTTTCAGCCCCTCTGTTTCTCGCCCTCTGTTTCAGCCCCTCTGTTTCAGCTCCACTGTTTCAGCCCCTCTGTTTCTCGCCCTCTGTTTCAGCCCCTCTGTTTCTCGCCCTCTGTTTCAGCCCCTCTGTTTCTCGCCCTCCGTTTCAGCCTCTCTGTTTCTCGCCCTCAGTTTCAGCCCCTCTGTTTCAGCCCCTCTGATTCAGCCCCTCTGATTCAGCCCCACTCATTCAGCCCCTCTGTTTCAGCCCCTCTGTTTCAGCCCCTCTTTTTCTCGGCCTCTGTTTCAGCCCCTCTGTTTTTCGCACTCTTTTTCAGCCCCTCTGTTTCAGCCCGTCTGTTTCGGCCACTCTGTTTCTCGCCCTCTGTTTCAGCCCCTCTGTTTCTCACCCTGTTTCAGCCCCTCTGATTCAGCCCCTCTGTTTCTCGCCCTCTGTATCAGCCCCTCTTTTTCCGCCTCTCTGTTTCAGCCCCTCTGTTTCAGCCCCTCTGTTTCTCGCCCTCTGTTACTCGCCCTCTGTTTCAGCCCCTCTGTTTCTCGCCCTCTGTTTCAGCCCCTCTGTTTCAGCCACTCTGATTCAGCCCCTCTGATTCAGCCTCTCTGTTTTTCGCCCTCTGTTTCAGCCCCTCTGTTTCAGCCCTTCTGTTTCAGCCCCTCTGTTTCAGCCCCTCTGTTTCTCGCCCTCTGTTTCAGCCGCTCTGTTTCAGCCCCTCTGTTTCAGCCCCTCTGTTTCAGCCCCTCTGTTTCTCGCCCTCTGTTTCAGCCCCTCTGTTTATCGCCCTCTGTTTCTGTGCCGCTGATTAAACCCCTCTGTTTCAGCCCCTCTTTTTCAGCCCCTCTGTTTCTCGCCCTCTGTTTCAGCCCCTCTGTTTCGCGCTCTCTGTTTCAGCCCCTCTGTTTCAGCCACTCTGTTTCTCACCCTCTGTTTCTCACCCTCTGTTTCTCGCCCTCTGTTTCTCGCCCGCTGTTTCAGCCCGTTTGTTTCTCGCCTTCTTACTCAGCCCCTCTGTTTCAGCCCCTCTGATTCAGCGCCTCTGATTCAGCCCCTCTGTTTCTCATCCTCTGTTTCAGCCCCTCTGTTTCAGCCCCTCTGTTTCTCGCCCTCTGATTCAGCCCCACTGTTTCTCGCCCTCTGTTTCAGCCCCTCTGTTTCTCGCCCTCTGTTTCAGCCCCTCTGTTTCAGCCCCTCTGTTTCAGCCCCTCTGTTTCTCGCCCTCTGTTTCAGCCCCTCTGTTTCTCGCCCTCTGTTTCAGCCCCTCTGTTTCAGCCCCTCTGTTTCAGCCCCTCTGTTTCTCGCACTCTGTTTCAGCCCCTCTTTTTCAGCCCCTCTGTTTCTCGCCCTCTATTTCAGCCCCTCTGTTTTTCGCCTTCTGTTTCAGCCCCTCTGATTCAGCCCCTCTGTTTCAGCCCCTCTGATTCAGCCCCTCTGTTTCAGCCCCTCTGTTTCAGCCCCTCTGTTTCAGCCCCTCTGTTTCATCCCCTCTGTTTCTCGCCCTCTGTTTCTCACCCTCTGTTTCTAGCCCTCTGTTTCAGCCCCTCTGTTTTTCGCCCTCTGTTTCAGCCCCTCTGTTCCAGCCCCTAAGTTTCTCGCCCTCTGTTTCTGCCCCTCTGTTTCTCGCCCGCTGTTTCAGCCCCTCTGTTTCTCGCCCTCTGTTTCAGCCCCTCTGATTCAGCCCCTCTGTGTCAGATCCTCTGTTTCTCCCCCTCTGTTCCAGCCCCTCTGATTTAGCCCCACTCATTCAGCCCCTCTGTTTAAGCCCTCTGTTTCAGCCCCTCGGTTTCTCGCCCTCTGTTTCAGCCCCTCTGTTTCTCACCCTCTGTTTCAGCCCCTGTGTTTCAGCCCCTCTGTTTCAGTCCCTCTGTTTCTCGCCCTCTGTTTCTCGCCCTCTGTTTCAGCCCCTCTGTTTCGCGCCCTCTGTTTCAGCCCCTCTGTTTCTCGCCCTCTGTTTCAGCCCCTCTGTTTCTCGCACTCTGTTACAGCCCCTCTGATTCAGCCCCTCTGTTTCAGCCCCTCTGAATCAGCCCCTCTGATTCAGCTCCTCTGTTTCAGCCCCTCTGTTTCAGCCCCTCTGTTTCAGCCCCTCTGTTTCTCGCCCTCTGTTTCAGCCCCTCGGTTTCTCGCCCTCTGTTTCAGACCCTCTGTTTCTCACCCTCTGTTTCAGCCCCTGTGTTTCAGCCCCTCTGTTTCAGTCCCTCTGTTTCTCGCCCTCTGTTTCTCGCCCTCTGTTTCAGCCCCTCTGTTTCGCGCCCTCTGTTTCAGCCCCTCTGTTTCTCGCCCTCTGTTTCAGCCCCACTGTTTCAGCCCCTCTGTTTCAGCCCCTCTGTTTCTCGCCCGCTGTTTCAGCCCCTCTGTTTCTCGCCCTCTGTTTCAGCCCCTCTGTTTCGCGCCCTCTGTTTCAGCCCCTCTGTTTCTCGCCCTCTGTTTCAGCCCCTCTGTTTCTCGCACTCTGTTACAGCCCCTCTGATTCAGCCCCTCTGTTTCAGCCCCTCTGAATCAGCCCCTCTGATTCAGCTCCTCTGTTTCAGCCCCTCTGTTTCAGCCCCTCTGTTTAAGCCCCTCTGTTTCTCGCCCTCTGTTTCAGCCCCTCGGTTTCTCGCCCTCTGTTTCAGACCCTCTGTTTCTCACCCTCTGTTTCAGCCCCTGTGTTTCAGCCCCTCTGTTTCAGTCCCTCTGTTTCTCGCCCTCTGTTTCTCGCCCTCTGTTTCAGCCCCTCTGTTTCGCGCCCTCTGTTTCAGCCCCTCTGATTCTCGCCCTCTGTTTCAGCCCCACTGTTTCAGCCCCTCTGTTTCAGCCCCTCTGTTTCTCGCCCGCTGTTTCAGCCCCTCTGTTTCTCGCCCTCTGTTTCAGCCCCTCTGTTTCTCGCCCTCCGTTTCAGCCTCTCTGTTTCTCGCCCTCAGTTTAAGCCCCTCTGTTTCAGCCCCTCTGATTCAGCCCCTCTGATTCAGCCCCACTCATTCAGCCCCTCTGTTTCAGCCCCTCTGTTTCAGCCCCTCTGTTTCTCGCCCTCAGTTTCAGCCCCTCTGTTTCAGCCCCTCTGATTCAGCCCCTCTGATTCAGCTCCTCTGTTTCAGCCCCTCTGATTCAGCGCCTCTGATTCAGCCCCTCTGTTTCTCGTCCTCTGTTTCAGCCCCTCTGTTTCAGCCCCTCTGTTTCTCGCCCTCTGATTCAGCCCCACTGTTTCTCGCCCTCTGTTTCAGCCCCTCTGTTTCTCGCCCTCTGTTTCAGCCCCTCTGTTTCAGCCCCTCTGTTTCAGCCCCTCTGTTTCTCGCCCTCTGTTTCAACCCCTCTGTTTCAGCCCCTCTGTTTCAGCCCCTCTGTTTCTCGCACTCTGTTTCAGCCCCTCTTTTTCAGCCCCTCTGTTTCTCGCCCTCTATTTCAGCCCCTCTGTTTTTCGCCTTCTGTTTCAGCCCCTCTGATTCAGCCCCTCTGTTTCAGCCCCTCTGATTCAGCCCCTCTGTTTCAGCCCCTCTGTTTCAGCCCCTCTGTTTCAGCCCCTCTGTTTCATCCCCTCTGTTTCTCGCCCTCTGTTTCTCACCCTCTGTTTCTAGCCCTCTGTTTCAGCCCCTCTGTTTTTCGCCCTCTGTTTCAGCTCCTCTGTTCCAGCCCCTAAGTTTCTCGCCCTATGTTTCTGCCCCTCTGTTTCTCGCCCGCTGTTTCAGCCCCTCTGTTTCTCGCCCTCTGTTTCAGCCCCTCTGATTCAGCCCCTCTGTGTCAGATCCTCTGTCTCTCCCCCTCTGTTCCAGCCCCTCTGATTTAGCCCCACTCATTCAGCCCCTCTGTTTAAGCCCTCTGTTTCAGCCCCTCGGTTTCTCGCCCTCTGTTTCAGCCCCTCTGTTTCTCACCCTCTGTTTCAGCCCCTGTGTTTCAGCCCCTCTGTTTCAGTCCCTCTGTTTCTCGCCCTCTGTTTCTCGCCCTCTGTTTCAGCCCCTCTGTTTCGCGCCCTCTGTTTCAGCCCCTCTGTTTCTCGCCCTCTGTTTCAGCCCCTCTGTTTCTCGCACTCTGTTACAGCCCCTCTGATTCAGCCCCTCTGTTTCAGCCCCTCTGAATCAGCCCCTCTGATTCAGCTCCTCTGTTTCAGCCCCTCTGTTTCAGCCCCTCTGTTTCAGCCCCTCTGTTTCTCGCCCTCTGTTTCAGCCCCTCGGTTTCTCGCCCTCTGTTTCAGACCCTCTGTTTCTCACCCTCTGTTTCAGCCCCTGTGTTTCAGCCGCTCTGTTTCAGTCCCTCTGTTTCTCGCCCTCTGTTTCAGCCCCTCTGTTTCGCGCCCTCTGTTTCAGCCCCTCTGTTTCTCGCCCTCTGTTTCAGCCCCACTGTTTCAGCCCCTCTGTTTCAGCCCCTCTGTTTCTCGCCCGCTGTTTCAGCCCCTCTGTTTCTCGCCCTCTGTTTCAGCCCCTCTGTTTCGCGCCCTCTGTTTCAGCCCCTCTGTTTCTCGCCCTCTGTTTCAGCCCCTCTGTTTCTCGCACTCTGTTACAGCCCCTCTGATTCAGCCCCTCTGTTTCAGCCCCTCTGAATCAGCCCCTCTGATTCAGCTCCTCTGTTTCAGCCCCTCTGTTTCAGCCCCTCTGTTTAAGCCCCTCTGTTTCTCGCCCTCTGTTTCAGCCCCTCGGTTTCTCGCCCTCTGTTTCAGACCCTCTGTTTCTCACCCTCTGTTTCAGCCCCTGTGTTTCAGCCCCTCTGTTTCAGTCCCTCTGTTTCTCGCCCTCTGTTTCTCGCCCTCTGTTTCAGCCCCTCTGTTTCGCGCCCTCTGTTTCAGCCCCTCTGTTTCTCACCCTCTGTTTCAGCCCCACTGTTTCAGCCCCTCTGTTTCAGCCCCTCTGTTTCTCGCCCGCTGTTTCAGCCCCTCTGTTTCTCGCCCTCTGTTTCAGCCCCTCTGTTTCTCGCCCTCCGTTTCAGCCTCTCTGTTTCTCGCCCTCAGTTTAAGCCCCTCTGTTTCAGCCCCTCTGATTCAGCCCCTCTGATTCAGCCCCACTCATTCAGCCCCTCTGTTTCAGCCCCTCTGTTTCAGCCCCTCTGTTTCTCGCCCTCAGTTTCAGCCCCTCTGTTTCAGCCCCTCTGATTCAGCCCCTCTGATTCAGCTCCTCTGTTTCAGCCCCTCTGTTTCAGCCCCTCTGTTTCAGCCTCTCTGTTTCTCGCCCTCAGTTTCAGCCCCTCTGTTTCAGCCCCTCTGTTTCAGATCCTCTGTTTCTCCCCCTCTGTTCCAGCCCCTCTGATTCATCCCCTCTGATTCAGTCCCACTCATTCAGCCCCTCTGTTTAAGCCCTCTGTTTCAGCCCCTCTGTTTCAGTCCCTCTGTTTCTCGCCCTCTGTTTCTCCCCCTCTGTTTCAGCCCCTCTGTTTCGCGCCCTCTGTTTCAGCCCCTCTGTTTCTCGCCCTCTGTTTCAGCCCCTCTGTTTCAGCCCCACTGTTTCAGCCCCTCTGTTTCTCGCCCTCTGTTTCAGCCCCTCTGTTTCTCGCCCTCTGTTTCAGCCCCTCTGTTTCTCGCCCTCCGTTTCAGCCTCTCTGTTTCTCGCCCTCAGTTTCAGCCCCTCTGTTTCAACCCCTCTGATTCAGCCCCTCTGATTCAGCCCCACTCATTCAGCCCCTCTGTTTCAGCCCCTCTGTTTCAGCCCCTCTTTTTCTCGGCCTCTGTTTCAGCCCCTCTGTTTTTCGCACTCTTTTTCAGCCCCTCTGTTTCAGCCCGTCTGTTTTGGCCACTCTGTTTCTCGCCCTCTGTTTCAGCCCCTCTGTTTCTCACCCTGTTTCAGCCCCTCTGATTCAGCCCCTCTGTTTCTCGCCCTCTGTATCAGCCCCTCTTTTTCCGCCTCTCTGTTTCAGCCCCTCTGTTTCAGCCCCTATGTTTCTCGCCCTCTGTTACTCGCCCTCTGTTTCAGCCCCTCTGTTTCTCGCCCTCTGTTTCAGCCCCTCTGTTTCAGCCACTCTGATTCAGCCCCTCTGATTCAGCCCCTCTGTTTTTCGCCCTCTGTTTCAGCCCCTCTGTTTCAGCCCTTCTGTTTCAGCCCCTCTGTTTCAGCCCCTCTGTTTCTCGCCCTCTGTTTCAGCCCCTCTGTTTCAGCCCCTCTGTTTCAGCCCCTCTGTTTCAGCCCCTCTGTTTCTCGCCCTCTGTTTCAGCCCCTCTGTTTATCGCCCTCTGTTTCTGTGCCGCTGATTTAACCCCTCTGTTTCAGCCCCTCTTTTTCAGCCCCTCTGTTTCTCGCCCTCTGTTTCAGCCCCTCTGTTTCGCGCTCTCTGTTTCAGCCCCTCTGTTTCAGCCACTCTGTTTCTCACCCTCTGTTTCTCACCCTCTGTTTCTCGCCCTCTGTTTCTCGCCCGCTGTTTCAGCCCGTTTGTTTCTCGCCTTCTTACTCAGCCCCTCTGTTTCAGCCCCTCTGATTTAGCGCCTCTGATTCAGCCCCTCTGTTTCTCGTCCTCTGTTTCAGCCCCTCTGTTTCAGCCCTTCTGTTTCTCGCCCTCTGATTCAGCCCCACTGTTTCTCGCCCTCTGTTTCAGCCCCTCTGTTTCTCGCCCTCTGTTTCTCGCCCTCTATTTCAGCCCCTCTGTTTCAGCCCCTCTGTTTCAGCCCCTCTGTTTCTCGCACTCTGTTTAAGCCCCTCTTTTTCAGCCCCTCTGTTTCTCGCCCTCTATTTCAGCCCCTCTGATTTTCGCCTTCTGTTTCAGCCCCTCTGATTCAGCCCCTCTGTTTCAGCCCCTCTGATTCAGCCCCTCTGTTTCAGCCCCTCTGTTTCAGCCCCTCTGTTTCAGCCCCTCTGTTTCATCCCCTCTGTTTCTCGCCCTCTGTTTCTCACCCTCTGTTTCTAGCCCTCTGTTTCAGCCCCTCTGTTTTTCGCCCTCTGTTTCAGCCCCTCTGTTCCAGCCCCTAAGTTTCTCGCCCTCTGTTTCTGCCCCTCTGTTTCTCGCCCTCTGTTTCAGCCCCTCTGTTTCTCGCCCTCTGTTTCAGCCCCTCTGATTCAGCCCCTCTGTTTCAGATCCTCTGTTTCTCCCCCTCTGTTGCAGCCCCTCTGATTCATCCCCTCTGATTTAGCCCCACTCATTCAGCCCCTCTGTTTAAGCCCTCTGTTTCAGCCCCTCGGTTTCTCGCCCTCTGTTTCAGCCCCTCTGTTTCTCACCCTCTGTTTCAGCCCCTGTGTTTCAGCCCCTCTGTTTCAGTCCCTCTGTTTCTCGCCCTCTGTTTCTCGCCCTCTGTTTCAGCCCCTCTGTTTCGCGCCCTCTGTTTCAGCCCCTCTGTTTCTCGCCCTCTGTTTCAGCCCCTCTGTTTCTCGCACTCTGTTACAGCCCCTCTGATTCAGCCCCTCTGTTTCAGCCCCTCTGAATCAGCCCCTCTGATTCAGCTCCTCTGTTTCAGCCCCTCTGTTTCAGCCCCTCTGTTTCAGCCCCTCTGTTTCTCGCCCTCTGTTTCAGCCCCTCGGTTTCTCGCCCTCTGTTTCAGACCCTCTGTTTCTCACCCTCTGTTTCAGCCCCTGTGTTTCAGCCCCTCTGTTTCAGTCCCTCTGTTTCTCGCCCTCTGTTTCTCGCCCTCTGTTTCAGCCCCTCTGTTTCGCGCCCTCTGTTTCAGCCCCTCTGTTTCTCGCCCTCTGTTTCAGCCCCACTGTTTCAGCCCCTCTGTTTCAGCCCCTCTGTTTCTCGCCCTCTGTTTCAGCCCCTCTGTTTCTCGCCCTCTGTTTCAGCCCCTCTGTTTCTCGCCCTCCGTTTCAGCCTCTCTGTTTCTCGCCCTCAGTTTAAGCCCCTCTGTTTCTGCCCCTCTGAATCAGCCCCTCTGATTCAGCCCCACTCATTCAGCCCCTCTGTTTCAGCCCCTCTGTTTCAGCCCCTCTGTTTCTCGCCCTCTGTTTCAGCCCCTCGGTTTCTCGCCCTCTGTTTCAGCCTCTCTGTTTCTCGCCCTCTGTTTCAGCCCCTCTGTTTCAGGCCCTCTGTTTCAGCCCCTCTGTTTCTCGCCCTCTGTTTCAGCCCCTCTGTTTCTCGCCCTCTGTTTCAGCCCCTCTGTTTCTCGCCCTCCGTTTCAGCCTCTCTGTTTCTCGCCCTCAGTTTCAGCCCCTCTGTTTCAGCCCCTCTGTTTCAGCCCCTCTGTTTCAGCCCCTCTGTTTCTCGCCCTCTGTTTCAGCCCCTCTGTTTCTCGCCCTCTGTTTCAACCCCTCTGTTTCTCCCCCTCTGTTCCAGCCCCTCAGTTTCGGCCCCTCTGTTTCAGCCACCCTGTTTCAGCCCCTCTGATTCAGCCCCTCTGATTCAGCCCCACTCATTCAGCCCCACTGTTTCAGCCCCTCTGTTTCAGCCCCTCTGTTTCTCGGCCTCTGTATCAGCCCCTCTGTTTTTCGCCCTCTTTTTCAGCCCCTCTGTTTCAGCCCGTCTGTTTCAGCCACTCTGTTTCTCGCCCTCTGTTTCAGCCCCTCTGTTTCTCATCCTCTGTTTCAGCCCCTCTGGTTCAGCCCCTCTGTTTTTCGCCCTCTGTTTCAGGCCTCTGTTTCAGCCCCTCTGTTTCTCGCCCTCTTTTTCAGCCCCTCTGTTTCTCGCCCTCTGTTTCAGCCCCTCTGATTCAGCCCCTCTGTTTCAGCCCCTATGTTTCTCCCCCTCTGTTCCAGCCCCTCTGATTCATCCCCTCTGATTCAGCCCCACTCATTCAGCCCCTCTGTTTAAGCCCCTCTGCTTCAGCCCCTCTGTTTCTCGGCCTCTGTTTCAGCCCCTCTGTTTTTCGCCCTCTTTTTCAGCCCCTCTGTTTCAGCCCGTCTGTTTCAGCCACTCTGTTTCTCGCCCTCTCTTTCAGCCCCTCTGTTTCTCACCCTCTGTTTCAGCCCCTCTGATTCAGCCCCTCTGTTTCTCGCCCTCTGCATCAGCCCCTCTGTTTCAGCCCCTCTGTTTCAGTCCCTCTGTTTCACGCCCCTCTGTTTCTCGCCCTCTGTTACTCGCCCTCTGTTTCAGCCCCTCTGTTTCTCGCCCTCTGTTTCAGCCCCTCTGTTACAGCACCTCTGATTCAGCCCCTCTGATTCAGCCCCTCCGTTTCTCTCCCTCTGTTTCAGCCCCTCTGTTTCAGCCCTCCTGTTTCAGCCCCTCTGTTTCAGCCCCTCTGTTTCTCGCCCTCTGTTTCAGCCCCTCTGTTTCTCGCCCTCTGTTTCAGCCCCTCTGTTTCAGCCCCTCTCTTTCAGCCCCTCTGTTTCAGCCCCTCTGTTTATCGCCCTCTGTTTCAGCCCCTCTGTATATCGCCCTCTGTTTCTGTCCCTCTGATTTAGCCCCTCTGGTTCAGCCCCTCTTTTTCAGCCCCTCTGTTTCTCGCCCTCTGTTTCAGCCCCTCTGTTTCGCGCTCTCTGTTTCAGCCCCTCTGTTTCAGCCACTCTGTTTCTCGCCCTCTGTTTCTGCCCCTCTGTTTCTCGCCCTCTGTTTCAGCCCCTCTGTTTCTCGCACTCTGTTACAGCCCCTCTGATTCAGCCCCTCTGTTTCAGCACCTCTGAATCAGCCCCTCTGATTCAGCTCCTCTGTTTCAGCCCCTCTGTTTCAGCCCCTCTGTTTCAGCCCCTCAGTTTCTCGCCCTCTGTTTTAGCCCCTCGGTTTCTCGCCCTCTGTTTCAGCCCCTCTGTTTCTCACCCTCTGTTTCAGCCCCTGTGTTTCAGCCCCTCTGTTTCAGTCCCTCTGTTTCTCGCCCTCTGTTTCTCGCCCTCTGTTTCAGCCCCTCTGTTTCGCGCCCTCTGTTTCAGCCCCTCTGTTTCTCGCCTTCTGTTTCAGCCCCTCTGTTTCAGCCCCTCTGTTTCAGCCCCTCTGTTTCTCGCCCTCTGTTTCAGCCCCTCTGTTTCTCGCCCTCTGTTTCAGCCCCTCTCTTTCAGCACCTCTGTTTCAGCCCCTCTGTTTCTTGCCCTCTGTTTCAGCCCCTCTGTTTCTCGCCCTCTGTTTCAGGCTCTCTGTTTCAGCCCGTCTGTTTCAGCACCTCTGTTTCAGCCCCTCTGTTTCTCGCCCTCTGTTTCTCGCCCGCTGTTTCAGCCCGTTTGTTTCTCGCCCTCTTACTCAGCCCCTCTGTTTCAGCCCCTCTGATTCAGCGCCTCTGATTCAGCCCCTCTGTTTCTCGTCCTCTGTTTCAGCCCCTCTGTTTCAGCCCCTCTGTTTCTCACCCTCTGATTCAGCCCCACTGTTTCTCGCCCTCTGTTTCAGCCCCTCTGTTTCTCGCCCTCTGTTTCAGCCCCTCTGTTTCAGCCCCTCTGTTTCAGCCCCTCTGTTTCTCGCCCTCTGTTTCAGCCCCTCTGTTTCTCGCCCTCTGTTTCAGCCCCTCTGTTTCAGCCCCTCTGTTTCAGCCCCTCTGTTTCTCGCCCTCTGTTTCAGCCCCTCTTTTTCAGCCTCTCTGTTTCTCGCCTTCTGTTTCAGCCCCTCTGATTCAGCCCCTCTGTTTCAGCCCCTCTGATTCAGCCCCTCTGTTTCAGCCCCTCTGTTTCAGCCACTCTGTTTCAGCCCCTCTGTTTCATCCCCTCTGTTTCTCGCCCTCTGTTTCTCACCCTCTGTTTCTAGCCCTCTGTTTCAGCCCCTCTGTTTTTCGCCCTCTGTTTCAGCCCCTCTGTTCTAGCCCCTAAGTTTCTCGCCCTCTGTTTCTGCCCCTCTGTTTCTCGCCCTCTGTTTCAGCCCCTCTGTTTCTCGCCCTCTGTTTCAGCCCCTTTGATTCAGCCCCTCTGTTTCAGATCCTCTGTTTCTCCCCCTCTGTTCCAGCCCCTCCGATTCATCCCCTCTGATTCAGCCCCACTCATTCAGCCCCTCTGTTTAAGCCCTCTGTTTCAGCCCCTCGGTTTCTCGCCCTCTGTTTCAGCCCCTCTGTTTCTCACCCTCTGTTTCAGCCCCTGTGTTTCAGCCCCTCTGTTTCAGTCCCTCTGTTTCTCGCCCTCTGTTTCTCGCCCTCTGTTTCAGCCCCTCTGTTTCGCGCCCTCTGTTTCAGCCCCTCTGTTTCTCGCCCTCTGTTTCAGCCCCTCTGTTTCAGCCCCACTGTTTCAGCCCCTCTGTTTCTCGCCCTCTGTTTCAGCCCCTCTGTTTCTCGCCCTCTGTTTCAGCCCCTCTGTTTCTCGCCCTCCGTTTCAGCCTCTCTGTTTCTCGCCCTCAGTTTCAGCCCCTCTGTTTCAGCCCCTCTGATTCAGCCCCTCTGATTCAGCCCCACTCATTCAGCCCCTCTGTTTCAGCCCCTCTGTTTCAGCCCCTCTTTTTCTCGGCCTCTGTTTCAGCCCCTCTGTTTTTCGCACTCTTTTTCAGCCCCTCTGTTTCAGCCCGTCTGTTTCGGCCACTCTGTTTCTCGCCCTCTGTTTCAGCCCCTCTGTTTCTCACCCTGTTTCAGCCCCTCTGATTCAGCCCCTCTGTTTCTCGCCCTCTGTATCAGCCCCTCTTTTTCCGCCTCTCTGTTTCAGCCCCTCTGTTTCAGCCCCTCTGTTTCTCGCCCTCTGTTACTCGCCCTCTGTTTCAGCCCCTCTGTTTCTCGCCCTCTGTTTCAGCCCCTCTGTTTCAGCCACTCTGATTCAGCCCCTCTGATTCAGCCCCTCTGTTTTTCGCCCTCTGTTTCAGCCCCTCTGTTTCAGCCCTTCTGTTTCAGCCCCTCTGTTTCAGCCCCTCTGTTTCTCGCCCTCTGTTTCAGCCCCTCTGTTTCAGCCCCTCTGTTTCAGCCCCTCTGTTTCAGCCCCTCTGTTTCTCGCCCTCTGTTTCAGCCCCTCTGTTTATCGCCCTCTGTTTCTGTGCCGCTGATTTAACCCCTCTGTTTCTCACCCTCTGTTTCTCACCCTCTGTTTCTCGCCCTCTGTTTCTCGCCCGCTGTTTCAGCCCGTTTGTTTCTCGCCTTCTTACTCAGCCCCTCTGTTTCAGCCCCTCTGATTCAGCGCCTCTGATTCAGCCCCTCTGTTTCTCGTCCTCTGTTTCAGCCCCTCTGTTTCAGCCCCTCTGTTTCTCGCCCTCTGATTCAGCCCCACTGTTTCTCGCCCTCTGTTTCAGCCCCTCTGTTTCTCGCCCTCTGTTTCAGCCCCTCTGTTTCAGCCCCTCTGTTTCAGCCCCTCTGTTTCTCGCCCTCTGTTTCAGCCCCTCTGTTTCTCGCCCTCTGTTTCAGCCCCTCTGTTTCAGCCCCTCTGTTTCAGCCCCTCTGTTTCTCGCACTCTGTTTCAGCCCCTCTTTTTCAGCCCCTCTGTTTCTCGCCCTCTATTTCAGCCCCTCTGTTTTTCGCCTTCTGTTTCAGCCCCTCTGATTCAGCCCCTCTGTTTCAGCCCCTCTGATTCAGCCCCTTCTGTTTCAGCCCCTCTGTTTCAGCCCCTCTGTTTCAGCCCCTCTGTTTCATCCCCTCTGTTTCTCGCCCTCTGTTTCTCACCGTCTGTTTCTAGCCCTCTGTTTCAGCCCCTCTGTTTTTCGCCCTCTGTTTCAGCCCCTCTGTTCCAGCCCCTAAGTTTCTCGCCCTCTGTTTCTGCCCCTCTGTTTCTCGCCCGCTGTTTCAGCCCCTCTGTTTCTCGCCCTCTGTTTCAGCCCCTCTGATTCAGCCCCTCTGTGTCAGATCCTCTGTTTCTCCCCCTCTGTTCCAGCCCCTCTGATTTAGCACCACTCATTCAGCCCCTCTGTTTAAGCCCTCTGTTTCAGCCCCTCGGTTTCTCGCCCTCTGTTTCAGCCCCTCTGTTTCTCACCCTCTGTTTCAACCCCTGTGTTTCAGCCCCTCTGTTTCAGTCCCTCTGTTTCTCGCCCTCTGTTTCTCGCCCTCTGTTTCAGCCCCTCTGTTTCGCGCCCTCTGTTTCAGCCCCTCTGTTTCTCGCCCTCTGTTTCAGCCCCTCTGTTTCTCGCACTCTGTTACAGCCCCTCTTATTCAGCCCCTCTGTTTCAGCCCCTCTGAATCAGCCCCTCTGATTCAGCTCCTCTGTTTCAGCCCCTCTGTTTCAGCCCCTCTGTTTCAGCCCCTCTGTTTCTCGCCCTCTGTTTCAGCCCCTCGGTTTCTCGCCCTCTGTTTCAGACCCTCTGTTTCTCACCCTCTGTTTCAGCCCCTGTGTTTCAGCCCCTCTGTTTCAGTCCCTCTGTTTCTCGCCCTCTGTTTCTCGCCCTCTGTTTCAGCCCCTCTGTTTCGCGCACTCTGTTTCAGCCCCTCTGTTTCTCGCCCTCTGTTTCAGCCCCACTGTTTCAGCCCCTCTGTTTCAGCCCCTCTGTTTCTCGCCCTCTGTTTCAGCCCCTCTGTTTCTCGCCCTCTGTTTCAGCCCCTCTGTTACTCACCCTCTGTTTCAGCCCCTCTGTTTCTCGCCCTCTGTTTCAGCCCCTCTGTATCTCGCCCTCTGTTTCAGCCCCTCTGATTCAGCCCCTCTGTTTCTCCCCCTCTGTTCAGCCCCTCTGTTTCTCGCCCTCTGTTTCTCGCCGTCTGTTTCAGCCCCTCTGTTTCTCGCCCTCTGTTTCAGCCCCTCTGTTTCTCGCCCTCTGTTTCAGCCCCTCTGTTTCTCGCCCTCTGTTTCAGCCCCTCTGTTTCTCGCCCTCCGTTTCAGCCTATCTGTTTCTCGCCCTCTGTTTCAGCCACTCTGTTTCAGCCCCTCTGTTTCTCGCCCTCTGTTTCAGCCCCTCTGTATCTCGCCCTCTGTTTCAGCCCCTCTGTATCTCGCCCTCTGTTTCAGCCCCTCTGATTCAGCCCCTCTGTTTCTCCCCCTCTGTTTCAGCCCCTCTGTTTCACGCCCTCTGTTTCAGCCCCTCTGTTTCAGCCCCTCTGTTTCAGCCCCTCTGTTTCTCGCCCTCTGTTTCAGCCCCTGTGTTTCTCGCACTCTGTTTCAGCCCCTCTGTTTCTCGCCCTCTGTTTCAGCCCCTCTATTTCTCGCCCTCTGTTTCAGCCCCTCTGTTTCAGCCCCTCTGTTTCAGCCCGTCTGTTTCTCGCCCTCTGTTTCAGCCCCTCTGTTTCTCGCCCTCTGTTTCAGCCCCTCTGTTTCAGCCCCTCTGTTTCAGCCCCTCTGTTTCAGCCCCTCTCTTTCTCGCCCTCTGTTTCAGCCCCTCTGTTTCTCGCCCTCTGTTTCAGCCCATCTGTTTCTCGCCCTCTGTTTCAGCCTCTCTGTTTCTCGCCCTCTGTTTCAGCCCCTCTGTTTCTCGCCCTCTGTTTCAGCCCCTCTGATTCAGCCCCTCTCTTTCAGCCTCTCTAATTCAGCCCCTCTGTTTCAGCCCCTCTGTTTCAGAACCTCTGTTTCAGCCCCTCTGTTTCAGCCCATCTGTTTCTCGCCCTCTGTTTCAGCCCCTCTGTTTCTCGCCCTCTGTTTCAGGCTCTCTGTTTCAGCCCGTCTGTTTCAGCCCCTCTGTTTCAGCCCCTCTGTTTCTCGCCCTCTTTTTCTCGCCCGCTGTTTCTGCCCGTTTGTTTCTCGCCCTCTGTTTCAGCCCCTCTGTTTCTCGTCCTCTGTTTCAGCCCCTCTGTGTCAGCCCCTCTGCTTCATCCCCTCTGTTTCTCGCCCTCTGTTTCAGCCCCACTGTTTCTCGGCCTCTGTTTCAGCCCCTCTGTTTCTCGCCCTATGTTTCAGCCCCTCTGTTTCAGCCCCTCTGTTTCAGCTCCTCTGTTTCTCGCCCTCTGTTTCAGCCCCTCTGTTTCTCGCCCTCTGTTTCAGCCCCTCTGTTTCAGCCCCTCTGTTTCAGCCCCACTGTTTCTCGCCCTCTGTTTCAGCCCCTTTGTTTCTCGCCCTCTGTTTCAGCCCCTCTGTTTCATCCCCTCTGTTTCTCGCCCTCTGTTTCAGCCCCTCTGTTTCTCGCCTTCTGTTTCAGCCCCTCTGATTCAGCCCCTCTGTTTCAGCCCCTCTGATTCAGCCCCTCTGTTTCAGCCCCTCTCTTTCAGCCCCTCTGTTTCAGCCCCTCTGTTTCAGCCCCTCTGTTTCAGCCACTCTGTTTCTCGCCCTCTGTTTCAGCCCCTCTGTTTCTCGCCCTCTGTTTCAGCCCCTCTGTTTCTCGCCCTCTGTTTCAGCCCCTCTGATTCAGCCCCTCTCTTTCAGCCCGTCTGTTTCAGCCCCTCTGTTTCTCGCCCTCTGTTTCAGCCCCTCTGTTTCTCGCCCTCTGTTTCAGGCTCTCTGTTTCAGCCCGTCTGTTTCAGGCCCTCTGTTTCAGCCCCTCTGTTTCGCGCTCTCTGTTTCAGCCCCTCTGTTTCAGCCCCTCTGTTTCTCGCCCTCTGTTTCTGCCCCTCTGTTTCTCGCCCTGTGTTTCAGCCCCTCTGTTTCTCGCCCTCTGTTTCAGCCCCTCTGAATCAGCCCCTCTGATTCAGCTCCTCTGATTCTCGCCCTCGGTTTCAGCCCCTCCGTTTCTCGCACTCTGTTTGAGCCCCTCTGTTCCTCGCCCTCTGTTTCAGCCCCTGTGTTTCAGCCCCTCTGTTTCAGTCCATCAGTTTCTCGCCCTCTGTTTCTCGGCCTCTGTTTCAGCCCCTCTGTTTCTCGCCCTCTGTTTCAGCCCCTCTGTTTCTCGCCCTCTGTTTCAGCACCTCTGTTTCTCGCCCTCTGTTTCAGCCCCTCTGTTTCTCGCCCTCCGTTTCAGCCTCTCTGTTTCTCGCCCTCTGTTTCAGCCCCTCTGTTTCAGCCCCTCTGTTTCTCGACCTCTGTTTCAGCCCCTCTGTTTCTCCCCCTCTGTTTCAGCCCCTCTGTTTCTCGCCCTCTGTTTCTCGCCGTCTGTTTCAGCCCCTCTGTTTCTCGCCCTCTGTTTCAGCCCCTCTGTTTCTCGCCCTCTGTTTCAGCCCCTCTGTTTCTCGCCCTCTGTTTCAGCCCCTCTGTTTCTCGCCCTCCGTTTCAGCCTCTCTGTTTCTCGCCCTCTGTTTCAGCCACTCTGTTTCAGCCCCTCTATTTCTCGCCCTCTGTTTCAGCCCCTCTGTATCTCGCCCTCTGTTTCAGCCCCTCTGTATCTCGCCCTCTGTTTCAGCCCCTCTGATTCAGCCCCTCTGTTTCTCCCCCTCTGTTTCAGCCCCTCTGTTTCACGCCCTCTGTTTCAGCCCCTCTGTTTCAGCCCCTCTGTTTCAGCCCCTCTGTTTCTCGCCCTCTGTTTCAGCCCCTCTGTTTCTCGCACTCTGTTTCAGCCCCTCTGTTTCTCGCCCTCTGTTTCAGCCCCTCTATTTCTCGCCCTCTGTTTCAGCCCCTCTGTTTCAGCCCCTCTGTTTCAGCCCCTCTGTTTCAGCCCCTCTGTTTCTCGCGCTCTGTTTCACCCCCTCTGTTTCTCGCCCTCTGTTTCAGCCCCTCTGTTTTTCGCCCTCTGTTTCAGCCCCTGTGTTTAAACCCCTCTGTTTCAGTCCCTCTTTTTCTCGCCCTCTGTTTCAGCCCCTCTGTTTCTCGCCCTCTGTTCCAGCCCCTCTGTTTCAGCCCCTCTGTTTCAGCCCCTCTCTTTCTCGCGCTCTGTTTCAGCCCCTCTCTTTCTCGCCATCTGTTTCAGCCCATCTGTTTCTCGCCCTCTGTTTCAGCCTCTCTGTTTCTCGCCCTCTGTTTCAGCCCCTCTGTTTCAGCCACTCTGATTCTCGCCCTCTGTTTCAGCCCCTCTGTTTCTCGCCCTCTGTTTCAGCCCCTCTGATTCAGCCCCTCTCTTTCAGCCCCTCTGATTCAGCCCCTCTGTTTCAGCCCCTCTGTTTCAGCCCCTCTGTTTCAGCCCCTCTCTTTCTCGCCCTCTGTTTCAGCCCCTCTGTTTCTCGCCCTCTGTTTCAGCCCATCTGTTTCTCGCCCTCTGTTTCAGCCTCTCTGTTTCTCGCCCTCTGTTTCTGCCCCTCTGTTTCAGCCCCTCTGTTTCTCGCCGTCTGTTTCAGCCCCTCTGATTCAGCCCCTCTCTTTCAGCCTCTCTAATTCAGCCCCTCTGTTTCAGCCCCTCTGTTTCAGAACCTCTGTTTCAGCCCCTCTGTTTCAGCCCATCTGTTTCTCGCCCTCTGTTTCAGCCCCTCTGTTTCTCGCCCTCTGTTTCAGGCTCTCTGTTTCAGCCCGTCTGTTTCAACCCCTCTGTTTCAGCCCCTCTGTTTCTCGCCCTCTTTTTCTCGCCCGCTGTTTCTGCCCGTTTGTTTCACGCCCTCTGTTTGAGCCCCTCTGTTTCTCGCCCTCTGTTTCAGCCCCTGTCTTTCAGCCCCTCTGTTTCAGTCCATCAGTTTCTCGCCCTCTGTTTCTCGGCCTCTGTTTCAGCCCCTCTGTTTCTCGCCCTCTGTTTCAGCCCCTCTGTTTCTCGCCCTCTGTTTCAGCACCTCTGTTTCTCGCCCTCTGTTTCAGCCCCTCTGTTTCTCGCCCTCCGTTTCAGCCTCTCTGTTTCTCGCCCTCTGTTTCAGCCCCTCTGTTTCAGCCCCTCTGTTTCTCGACCTCTGTTTCAGCCCCTCTGTTTCTCGCCCTCTGTTTCAGCCCCTCTGTATCTCGCCCTCTGTTTCAGCCCCTCTGATTCAGCCCCTCTGTTTCTCCCCCTCTGTTTCAGCCCCTCTGTTTCTCGCCCTCTGTTTCTCGCCGTCTGTTTCAGCCCCTCTGTTTCTCGCCCTCTGTTTCAGCCCCTCTGTTTCTCGCCCTCTGTTTCAGCCCCTCTGTTTCTCGCCCTCTGTTTCAGCCCCTCTGTTTCTCGCCCTCCGTTTCAGCCTCTCTGTTTCTCGCCCTCTGTTTCAGCCACTCTGTTTCAGCCCCTCTGTTTCTCGCCCTCTGTTTCAGCCCCTCTGTATCTCGCCCTCTGTTTCAGCCCCTCTGTATCTCGCCCTCTGTTTCAGCCCGTCTGATTCAGCCCCTCTGTTTCTCCCCCTCTGTTTCAGCCCCTCTGTTTCACGCCCTCTGTTTCAGCCCCTCTGTTTCAGCCACTCTGTTTCAGCCCCTCTGTTTCTCGCCCTCTGTTTCAGCCCCTCTGTTTCTCGCACTCTGTTTCAGCCCCTCTGTTTCTCGCCCTCTGTTTCAGCCCCTCTATTTCTCGCCCTCTGTTTCAGCCCCTCTGTTTCAGCCCCTCTGTTTCAGCCCCTCTGTTTCAGCCCCTCTGTTTCTCGCGCTCTGTTTCACCCCCTCTGTTTCTCGCCCTCTGTTTCAGCCCCTCTGTTTTTCGCCCTCTGTTTCAGCCCCTGTGTTTAAACCCCTCTGTTTCAGTCCCTCTTTTTCTCGCCCTCTGTTTCAGCCCCTCTGTTTCTCGCCCTCTGTTCCAGCCCCTCTGTTTCAGCCCCTCTGTTTCAGCCCCTCTCTTTCTCGCGCTCTGTTTCAGCCCCTCTGTTTCTCGCCATCTGTTTCAGCCCATCTGTTTCTCGCCCTCTGTTTCAGCCTCTCTGTTTCTCGCCCTCTGTTTCAGCCCCTCTGTTTCAGCCACTCTGATTCTCGCCCTCTGTTTCAGCCCCTCTGTTTCAGCCCCTCTCTTTCTCGCCCTCTGTTTCAGCCCATCTGTTTCTCGCCATCTGTTTCAGCCCATCTGTTTCTCGCCCTCTGTTTCAGCCTCTCTGTTTCTCGCCCTCTGTTTCAGCCCCTCTGTTTCAGCCCCTCTGTTTCTCGCCCTCTGTTTCAGCCCCTCTGATTCAGCCCCTCTCTTTCAGCCTCTCTAATTCAGCCCCTCTGTTTCAGCCCCTCTGTTTCAGAACCTCTGTTTCATCCCTTCTGTTTCAGCCCATCTGTTTCTCGCCCTCTGTTTCAGCCCCTCTGTTTCTCGCCCTCTGTTTCAGGCTCTCTGTTTCAGCCCGTCTGTTTCAGCCCCTCTGTTTCAGCCCCTCTGTTTCTCGCCCTCTTTTTCTCGCCCCCTGTTTCTGCCCGTTTGTTTCTCGCCCTCTGTTTCAGCCCCTCTGTTTCTCGTCCTCTGTTTCAGCCCCTCTGTGTCAGCCCCTCTGTTTCATCCCCTCTGTTTCTCGCCCTCTGTTTCAGCCCCACTGTTTCTCGGCCTCTGTTTCAGCCCCTCTGTTTCTCGCCCTATGTTTCAGCCCCTCTGTTTCAGCCCCTCTGTTTCAGCTCCTCTGTTTCTCGCCCTCTGTTTCAGCCCCTCTGTTTCTCGCCCTCTGTTTCAGCCCCTCTGTTTCAGCCCCTCTGTTTCAGCCCCACTGTTTCTCGCCCTCTGTTTCAGCCCCTTTGTTTCTCGCCCTCTGTTTCAGCCCCTCTGTTTCATCCCCTCTGTTTCTCGCCCTCTGTTTCAGCGCCTCTGTTTCTCGCCTTCTGTTTCAGCCCCTCTGATTCAGCCCCTCTGTTTCAGCCCCTCTGATTCAGCCCCTCTGTTTCAGCCCCTCTGTTTCAGCCCCTCTGTTTCAGCCCCTCTGTTTCATCCCCTCTGTTTCTCGCCCTCTGTTTCTCACCCTCTGTTTCTCGCCCTCTGTTTCAGCCCCTCTGTTTTTCGCCCTCTGTTTCAGCCCCTCTGTTTCAGCCCCTCTGTTTCTCGCCCTCTGTTTCTGCCCCTCTGTTTCTCGCCCTCTGTTTCAGCCCCTCTGTTTCTCGCCCTCTGTTTCAGCCCCTCTGATTCAGCCCCTCTCTTTCAGCCCCTCTGTTTCTCCCCCTCTGTTCCAGCCCCTCTGTTTCTGCCCCTCTGTTTCAGCCACTCTGTTTCAGCCCCTCTGATTCAGCCCCTCTGATTCAGCCCCACTCATTCAGCCCCTCTGTTTCAGCCCCTCTGTTTCAGCCCCTCTGTTTCTCGGCCTCTGTTTCTGCCCCTCTGTTTTTCGCCCTCTTTTTCAGCCCCTGTGTTTCAGCCCGTCTGTTTCAGCCACTCTGTTTCTCGCCCTCTGTTTCAGCCCCTCTGTTTCTCACTCTCTGTTTCAGCCCCTCTGATTCAGCCCCTCTGTTTCAGCCCCTCTGTTTCAGCCCCTCTGTTTCTCGCCCTCTTTTTCAGCCCCTCTGTTTCTCGCCCTCTTTTTCAGCCCCTCTGTTTCAGCCGCTCTGTTTCAGCCCCTCTGTTTCTCACCCTCTGTTTCAGCCTCTCTGTTTCTCGCTCTCTGTTTCAGCCCCTCTGTTTCTTCCCCTCTGTTTCAGCCCCTCTATTTCAGCCCCTCTGTTTCAGCCCCTCTGTTTCAGCCCCTCTGATTCAGCCCCTCTGTTTCAGCCCCTCTGAATCAGCCCCTCTGATTCAGCCCCTCCGTTTCAGCCCCTCTGTGTCAGCCCCCCTGTTTCTCGCCCTCTTTTTCAGCCCCTCTGTTTCTCGCCCTCTGTTTCAGCCCCTCTGTTTCTCGCCCTCTGTTTCAGCCCCTCTGATTCAGCCCCTGTGTTTCAGCCCCTCTGTTTCTCCCCCTCTGTTCCAGCCCCTCTGTTTCTGCCCCTCTCTTTCAGCCACTCTGTTTCAGCCCCTCTGATTCAGCCCCTCTGTTTCTCCCCCTCTGTTTCAGCCCCTCTGTTTCACGCCCTCTGTTTCAGCCCCTCTGTTTCATCCCCTCTGTTTCAGCCCCTCTGTTTCTCGCCCTCTGTTTCAGCCCCTCTGTTTCTCGCCCTCTGTTTCAGCCCCTCTGTTTCTCGCCCTCTGTTTCAGCCCCTCTATTTCTCGCTCTCTGTTTCAGCCCCTCTGTTTCAGCCCCTCTGTTTCAGCCCCTGTGTTTCTCGCGCTCTGTTTCACCCCCTCTGTTTCTCGCCCTCTGTTTCAGCCCCTCTGTTTCTCGTCCTCTGTTTCAGCCCCTCTGTGTCAGCCCCTCTGTTTCATCCCCTCTGTTTCTCGCCCTCTGTTTCAGCCCCACTGTTTCTCGGCCTCTGTTTCAGCCCCTCTGTTTCTCGCCCTATGTTTCAGCCCCTCTGTTTCAGCCCCTCTGTTTCAGCTCCTCTGTTTCTCGCCCTCTGTTTCAGCCCCTCTGTTTCTCGCCCTCTGTTTCAGCCCCTCTGTTTCAGCCCCTCTGTTTCAGCCCCACTGTTTCTCGCCCTCTGTTTCAGCCCCTTTGTTTCTCGCCCTCTGTTTCAGCCCCTCTGTTTCATCCCCTCTGTTTCTCGCCCTCTGTTTCAGCGCCTCTGTTTCTCGCCTTCTGTTTCAGCCCCTCTGATTCAGCCCCTCTGTTTCAGCCCCTCTGATTCAGCCCCTCTGTTTCAGCCCCTCTGTTTCAGCCCCTCTGTTTCAGCCCCTCTGTTTCATCCCCTCTGTTTCTCGCCCTCTGTTTCTCACCCTCTGTTTCTCGCCCTCTGTTTCAGCCCCTCTGTTTTTCGCCCTCTGTTTCAGCCCCTCTGTTTCAGCCCCTCTGTTTCTCGCCCTCTGTTTCTGCCCCTCTGTTTCTCGCCCTCTGTTTCAGCCCCTCTGTTTCTCGCCCTCTGTTTCAGCCCCTCTGATTCAGCCCCTCTCTTTCAGCCCCTCTGTTTCTCCCCCTCTGTTCCAGCCCCTCTGTTTCTGCCCCTCTGTTTCAGCCACTCTGTTTCAGCCCCTCTGATTCAGCCCCTCTGATTCAGCCCCACTCATTCAGCCCCTCTGTTTCAGCCCCTCTGTTTCAGCCCCTCTGTTTCTCGGCCTCTGTTTCTGCCCCTCTGTTTTTCGCCCTCTTTTTCAGCCCCTGTGTTTCAGCCCGTCTGTTTCAGCCACTCTGTTTCTCGCCCTCTGTTTCAGCCCCTCTGTTTCTCACTCTCTGTTTCAGCCCCTCTGATTCAGCCCCTCTGTTTCAGCCCCTCTGTTTCAGCCCCTCTGTTTCTCGCCCTCTTTTTCAGCCCCTCTGTTTCTCGCCCTCTTTTTCAGCCCCTCTGTTTCAGCCGCTCTGTTTCAGCCCCTCTGTTTCTCACCCTCTGTTTCAGCCTCTCTGTTTCTCGCTCTCTGTTTCAGCCCCTCTGTTTCTTCCCCTCTGTTTCAGCCCCTCTATTTCAGCCCCTCTGTTTCAGCCCCTCTGATTCAGCCCCTCTGTTTCAGCCCCTCTGAATCAGCCCCTCTGATTCAGCCCCTCCGTTTCAGCCCCTCTGTGTCAGCCCCCCTGTTTCTCGCCCTCTTTTTCAGCCCGTCTGTTTCTCGCCCTCTGTTTCAGCCCCTCTGTTTCTCGCCCTCTGTTTCAGCCCCTCTGATTCAGCCCCTGTGTTTCAGCACCTCTGTTTCTCCCCCTCTGTTCCAGCCCCTCTGTTTCTGCCCCTCTCTTTCAGCCACTCTGTTTCAGCCCCTCTGATTCAGCCCCTCTGTTTCTCCCCCTCTGTTTCAGCCCCTCTGTTTCACGCCCTCTGTTTCAGCCCCTCTGTTTCATCCCCTCTGTTTCAGCCCCTCTGTTTCTCGCCCTCTGTTTCAGCCCCTCTGTTTCTCGCCCTCTGTTTCAGCCCCTCTGTTTCTCGCCCTCTGTTTCAGCCCCTCTATTTCTCGCTCTCTGTTTCAGCCCCTCTGTTTCAGCCCCTGTGTTTCTCGCGCTCTGTTTCACCCCCTCTGTTTCTCGCCCTCTGTTTCAGCCCATCTGTTTTTCGCCCTCTGTTTCAGCCCCTGTGTTTAAACCCCTCTGTTTCAGTCCATCTTTTTCTCGCCCTCTGTTTCAGCCCCTCTGTTTCTCGCCCTCTGTTTCAGCCCCTCTGTTTCTCGCCCTCTGTTTCAGCCCCTCTGTTTCTCGCCCTCTGTTCCAGCCTCTCTGTTTCAGCCCCTCTGTTTCAGCCCCTCTCTTTCTCGCCCTCTGTTTCAGCCCCTCTGTTTCTCGCCATCTGTTTCAGCCCATCTGTTTCTCGCCCTCTGTTTCAGCCTCTCTGTTTCTCGCCCTCTGTTTCAGCCCCTCTGTTTCTCGCCCTCTGTTTCAGCCCCTCTGATTCAGCCCCTCTCTTTCAGCCCCTCTGATTCAGTCCCTCTGTTTCAGCCCCTCTGTTTCAGCCCCTCTGTTTCAGCCCGTCTGTTTCTCGCCCTCTGTTTCAGCCCCTCTGTTTCTCGCCCTCTGTTTCAGGCGCTCTGTTTCAGCCCGTCTGTTTCAGCCCCTCTGTTTCTCGCCCTCTGTTTCAGCCCCTCTGTTTCTCGCCCTCTGTTTCAGCCCCTCTGTTTCTCGCCCTCTGTTTCAGCCCCTGTGTTTAAACCCCTCTGTTTCGGTCCCTCTTTTTCTCGCCCTCTGTTTCTCGCCCTCTGTTTCAGCCCCTCTGTTTCTCGCCTCTCTTTCAGCCCCTCTGTTTCAGCCCCTCTGTTTCAGCCCCTCTGTTTCAGCCCCTCTCTTTCTCGCCCTCTGTATCAGCCCCTCTGTTTCTCGCCCTCTGTTTCAGCCTCTCTGTTTCTCGCCCTCTGTTTCAGCCCCTCTGTCTCAGCCCCTCTGTTTCTCGCCCTCTGTTTCAGCCCCTCTGTTTCTCGCCCTCTGTTTCAGCCCCTCTGATTCAGCCCCTCTCTTTCAGCCTCTCTAATTCAGCCCCTCTGTTTCAGCCCCTCTGTTTCAGCCCCTCGGTTTCAGCCCCTCTGTTTCAGCCCATCTGTTTCTCACCCTCTGTTTCAGTCCCTCTGTTTCTCGCCCTCTGTTTCAGGCTCTCTGTTTCAGCCCGTCTGTTTTAGCCCCTCTGTTTCAGCCCCTCTGTTTCTCGCCCGCTGTTTCTGCCCGTTTGTTTCTCGACCTCTGTTTCAGCCCCTCTGTTTCTACCCCTCTGTTTCAGCCCCTCTGTTTCTCGCCCTCTGTTTCAGCCCCTCGGTATCTCACCCTCTGTTTCAGCCCCTCTGTTTCAGCCCCTCTGTTTCTCGCCCCCTGTTTCAGCCAATCTGTTTCAGCCACTCTGTGTCTCGCCCTCTGTTTCAGCCCCTCTGTTTCTCGCCCTGTTTCTCCCCCTCTGTTTCAGCCCCTCTGTTTCAGCCCCTCTGTTTCTCGCCCACTGTTTCAGCCCCTCTGTTTCAGCCCCTCTGATTCAGCCCTTCTGTTTCAGCCCCTCTGTTTCTAGCCCTCTGTTTCAGCCCCTCTGTTTCTCGCCCTCTGTTTCTCGCACCCTGTTTCAGCCCCTCGGTTTCAGCCCCTCAGTTTCTCGCCCTCTGTTTCAGCCCCTCTGTTTCAGCCACTCTGTTTCAGCCCCTCTGTTTCAGCCCCTCTGTTTCTCGCCCTCTGTTTCAGACCTACTGTTTCAGCCCCTCAGTTTCAGCCCCTCTGTTCAGCCCCTCGGTTTCTCGCCCTCTGTTTCAGCCCCTCGGTTTCTCGCCCTCTGTTTCAGCCCCTCTGTTTCAGCCCCTCTGTTTCTCGCCCTCTGTTTCAGCCCCTCTGTTTCTCGCCCTCTGTTTCAGCCCCTCGGTTTCTCGCCCTGTGTTTCTCGCCCTCTGTTTCTCGCCCTCTGTTTCAGCCCCTCTCTTTCAGGCCCTCTGTTTCTCGACCTCTGTTTCAGCCCCTCTGTTTCTCGCACTCTGTTTCAGCCCCTCTGTTTCAGCCCCTCTGTTTCAGCCCCTCTGTTTCTAGCCCTCTGTTTCAGCCCCTCTGTTTTAGCCCCTCTGTTTCAGCCCCTCTGTTTCAGCCCCTCTGTTTCTCGCCCTCTGTTTCTCGCCCTCTGTTTCTCGCCCTCTGTTTCAGCCCCTCTGTTTCTCGCCCTCTATTTCAGCTCCTCTGTTTCAGCCCCTCTGTTTCAGCCCCTCTGTTTCTCGCCCTCTGTTTCAGCCCCTCTATTTCAGCCCCTCTGTTTCAGCCCCTCTGTTTCAGCCCCTCTGTTTCTCGCCCCCTGTTTCAGCCCCTCTGTTTCAGCCCCTCTATTTCTCGCCCTCTGTTTCAGCCCCTCGGTTTCTCGCCCTCTGTTTCAGCCCCTCTGTTTCAGCCCCTCGGTTTCAGCCCCACTGTTTCTCGCCCTCTGTTTCAGCCCCTCTGTTTCTCGCCCTGTTTCTCCCCCTCTGTTTCAGCCCCTCTGTTTCAGCCCCTCTGTTTCTCGCCCTCTGTTTCAGCCCCTCTGTTTCAGCCCCTCTGATTCAGCCCTTCTGTTTCAGCCCCTCTGTTTCTAGCCCTCTGTTTCAGCCCCTCTGTTTCTCGCCCTCTGTTTCAGCCCCTCGGTTTCTCACCCTCTGTTTCAGCCCCTCTGTTTCAGCCCCTCTGTTTCTCGCCCCCTGTTTCAGCCAATCTGTTTCAGCCACTCTGTGTCTCGCCCTCTGTTTCAGCCCCTCTGTTTCTCGCCCTGTTTCTCCCCCTCTTTTTCAGCCCTTCTGTTTCAGCCCCTCTGTTTCTAGCCCTCTGTTTCAGCCCCCCTGTTTCTCGCCCTCTGTTTCTCGCACCCTGTTTCAGCCCCTCGGTTTCAGCCCCTCGGTTTCTCGCCCTCTGTTTCAGCCCCTCTGTTTCAGCCACTCTGTTTCAGCCCCTCTGTTTCAGCCCGTCTGTTTCTCGCCCTCTGTTTCAGACCCACTGTTTCAGCCCCTCTGTTTCAGCCCCTCTGTTCAGCCCCTCGGTTTCTCGCCCTCTGTTTCAGCCCCTCGGTTTCTCGCCCTCTGTTTCAGCCCCTCTGTTTCAGCCCCTCTGTTTCAGCCCCTCTGTTTCTCGCCCTCTGTTTCAGCCCCTCTGTTTCAGCCCCTCTGTTTCTCGCCCTCTGTTTCAGCCCCTCTGTTTCTCGCCCTCTGTTTCAGCCCCTCTGTTTCTCACCCTCTGTTTCAGCCGCTCTGTTTCAGCCCCTCTGTTTCTCGCCCTCTGTATCAGCCCCTCTGGTTCTCACCCTCTGTTTCAGCCCCTCTGTTTCAGCCACTGTGTTTCAGCCCCTCTTTTTCTCGCCCTCTGTTTCAGCCCCACTGTTTCAGCCCCTCAGTTTCTATCCCTCTGTTTCAGCCCATCTGTTTCAGCCCCTCTGTTTCTCGCCCTCTGTTTCAGCCCCTCTGTTTTCTCGCCCTCTGTTTCAGCCCCTCTCTTTCAGCCCCTCTGTTTCTCGCCCTCTGTTTCTCGCCCTCTGTTTCAGCCCCTCTGTTTCTCGCCCTCTGTTTCAGCCCCTCTGTTTCAGCCCCTCTGTTTCAGCCCTCTGTTTCTCGCCCTCTGTTTCAGCCCCTCTGTTTCAGCCCCTCTGTTTCTCGCCGTCTGTTTCAGCCCTTCTATTTCAGCCCCTCTGTTTCAGCCCCTCTGTTTCAGCCCCTCTGTTTCAGCCCCTCTGTTTCTCGCCCTCTGTTTCAGCCCCTCGGTTTCTCGCCCTCTGTTTCAGCCCCTCTGTTTCAGCCCCTCTGTTTCAGCCCCACTGATTCTCGCCCTCTGTTTCAGCCCCTCTGTTTCTCGCCCTGTTTCTCCCCCTCTGTTTCAGCCCCTCTGTTTCAGCCCCTCTGTTTCTAGCCCTCTGTTTCAGCCCCTCTGTTTCAGCCCCTCTGATTCAGCCCTTCTGTTTCAGCCCCTCTGTTTCTAGCCCTCTGTTTCAGCCCCTCTGTTTCTCGCCCTCTGTTTCAGCCCCTCGGTTTCTCACCCTCTGTTTCAGCCCCTCTGTTTCAGCCCCTCTGTTTCTCGCCCCCTGTTTCAGCCAATCTGTTTCAGCCCCTCTGTGTCTCGCCCTCTGTTTCAGCCCCTCTGTTTCTCGCCCTGTTTCTCCCCCTCTGTTTCAGCCCCTCTGTTTCAGCCCCTCTGTTTCTCGCCCTCTGTTTCAGCCCCTCTGTTTCAGCCCCTCTGTTTCAGCCCCTCTGTTTCAGCCCCTCTGTTTCTAGCCCTCTGTTTCAGCCCCTCGGTTTCTCGCCCTCTGTTTCAGCCCCTCTGTTTCAGCCCCTCTGTTTCAGCCCCTCTGTTTCTCGCCCTCTGTTTCAGCCCCTCTGTTTCAGCCCCTCTGTTTCTCGCCCTCTGTTTCTCGCCCTCTGTTTCAGCCCCTCTGTTTCTCACCCTCTGTTTCAGCCGCTCTGTTTCAGCCCCTCTGTTTCTCGCCCTCTGTATCAGCTCCTCTGGTTCTCACCCTCTGTTTCAGCCCCTCTGTTTCAGCCACTGTGTTTCAGCCCCTCTGTTTCAGCCCCTCTGTTTCAGCCCCTCTGTTTCTCGCCCTCTGTTTCAGCCCCTCTGTTTCTCGCCCTGTTTCTCCCCCTCTGTTTCAGCCCCTCTGTTTCAGCCCCTCTGTTTCTCGCCCTCTGTTTCAGCCCCTCTGTTTCAGCCCCTCTGTTTCAGCCCCTCTGTTTCTCGCCCTCTGTTTCAGCCCCTCTGTTTCAGCCCCTCTGTTTCAGCCCCTCTGTTTCTCGCCCTCTGTTTCAGCCCCTCTGTTTCAGCCCCTCTGTTTCTCGCCCTCTGTTTCAGCCCCTCTGTTTCTCGCCCTCTCTTTCAGCCCCTCCGTTTCAGAACCTCTGTTTCAGCCCCTCTGTTTCAGCTCCTCTTTTTCTCGCCCTCTGTTTCAGCCCCACTGTTTCAGCCCCTCTGTTTCTATCCCTCTGTTTCAGCCCATCTGTTTCAGCCCCTCTGTTTCTCGCCCTCGGTTTCAGCCCCTCTGTTTCTCGCCCTCTGTTTCAGCCCCTCTCTTTCAGCCCCTCTGTTTCAACCCCTCTGTTTCAGCCCCTCTGTTTCTCGCCCACTGTTTCAGCCCCTCTGTTTCAGCCCCTCTGTTTCTCGCCCTCTGTTTCAGCCCCTCGGTTTCTCGCCCTCTGTTTCAGCAGCTCTGTTTCAGCCCCTCTGTTTCAGCCCCACAGTTTCTCTCCCTCTGTTTCAGCCCCTCTGTTTCTCGCCCTCTGTTTCAGCCCCTCTGTTTCAGTCACTCTGTTTCTCGCCCTCTGTTTCAGCCCCACTGTTTCAGCCCCTCTGTTTCAGCCCCTCTGTTTCTAGCCCTCTGTTTCAGCCCCTCTGTTTCAGCCCCTCTGTTTCAGCCCCTCTGTTTCTCGCCCTCTGTTTCTCGCCCCCTGTTTCAGCCCCTCGGTTTCAGCCCCTCGGTTTCTCGCCCTCTGTTTCAGCCCCTCTGTTTCAGCCCCTCTGTTTCTCACCCTCTGTTTCAGCCCCTCTGTTTCAGCCCCTCTGTTTCAGCCCCTCTGTTTCTCGCCCTCTGTATCAGCCCCTCTGCTTCTCGCCCTCTGTTTCAGCCCCTCTGTTTCAGCCCCTCTGTTTCAGCCCCTCTGCTTCTCGCCCTCTGTTTCAGCCCCACTGTTTCAGCCCCTCTGTTTCTCGCCCTCTGTTTCAGCCCCTCTGTTCCGGCCCCTCTTTTTCTCGCCCTCTGTTTCAGCCCCACTGTTTCAGCCCCACTGTTTCAGCCCCTCTGTTTCAGCCCCTCTGTTTCAGCCCCTCTGTTTCTCGCCCTCTGTTTCAGCCCCTCTGTTTCTCGCCCTCTGTTTCAGCCCCTCTGTTTCAGCCCCTCTGTTTCAGCCCCTCTGTTTCTCGCCCTCTGTTTCAGCCCTCTGTTTCAGCCCCTCTGTTTCAGCCCCTCTGTTTCTCGCCCTCTGTTTCAGCCCCTCTGTTTCAGCCACTCTGTTTCAGCCCCTCTGTTTCAGCCCCTCTGTTTCTCGCCCTCTGTTTCAGACCCTCTGTTACAGCCCCTCTGTTTCAGCCCCTCTGTTCAGCCCCTCGGTTTCTCGCCCTCTGTTTCAGCCCTCGGTTTCTCGCCCTCTGTTTCAGCCCCTCTGTTTCAGCCCCTCTTTTTCAGCCCCTCTGTTTCTCGCCCTCTGTTTCAGCCCCTCTGTTTCAGCCCCTCTGTTTCTCGCCCTCTGTTTCAGCCCCTCTGTTTCTCGCCCTCTGTTTCAGCCCCTCTGTTTCTCACCCTCTGTTTCAGCCCCTCTGTTTCAGCCCCTCTGTTTCAGCACCTCTGTTTCTCACCCTCTGTATCAGCCCCTCTGGTTCTCACCCTCTGTTTCAACCCCTCTGTTTCAGCCCCTCTGTTTCAGCCCCTCTTTTTCTCGCCCTCTCTTTCAGGCCCTCCGTTTCAGAACCTCTGTTTCAGCCCCTCTGTTTCAGCCCCTCTTTTTCTCGCCCTCTGTTTCAGCCCCACTGTTTCAGCCCCTCTGTTTCTATCCCTCTGTTTCAGCACCTCTGTTTCAGCCCCTCTGATTCTCGCACTCTGTTTCTCGCCCCCTGTTTCAGCCCATCTGTTTCAGCCCCTCTGTTTCTCGCCCTCTGTTTCAGCCCCTCGGTTTCTCGCCCTCTGTTTCAGCCCCTCTGTTTCAGCCCCTCTGTTTCAGCCCCACAGTTTCTCGCCCTCTGTTTCAGCCGCTCTGTTTCTCGCCCTGTGTTTCAACCCCTCTGTTTCAGCCCCTCTGTTTCTCGCCCTCTCTTTCAGCCCCTCTGTTTCAGCCCCTCTGTTTCAGCCCCTCTGTTTCTAGCCGTCTGTTTCAGCCCCTCTGTTTCAGCCCCTCTGTTTCTCGCCCTCTGTTTCAGCCCCTCTGTTACAGCCCCTCTGTTTCAGCCCCTCTGTTTCAGCCCCTCTGTTTCTCGCCCTCTGTATCAGCCCCTCTGTTTCTCGCCCTCTGTTTCAGCCCCTCTGTTTCAGCCCCTCTGTTTCAGCCCCTCTTTTTCTCGCCCTCTGTTTCAGCCCCTCTGTTTCAGCCCCACAGTTTCTCGCCCTCTGTTTCAGCCCCTCTGTTTCTCGCCCTCTGTTTCAGCCCCTCTGTTTCAGCCCCTCTGTTTCTCGCCCTCTGTTTCAGACCCTCTGTTTCAGCCCCTCTGTTTCAGCCCCTCTGTTTCTAGCCCTCTGTTTCAGCCCCTCGGTTACAGCCCCTCGGTTTCTCGCCCTCTGTTTCAGCCCCTCTGTTACAGCTCCTCTGTTTCAGCCCCTCTGTTTCAGCCCCTCTGTTTCTCGCCCTCTGTATCAGCCCCTCTGTTTCTCGCCCTCTGTTTCAGCCCCTCTGTTTCAGCCCCTCTGTTTCAGCCCCTCTTTTTCTCACCCTCTGTTTCAGCCCCACTGTTTCAGCCCCTCTGTTTCTCGCCCTCTGTTTCAGCCCCTCTGTTCCGACCCCTCTTTTTCTCGCCCTCTGTTTCAGCCCCTCTGTTTCAGCCCCTCTGGTTCAGCCCCTCTGTTTCTCGCCCTCTGTTTCAGCCCCTCGGTTTCTCGCCCTCTGTTTCAGCCCCTCTGTTTCAGCCCCTCTGTTTCTCGCCCTCTGTTTCAGCCCCTCTGTCTCTCGCCCTCTGTTTCAGCCCCTCTGTCTCTCGCACCCTGTTTCAGCCCCGCTGATTCAGCAACTCAGTTTCTCGCCCGCTGTTTCAGCCCCTCTGTTTCAGCCCCTCAGTTTCTCGCCCTCTAATTCAGCCCCTCTGTTTCTTGCCCTCTGTTTCTCACCCTGTGCTTCTCGCCCTCTGTTTCAGCCTCTCTGTTTCAGCCCCTCTGTTTCAGCCCCTCTGTTTCAGCCCCTCTGTTTCTCGCCCACTGTTTCAGCCCCTCTGTTTCTCGCCCGCTGTATCAGCCCCTCTGTTTCTCGCCCTCTGTTTCAGCCCCTCTGTTTCTCGCCCTCTGTTTCAGCCCCTCTGTTTCTCGCCCTCTGTTTCAGACCCTCTGTTTCAGCCCCTCTGTTTCAGCCCCTCTGTTTCTCGCCCTCTGTTTCTCCCCCTCTGTTTCAGCCGCTCTGTTTCAGCCCCTCTGTTTCTCGCCCCCTGTTCCAGCCCCTCTGTTTCAGCCCCTCTGTTTCTCGCCCCCAGTTTCAGCCTCTCTGTTTGAGCCCCTCTGTTTCTCGCCCTCTGTTTCAGCCCCTCTGTTTCTCGCCCTCTGTTTCTCGCCCTCTGTTTCTCGCCCTGTTTCAGCCCCTCTGTTTCAGCCCCTATGTTTCTCGCCCTCTGTTTCAGCCCCTCTGTTTCTCGCCCTCTGTTTCAGCCCCTCTGTTTCAGCCCCTCTGTTTCTCGCCCTCTGTTTCAGCCCCTCTGTTTCGGCCCCTCTGTTTCAGCCCTCTGTTTCTCGCCCTCTGTTTCAGCCCCTCTGTTTCAGCCCCTCTGTTTCTCGCCCTCTGTTTCAGCCCCTCTGTTTCAGCCCCTCTGTTTCAGCCCCACTGTTTCAGCCCCTCTGTTTCTCGCCCCCTGTTTCAGACCCTCTGTTTCAGCCCCTCTGTTTCTCGCCCTCTGTTTCAGCCCGTCGGTTTCACGCCCTCTGTTTCAGCCCCTCTGTTTCAGCCCCTCTGTTTCAGCCCCACTGTTTCTCGCCCTCTGTTTCAGCCCCTCTGTTTCTCGCCCTCTGTTTCAGCCCCCCTGTTTCTCGCCCTCTGTTTCAGCCACTATCTTTCAGCCCCTCTGTTTCTCGCCCTCTGTTTCAGCCCCTCAGTTTCTCGCCCTCTGTTTCAGCCCCTCTGATTCAGCCCCTCTGTTTCAGCCCCTCTGTTTCTAGCCCTCTGTTTCAGCCCCTCTGTTTTAGCCCCTCTGTTTCAGCCACTCTGTTTCAGCCCCTCTGTTTCAGCCCCCTATTTCTCACCCTCTGTTTCAGCCCCTCTGTTTCTCGCCCTCTGTTTCTCGCCCTCTGTTTCAGCCCCTCTGTTTCTCGCCCTCTGTTTCAGCCCCTCTGTTTCAGCCCCTCTGTTTCAGCCCCACTGTTTCTCGCCCTCTGTTTCAGCCCCTCTGTTTCAGCCCCTCTGTTTCTCGCCCCCTGTTTCAGCCAATCTGTTTCAGCCCCTCTGTGTCTCGCCCTCTGTTTCAGCCCCTCTGTTTCTCGCCCTGTTTCTCCCCCTCTGTTTCAGCCCCTCTGTTTCAGCCCCTCTGTTTCTCGCCCACTGTTTCAGCCCCTCTGTTTCAGCCCCTCTGATTCAGCCCTTCTGTTTCAGCCCCTCTGTTTCTAGCCCTCTGTTTCAGCCCCTCTGTTTCAGCCCCTCTGTTTCAGCCCCTCTGTTTCTCGCCCTCTGTTTCTCGCACCCTGTTTCAGCCCCTCGGTTTCAGCCCCTCGGTTTCTCGCCCTCTGTTTCAGCCCCTCTGTTTCAGCCACTCTGTTTCAGCCCCTCTGTTTCAGCCCCTCTGTTTCTCGCCCTCTGTTTCAGACCCACTGTTTCAGCCCCTCTGTTTCAGCCCCTCTGTTCAGCCCCTCGGTTTTTCGCACTCTGTTTCAGCCCCTCGGTTTCTCGCCCTCTGTTTCAGCCCCTCTTTTTCAGCCCCTCTGTTTCAGCCCCTCTGTTTCTCGCCCTCTGTTTCAGCCCCTCTGTTTCAGCCCCTCTGTTTCTCGCCCTCTGTTTCAGCCCCTCTGTTTCTCGCCCTCTGTTTCAGCCCCTCTGTTTCAGCCCCTCTGTTTCAGCCCCTCTTTTTCTCGCCCTCTCTTTCAGCCCCTCCGTTTCAGAACCTCTGTTTCAGCCCCTCTGTTTCAGCTCCTCTTTTTCTCGCCCTCTGTTTCAGCCCCACTGTTTCAGCCCCTCTGTTTCTATCCCTCTGTTTCAGCCCATCTGTTTCAGCCCCTCTGTTTCTCGCCCTCTGTTTCAGCCCCTCTGTTTCTCGCCCTCTGTTTCAGCCCCTCTCTTTCAGCCCCTCTGTTTCAGCCCCTCTGTTTCAGCCCCTCTGTTTCTCGCCCCCTGTTTCAGCCCCTCTGTTTCAGCCCCTCTGTTTCTCGCCCTCTGTTTCAGCCCCTCGGTTTCTCGCCCTCTGTTTCAGCCCCTCTGTTTCAGCCCCTCTGTTTCAGCCCCACAGTTTCTCGCCCTCTGTTTCAGCCCCTCTGTTTCTCGCCCTCTGTTTCAGCCCCTCTGTTTCAGCCACTCTGCTTCTCGCCCTCTGTTTCAGCCCCTCTGTTTCAGCCCCTCTGTTTCAGCCCCTCTGTTTCTCGCCCTCTGTTTCAGCCCCTCGGTTTATCGCCCTCTGTTTCAGCCCCTCTGTTTCAGCCCCTCTGTTTCAGCCCCTCTGTTTCTCGCCCTCTGTTTCTCGCCCCCTGTTTCAGCCCCTCGGTTTCAGCCCCTCGGTTTCTCGCCCTCTGTTTCAGCCCCTCTGTTTCATCCCCTCTGTTTCAGCCCCTCTGTTTCTCGCCCTCTGTTTCAGCCCCTCTGTTTCAGCCCCTCTGTTTCTCGCCCTCTGTTTCAGCCCCTCTGTTTCTCACCCTCTGTTTCAGCCCCTCTGTTTCAGCCCCTCTGTTTCAGGCCCTCTGTTTCTCGCCCTCTGTATCAGCCCCTCTGTTTCTCGCCCTCTGTTTCAGCCCCTCTGTTTCAGCCCCTCTGTTCCGGCCCCTCTTTTTCTCGCCCTCTGTTTCAGCCCCACTGTTTCAGCCCCTCTGTTTCAGCCCCTCTGTTTCAGCCCCTCTGTTTCTCGCCCTCTGTTTCCGCCCCTCGGTTTCTCGCCCTCTGTTTCAGCCCCACTGTTTCAGCCCCTCTGTTTCTCGCCCTCTGTTTCAGCCCCTCTGTCTCTCGCCCCCTGTTTCAGCCCCTCAGTTTCTCGCCCGCTGTTTCAGCCCCTCTGTTTCAGCCCCTCTGTTTCTCGCCCTCTGTTTCAGCCCCTCTGTTTCTCGCACTCTGTTTCTCACCCTCTGTTTCTCGCCCTCTGTTTCAGCCTCTCTGTATCAGCCCCTCTGTTTCAGCCCCTCTGTTTCAGCCCCTCTGTTTCTCGCCCTCTGTTTCAGCCCCTCTGTTTCTCGCCCTCTATTTCAGCCCTCTGTTTCAGCCCCTCTGTTTCAGCCCCTCTGTTTCTCGCCCTCTGTTTCAGCCCCTCTGTTTCAGCCCCTCTGTTTCAGCCACTCTGTTTCAGCCCCTCTGTTTCAGCCCCTCTGTTTCTCGCCCTCTCTTTCAGACCCTCTGTTACAGCCCCTCTGTTTCAGCCCCTCTGTTCAGCCCCTCTGTTTCTCGCCCTCTGTTTCAGCCCCTCTGTTTCTCGCCCTCTGTTTCAGCCCCTCTGTTTCAGCCCCTCTGTTTCTCGCCCTCTGTTTCAGCCCCTCTGTTTCTCGCCCTCTGTTTCAGCCCCTCTGTTTCAGCCCCTCTGTTTCAGCCCCTCTGTTTCAGCCCCTCTGTTTCAGCACCTCTGGTTCTCACCCTCTGTTTCAGCCCCTCTGTTTCAGCCCCTCTGTTTCAGCCCCTCTTTTTCTCGACCTCCCTTTCAGCCCCTCCGTTTCAGAACCTCTGTTTCAGCCCCTCTGTTTCAGCCCCTCTTTTTCTCGCCCTCTGTTTCAGCCCCACTGTTTCAGCCCCTCTGTTTCTATCCCTCTGTTTCAGCCCCTCTGTTTCAGCCCCTCGGTTTCTCGCCCTCTGTTTCAGCCCCTCTGTTTCAGCCCCTCTGTTTCAACCCCGCTGTTTCAGCCCCTCTGTTTCAGCCCCTCTGTTTCTCGCCCCCTGTTTCAGCCCCTCTGTTTCAGCCCCTCTGTTTCTCGCCCTCTGTTTCAACCCCTCGGTTTCTCGCCCTCTGTTTCAGCCCCTCTGTTTCAGCCCCTCTGTTTCAGCCCCACAGTTTCTCGCCCTCTGTTTCAGCCCCTCTGTTTCTCGCCATCTGTTTCAGCCCCTCTGTTTCAGCCCCTCTGTTTCTCGCCCTCTGTTTCAGCCCCTCTGTTTCAGCCCCTCTGTTACAGCCCCTCTGTTTCAGCCCCTCTGTTTCAGCCCCTCTGTATCTCGCCCTCTGTATCAGCCCCTCTGTTTCTCGCCCTCTGTTTCAGCCCCTCTGTTTCAGCCCCTCTGTTTCAGCCCCTCTTTTTCTCGCACTCTGTTTCAGCCCCTCTGTTTCAGCCCCACAGTTTCTCGCCCTCTGTTTCAGCCCCTCTGTTTCTCGCCCTCTGTTTCAGCCCCTCTGTTTCAGCCCCTCTGTTTCTCGCCCTCTGTTTCAGCCCCTCTATTTCAGCCCGTCTGTTTCAGCCCCTCTGTTTCTAGCCCTCTGTTTCAGGCCCTCGGTTACAGCCCCTCGGTTTCTCGCCCTCTGTTTCAGCCCCTCTGTTACAGCCCCTCTGTTTCAGCCCCTCTGTTTCAGCCCCTCTGTTTCTCGCCCTCTGTATCAGCCCCTCTGTTTCTCGCCCTCTGTTTCAGCCCCTCTGTTTCAGCCCCTCTGTTTCAGCCCCTCTTTTTCTCGCCCTCTGTTTCAGCCCCACTGTTTCTCGCCCTCTGTTTCTCGCCCTCTGTTTCAGCCCCTCTGTTCCGGCCCCTCTTTTTCTCGCCCTCTGTTTCAGCCCCACTGTTTCAGCCCCACTATTTCAGCCCCTCTGTTTCAGCCCCTCTGTTTCAGCCCCTCTGTTTCTCGCCCTCTGTTTCAGCCCCTCGGTTTCTCGCCCTCTGTTTCAGCCCCTCTGTTTCAGCCCCTCTGTTTCTCGCCCTCTGTTTCAGCCCCTCTGTCTCTCGCCCTCTGTTTCAACCCCTCTGTCTCTCGCACCCTGTTTCAGCCCCGCTGATTCAGCCACTCAGTTTCTCGCCCGCTGTTTCAGCCCCTCTGTTTCAGCCCCTCAGTTTCTCGCCCTCTGTTTCAGCCCCTCTGTTTCTTGCCCTCTGTTTCTCACCCTCTGTTTCTCGCCCTCTGTTTCAGCCTCTCTGTTTCAGCCCCTCTGTTTCAGCCCCTCTGTTTCAGCCCCTCTGTTTCTCGCCCACTGTTTCAGCCCCTCTGTTTCTCGCCCTCTGTATCAGCCCCTCTGTTTGAGCCCCTCTCTTTCAGCCCCTCTGTTTCTCGCCCTCTGTTTCAGCCCCTCTGTTTCTCGCCCTCTGTTTCAGACCCTCTGTTTCAGCCCCTCTGTTTCAGCCCCTCTGTTTCTCGCCCCCTGTTTCTCCCCCTCTGTTTCAGCCGCTCTGTTTCAGCCCCTCTGTTTCTCGCCCCCTGTTCCAGCCCCTCTGTTTCAGCCCCTCTGTTTCTCGCCCCCTGTTTCAGCCCCTCTGTTTCAGCCCCTCTGTTTCTCGCCCTCTGTTTCAGCCCCTCTGTTTCTCGCCCTCTGTTTCACGCCCGCTGTTTCTCGCCCTGTTTCAGCCCCTCTGTTTCAGCCCCTATGTTTCTCGCCCTCTGTTTCAGCCCCTCTGTTTCTCGCCCTCTGTTTCAGCCCCTCTGTTTCAGCCCCTCTGGTTCTAGCCCTCTGTTTCAGCCCCTCTGTTTCAGCCCCTCTGTTTCAGCCCCCTAGTTCTCGCTCTCTGTTTCAGCCCCTCTGTTTCTCGCCCTCTGTTTCTCACCCTCTATTTCAGCCCCTCTGTTTCTCGCCCTCTGTTTCAGCCCCTCTGTTTCAGCCCCTCTGTTTCAGCCCTCTGTTTCTCGCCCTCTGTTTCAGCCCCTCTGTTTCAGCCCCTCTGTTTCTCCCCCTCTGTTTCAGCCCCTCTGTTTCAGCCCCTCTGTTTCAGCCCCTCTGTTTTAGCCCCTCTGTTTCTCGCCCCCTGTTTCAGACCCTCTGTTTCAGCCCCTCTGTTTCTCGCCCTCTGTTTCAGCCCCTCGGTTTCTCGCCCTCTGTTTCAGCCCCACTGTTTCAGCCCCTCTGTTTCAGCCCCACTGTTTCTCGCCCTCTGTTTCAGCCCCTCTGTTTCTCGCCCTCTGTTTCAGCCCCCCTGTTTCTCGCCCTCTGTTTCAGACCCTATGTTTCAGCCCCTCTGTTTCTCGCCCTCTGTTTCAGCCCCTCAGTTTCTCGCCCTCTGTTTCAGCCCCTCTGTTTCAGTCCCTCTGTTTCAGCCCCTCTGTTTCTAGCCCTCTGTTTCAGCCCCTCTGTTTCAGCCCCTCTGTTTCAGCCCCTCTGTTTCAGCCCCTCTGTTTCAGCCCCCTATTTCTCGCCCTCTGTTTCAGCCCCTCTGTTTCTCGCCCTCTGTTTCTCGCCCTCTGTTTCAGCCCCTCTGTTTCTCGCCCTCTGTTTCAGCCCCTCTGTTTCAGCCCCTCTGTTTCAGGCCCTCTGTTTCTCGCCCTCTGTATCAGCCCCTCTGTTTCTCGCCCTCTGTTTCAGCCCCTCTGTTTCAGCCCCTCTGTTTCAGCCCCTCTTTTTCTCGCCCTCTGTTTCAGCCCCACTGTTTCAGCCCCTCTGTTTCTCGCCCTCAGTTTCAGCCCCTCTGTTCCGGCCCCTCTTTTTCTCGCCCTCTGTTTCAGCCCCACTGTTTCAGCCCCTCTGTTTCAGCCCCTCTGTTTCAGCCCCTCTGTTTCTCGCCCTCTGTTTCAGCCCCTCGGTTTCTCGCCCTCTGTTTCAGCCCCACTGTTTCAGCCCCTCTGTTTCTCGCCCTCTGTTTCAGCCCCTCTGTCTCTCGCACTCTGTTTCTCACCCTCTGTTTCTCGCCCGCTGTTTCAGCCCCTCTGTTTCAGCCCCTCTGTTTCTCGCCCTCTGTTTCAGCCCCTCTGTTTCTCGCACTCTGTTTCTCACCCTCTGTTTCTCGCCCTCTGTTTCAGCCTCTCTGTATCAACCCCTCTGTTTCAGCCCCTCTTTTTCTCGCCCTCTGTTTCAGCCCCACTGTTTCAGCCCCTCTGTTTCTATCCCTCTGTTTCAGCCCCTCTGTTTCAGCCCCTCGTTTTCTCGCCCTCTGTTTCAGCCCCTCTGTTTCTCGCCCTCTGTTTCAGCCCCTCTGTTTCAGCCCCTCTGGTTCTAGCCCTCTGTTTCAGCCCCTCTGTTTCAGCCCCTCTGTTTCAGCCCCCTAGTTCTCGCTCTCTGTTTCAGCCCCTCTGTTTCTCGCCCTCTGTTTCTCACCCTCTATTTCAGCCCCTCTGTTTCTCGCCCTCTGTTTCAGCCCCTCTGTTTCAGCCCCTCTGTTTCAGCCCTCTGTTTCTCGCCCTCTGATTCAGCCCCTCTGTTTCAGCCCCTCTGTTTCTCGCCCTCTGTTTCAGCCCCTCTGTTTCAGCCCCTCTGTTTCAGCCCCTCTGTTTTAGCCCCTCTGTTTCTCGCCCCCTGTTTCAGACCCTCTGTTTCAGCCCCTCTGTTTCTCGCCCTCTGTTTCAGCCCCTCGGTTTCTCGCCCTCTGTTTCAGCCCCCCTGTTTCTCGCCCTCTGTTTCAGCCCCTATGTTTCAGCACCTCTGTTTCTCGCCCTCTGTTTCAGCCCCTCAGTTTCTCGCCCTCTGTTTCAGCCCCTCTGTTTCAGCCCCTCTGTTTCAGCCCCTCTGTTTCTAGCCCTCTGTTTCAGCCCCTCTGTTTTAGCCCCTCTGTTTCAGCCCCTCTGTTTCAGCCCCTCTGTTTCAGCCCCCTATTTCTCGCCCTCTGTTTCAGCCCCTCTGTTTCTCGCCCTCTGTTTCTCGCCCTCTGTTTCAGCCCCTCTGTTTCTCGCCCTCTGTTTCAGCACCTCTGTTTCAGCCCCTCTGTTTCAGGCCCTCTGTTTCTCGCCCTCTGTATCAGCCCCTCTGTTTCTCGCCCTCTGTTTCAGCCCCTCTGTTTCAGCCCCTCTGTTTCAGCCCCTCTTTTTCTCGCCCTCTGTTTCAGCCCCACTGTTTCAGCCCCTCTGTTCCGGCCCCTCTTTTTCTCGCCCTCTGTTTCAGCCCCACTGTTTCAGCCCCTCTGTTTCAGCCCCTCTGTTTCAGCCCCTCGGTTTCTCGCCCTCTGTTTCAGCCCCACTGTTTCAGCCCCTCTGTTTCTCGCCCTCTGTTTCAGCCCCTCTGTCTCTCGCCCCCTGTTTCAGCCCCTCAGTTTCTCGCCCGCTGTTTCAGCCCCTCTGTTTCAGCCCCTCTGTTTCTCGCCCTCTGTTTCAGCCCCTCTGTTTCTCGCACTCTGTTTCTCACCCTCTGTTTCTCGCCCTCTGTTTCAGCCTCTCTGTATCAGCCCCTCTGTTTCAGCCCCTCTGTTTCAGCCCCTCTGTTTCTCGCCCTCTGTTTCAGCCCCTCTGTTTCTCGCCCTCTATTTCAGCCCTCTGTTTCAGCCCCTCTGTTTCAGCCCCTCTGTTTCTCGCCCTCTGTTTCAGCCCCTCTGTTTCAGCCCCTCTGTTTCAGCCACTCTGTTTCAGCCCCTCTGTTTCAGCCCCTCTGTTTCTCGCCCTCTCTTTCAGACCCTCTGTTACAGCCCCTCTGTTTCAGCCCCTCTGTTCAGCCCCTCGGTTTCTCGCCCTCTGTTTCAGCCCTCGGTTTCTCGCCCTCTGTTTCAGCCCCTCTGTTTCAGCCCCTCTGTTTCAGCCCCTCTGTTTCTCGCCCTCTGTTTCAGCCCCTCTGTTTCAGCCCCTCTGTTTCTCGCCCTCTGTTTCAGCCCCTCTGTTTCTCGCCCTCTGTTTCAGCCCCTCTGTTTCCCACCCTCTGTTTCAGCCCCTCTGTTTCAGCCCCTCTGTTTCAGCACCTCTGTTTCTCGCCCTCTGTATCAGCCCCTCTGGTTCTCACCCTCTGTTTCAGCCCCTCTGTTTCAGCCCCTCTGTTTCAGCCCCTCTTTTTCTCGACCTCCCTTTCAGCCCCTCCGTTTCAGAACCTCCGTTTCAGCCCCTCTGTTTCAGCCCCTCTTTTTCTCGCCCTCTGTTTCAGCCCCACTGTTTCAGCCCCTCTGTTTCTATCCCTCTGTTTCAGCCCCTCTGTTTCAGCCCCTCGTTTTCTCGCCCTCTGTTTCAGCCCCTCTGTTTCAGCCCCTCTGTTTCAACCCCCCTGTTTCAGCCCCTCTGTTTCAGCCCCTCTGTTTCTCGCCCCCTGTTTCAGCCCCTCTGTTTCAGCCCCTCTGTTTCTCGCCCTCTGTTTCAACCCCTCGGTTTCTCGCCCTCTGTTTCAGCCCCTCTGTTTCAGCCCCTCTGTTTCAGCCCCACAGTTTCTCGCCCTCTGTTTCAGCCCCTCTGTTTCTCGCCCTCTGTTTCAGCCCCTCTGTTTCAGCCCCTCTGTTTCTCGCCCTCTGTTTCAGCCCCTCTGTTTCAGCCCCTCTGTTACAGCCCCTCTGTTTCAGCCCCTCTGTTTCAGCCCCTCTGTATCTCGCCCTCTGTATCAGCCCCTCTGTTTCTCTCCCTCTGTTTCAGCCCCTCTGTTTCAGCCCCTCTGTTTCAGCCCCTCTTTTTCTCGCACTCTGTTTCAGCCCCTCTGTTTCAGCCCCACAGTTTCTCGCCCTCTGTTTCAGCCCCTCTGTTTCTCGCCCTCTGTTTCAGCCCCTCTGTTTCAGCCCCTCTGTTTCTCGCCCTCTGTTTCAGCCCCTCTATTTCAGCCCGTCTGTTTCAGCCCCTCTGTTTCTAGCCCTCTGTTTCAGCCCCTCGGTTACAGCCCCTCGGTTTCTCGCCCTCTGTTTCAGCCCCTCTGTTACAGCCCCTCTGTTTCAGCCCCTCTGTTTCAGCCCCTCTGTTTCTCGCCCTCTGTATCAGCCCCTCTGTTTCTCGCCCTCTGTTTCAGCCCCTCTGTTTCAGCCCCTCTGTTTCAGCCCCTCTTTTTCTCGCCCTCTGTTTCAGCCCTTCTGTTCCGGCCCCTCTTTTTCTCGCCCTCTGTTTCAGCCCCTCGGTTTCTCGCCCTCTGTTTCAGCCCCTCTGTTTCAGCCCCTCAGTTTCTCGCCCTCTGTTTCAGCACCACTGTTTCAGCCCCTCTGTATCTCGCCCTCTGTTTCAGCCCCTCTGTCTCTCGCCCTCTGTTTCAGCCCCTCAGTTTCTCGCCCTCTGTTTCAGCCCCTCTGTTTCTTGCCCTCTGTTTCTCACCCTCTGTTTCTCGCCCTCTGTTTCAGCCTCTCTGTTTCAGCCCCTCGGTTTCTCGCCCTCTGTTTCAGCCCCTCTGTTTCAGCCCCTCAGTTTCTCGCCCTCTGTTTCAGCACCACTGTTTCAGCCCCTCTGTATCTCGCCCTCTGTTTCAGCCCCTCTGTCTCTCGCCCTCTGTTTCAGCCCCTCTTTTTCTCGCCCTCTGTTTCAGCCCCACTGTTTCAGCCCCTCTGTTTCTCGCCCTCAGTTTCAGCCCCTCTGTTCCGGCCCCTCTTTTTCTCGCCCTCTGTTTCAGCCCCACTGTTTCAGCCCCTCTGTTTCAGCCCCTCTGTTTCAGCCCCTCGGTTTCTCGCCCTCTGTTTCAGCCCCACTGTTTCAGCCCCTCTGTTTCTCGCCCTCTGTTTCAGCCCCTCAGTCTCTCGCCCCATGTTTCAGCCCCTCAGTTTCTCGCCCGCTGTTTCAGCCCCTCTGTTTCAGCCCCTCTGTTTCTCGCCCTCTGTTTCAGCCCCTCTGTTTCTCGCACTCTGTTTCTCACCCTCTGTTTCTCGCCCTCTGTTTCAGCCTCTCTGTATCAGCCCCTCTGTTTCAGCCCCTCTGTTTCAGCCCCTCTGTTTCTCGCCCTCTGTTTCAGCCCCTCTGTTTCTCGCCCTCTATTTCAGCCCTCTGTTTCAGCCCCTCTGTTTCAGCCCCTCTGTTTCTCGCCCTCTGTTTCAGCCCCTCTGTTTCAGCCCCTCTGTTTCAGCCACTCTGTTTCAGCCCCTCTGTTTCAGCCCCTCTGTTTCTCGCCCTCTCTTTCAGACCCTCTGTTACAGCCCCTCTGTTTCAGCCCCTCTGTTCAGCCCCTCGGTTTCTCGCCCTCTGTTTCAGCCCTCGGTTTCTCGCCCTCTGTTTCAGCCCCTCTGTTTCAGCCCCTCTGTTTCAGCCCCTCTGTTTCTCGCCCTCTGTTTCAGCCCCTCTGTTTCAGCCCCTCTGTTTCTCGCCCTCTGTTTCAGCCCCTCTGTTTCTCGCCCTCTGTTTCAGCCCCTCTGTTTCCCACCCTCTGTTTCAGCCCCTCTGTTTCAGCCCCTCTGTTTCAGCACCTCTGTTTCTCGCCCTCTGTATCAGCCCCTCTGGTTCTCACCCTCTGTTTCAGCCCCTCTGTTTCAGCCCCTCTGTTTCAGCCCCTCTTTTTCTCGACCTCCCTTTCAGCCCCTCCGTTGCAGAACCTCTGTTTCAGCCCCTCTGTTTCAGCCCCTCTTTTTCTCGCCCTCTGTTTCAGCCCCACTGTTTCAGCCCCTCTGTTTCTATCCCTCTGTTTCAGCCCCTCTGTTTCAGCCCCTCGGTTTCTCGCCCTCTGTTTCAGCCCCTCTGTTTCAGCCCCTCTGTTTCAACCCCCCTGTTTCAGCCCCTCTGTTTCAGCCCCTCTGTTTCTCGCCCCCTGTTTCAGCCCCTCTGTTTCAGCCCCTCTGTTTCTCGCCCTCTGTTTCAACCCCTCGGTTTCTCGCCCTCTGTTTCAGCCCCTCTGTTTCAGCCCCACAGTTTCTCGCCCTCTGTTTCAGCCCCTCTGTTTCTCGCCCTCTGTTTCAGCCCCTCTGTTTCAGCCCCTCTGTTTCTCGCCCTCTGTTTCAGCCCCTCTGTTTCAGCCCCTCTGTTACAGCCCCTCTGTTTCAGCCCCTCTGTTTCAGCCCCTCTGTATCTCGCCCTCTGTATCAGCCCCTCTGTTTCTCGCCCTCTGTTTCAGCCCCTCTGTTTCAGCCCCTCTGTTTCAGCCCCTCTTTTTCTCGCCCTCTGTTTCAGCCCCTCTGTTTCAGCCCCACAGTTTCTCGCCCTCTGTTTCAGCCCCTCTGTTTCTCGCCCTCTGTTTCAGCCCCTCTGTTTCAGCCCCTCTGTTTCTCGCCCTCTGTTTCAGCCCCTCTATTTCAGCCCGTCTGTTTCAGCCCCTCTGTTTCTAGCCCTCTGTTTCAGCCCCTCGGTTACAGCCCCTCGGTTTCTCGCCCTCTGTTTCAGCCCCTCTGTTACAGCCCCTCTGTTTCAGCCCCTCTGTTTCTCGCCCTCTGTATCAGCCCCTCTGTTTCTCGCCCTCTGTTTCAGCCCCTCTGTTTCAGCCCCTCTGTTTCAGCCCCTCTTTTTCTCGCCCTCTGTTTCAGCCCCTCTGTTCCGGCCCCTCTTTTTCTCGCCCTCTGTTTCAGCCCCTCGGTTTCTCGCCCTCTGTTTCAGCCCCTCTGTTTCAGCCCCTCAGTTTCTCGCCCTCTGTTTCAGCACCACTGTTTCAGCCCCTCTGTATCTCGCCCTCTGTTTCAGCCCCTCTGTCTCTCGCCCTCTGTTTCAGCCCCTCAGTTTCTCGCCCTCTGTTTCAGCCCCTCTGTTTCTTGCCCTCTGTTTCTCACCCTCTGTTTCTCGCCCTCTGTTTCAGCCTCTCTGTTTCAGCCCCTCTGTTTTAGCCCCTCTGTTTCTCGCCCCCTGTTTCTCCCCCTCTGTTTCAGCCCCTCTGTTTCTCGACCCCTGTTCCAGCCCCTCTGTTTCAGCCCCTCTGTTTCTCGGCCCCTGTTTCAGCCCCTCTGTTTCAGCCCCTCTGTTTCTCGCCCTCTGCTTCAGCCCCTCTGTTTCTCGCCATCTGTTTCTCGCCCTCTGTTTCTCGCCCTCTGTTTCAGCCCCTCTGTTTCAGCCCCTCTGTTTCTAGCCCTCTGTTTCAGCCCCTCTGTTTCAGCCCCTCTGTTTCAGCCCCTCTGTTTCAGCCCCCTATTTCTCGCCCTCTGTTTCAGCCCCTCTGTTTCTCGCCCTCTGTTTGTCGCCCTCTATTTCAGCCCCTCTGTTTCTCGCCCTCTGTTTCAGCCCCTCTGTTTCAGCCCCTCTGTTTCAGCCCTCTGTTTCTCGCCCTCTGTTTCAGCCCCTCTGTTCCAGCCCCTCTGTTTCTCGCCCCCTGTTTCAGCCCCTCTGTTTCAGCCCCTCTGTTTATCGCCCTCTGTTTCAGCCCCTCGGTTTCTCGCCCTCTGTTTCAGCCCCTCTGTTTCAGCCCCTCTGTTTCAGCCCCACTGTTTCTCGCCCTCTGTTTCAGCCCCTCTGTTTCTCGCCCTCTGTTTCAGCCCCCCTGTTTCTCGCCCTCTGTTTCAGCCCCTATGTTTCAGCCCCTCTGTTTCTCGCCCTCTGTTTCAGCCCCTCAGTTTCTCTCCCTCTGTTTCAGCACCTCTGTTTCTCGCCCTCTGTTTCAGCCCCTCTGTTTCAGCTCCTCTGTTTCAGCCCCTCTTTTTCTCACCCACTGTTTCAGCCCCTCTGCTTCTCGCCCTCTGTTTCAGGCCCTCTGTTTCAGCCCCTCTGTTTCACACCCTCTGTTTCAGCCCCTCTGTTTCAGCCGCTCTGTTTCAGCCCCTCTGTTTCTCGCTTTCTGTTTCAGCCCCTCTGTTTCAGCCCCTCTATTTCAGCCCCTCTGTTTCAGCCCCTCTGTTTCTAGCCCTGTGTTTCAGCCCCTCTGTCTCAGCCCCTCTGTTTCAGCCCCTCTGTTTCTCGCCCTCTGTTTCTCGACCCCTGTTTCAGCCCCTCTGTTTCAGCCCCTCGGTTTCTCGCCCTCTGTTTCAGCCCCTCTGTTTCAGCCCCTCTGTTTCAGCCCCTCTGTTTCTCGCCCTCTGTTTCAGCCCCGCTCTTTCTCCTTCTCTGTTTCAGCCCCTCTGTTTCAGCCCCTCTGTTTCAGCCCCTCGGTTCAGCCCCTCGGTTTCTCGCCCTCTGTTTCAGCCCCTCTGTTTCAGCCCCTCAGTTTCAGCCCCTCTGTTTCTCGCCCCCTGTTTCAGCCCCTCTGTTTCAGCACCTCTGTTTCAGCCCCTCTGTTTCTCGCCCTCTGTTTCAGCCCCTCTGTTTCAGCCCCTCTGTTTCTAGCCCTCTGTTTCAGCCCCTCTGTTTCAGCCCCTCTGTTTCAGCCCCCTACTTCTCGCACTCTGTTTCAGCCCCTCTGTTTCTCGCCCTCTGTTTCAGCCCCTCTGTTTCAGCCCCTCTGTTTCAGCCCCTCTGTCTCTCGCACCCTGTTTCAGCCCCGCTGATTCAGCCCCTCAGTTTCTCGCCCGCTGTTTCAGCCCCTCTGTTTCAGCCCCTCAGTTTCTCGCCCTCTGTTTCAGCCCCTCTGTTTCTTGCCCTCTGTTTCTCACCCTCTGTTTCTCGCCCTCTGTTTCAGCCTGTCTGTTTCAGCCCCTCTGTTTCAGCCCCTCTGTTTCAGCCCCTCTGTTTCTCGCCCACTGTTTCAGCCCCTCTGTTTCTCGCCCTCTGTATCAGCCCCTCTGTTTCAGCCCCTCTGTTTCAGCCCCTCTGTTTCTCGCCCTCTGTTTCAGCCCCTCTGTTTCTCGCCCTCTGTTTCAGCCCCTCTGGTTCAGCCCCTCTGTTTCAGCCCCTCTGTTTCTCGCCCCATGTTTCTCCCCCTCTGTTTCAGCCCCTCTGTTTCAGCCCCTCTGTTTCTCGCCCCCTGTTCCAGCCCCTCTGTTTCAGCCCCTCTGTTTCTCGCCCCCTGTTTCAGCCCCTCTGTTTCAGCCCCTCTGTTTCTCGCCCTCTGTTTCAGCCCCTCTGTTTCTCGCCCTCTGTTTCTCGCCCTCTGTTTCTCGCCCTCTGTTTCAGCCCCTCTGTTTCAGCCCCTCTGTTTCTAGCCCTCTGTTTCAGCCCCTCTGTTACAGCCCCTCTGTTTCAGCCCCTCTGTTTCAGCCCCCTATTTCTCGCCCTCTGTTTCAGCCCCTCTGTTTCTCGCCCTCTGTTTCTCGCCCTCTATTTCAGCCCCTCTGTTTCTCGCCCTCTGTTTCAGCCCCTCTGTTTCAGCCCCTCTGTTTCAGCCCTCTGTTTCTCGCCTCTGTTTCAGCCCCTCTGTTTCAGCCCCTCTGATTCTCGCCCCCTGTTTCAGCCCCTCTGTTTCAGCCCCTCTGTTTCTCGCCCTCTGTTTCAGCCCCTCGGTTTCTCGCCCTCTGTTTCAGCCCCTCTGTTTCAGCCCCTCTGTTTCAGTCCCACTGTTTCTCGCCCTCTGTTTCAGCCCCTCTGTTTCTCGCCCTCTGTTTCAGCCCCCCTGTTTCTCGCCCTCTGTTTCAGCCCCAATGTTTCAGCCCCTCTGTTTCTCGCCCTCTGTTTCAGCCCCTCAGTTTCTCGCCCTCTGTTTCAGCACCTCTGTTTCTCGCCCTCTGTTTCAGCCCCTCTGTTTCAGCTCCTCTGTTTCAGCCCCTCTTTTTCTCACCCACTGTTTCAGCCCCTCTGCTTCTCGCCCTCTGTTTCAGGCCCTCTGTTTCAGCCCCTCTGTTTCACACCCTCTGTTTCAGCCCCTCTGTTTCAGCCGCTCTGTTTCAGCCCCTCTGTTTCTCGCTTTCTGTTTCAGCCCCTCTGTTTCAGCCCCTCTGTTTCAGCCCCTCTGTTTCAGCCCCTCTGTTTCTAGCCCTCTGTTTCAGCCCCTCTCTTTCAGCCCCTCTGTTTCAGCCCCTCTGTTTCTCGCCCTCTGTTTCTCGCCCCCTGTTTCAGCCCCTCTGTTTCAGCCCCTCGGTTTCTCGCCCTCTGTTTCAGCCCCTCTGTTTCAGCCCCTCTGTTTCAGCCCCTCTGTTTCTCGCCCTCTGTTTCAGCCCCGCTGTTTCTCCCCCTCTGTTTCAGCCCCTCTGTTTCTCGCCCTCTGTTTCAGCCCCTCTGTTTCAGCACCTCTGTTTCTCGCCCTCTGTTTCTCGCCCCCTGTTTCAGCCCCTCGGTTACAGCCCCTCGGTTTCTCGCCCTCTGTTTCAGCCCCTCTGTTACAGCCCCTCTGTTTCAGCCCCTCTGTTTCAGCCCCTCTGTTTCTCGCACTCTGTTTCAGACCCTCTGTTTCAGCCCCTCTGTTTCAGCCCCTCTGTTCAGCCCCTTGGTTTCTCGCCCTCTGTTTCAGCCCCTCGGTTTCTCACCGTCTGTTTCAGCCCCTCTGTTTCAGCCCCTCTGTTTCAGCCCCTCTGTTTCTCGCCCTCTGTTTCAGCCCCTCTGTTTCAGCCCCTCTGTTTCTCGCCCTCTGTTTCAGCCTCTCTGTTTCTCGCCCTCTGTTTCAGCCCCTCTGTTTCTCACCCTCTGTTTCAGCCCCTCTGTTTCAGCCCCTTTGTTTCAGCCCCTCTGTTTCTCGCCCTCTGTATCAGCCCCTCTGTTTCTCGCCCTCTGTTTCAGCCCCTCTGTTTCAGCCCCTCTGTTTCAGCCCCTCTTTTTCTCGCCCTCTGTTTCAGCCCCACTGTTTCAGCCCCTCTGTTTCTCGCCCTCTGTTTCAGCCCCTCTGTTCCGGCCGCTCTTTTTCTCGCCCTCTGTTTCAGCCCCACTGTTTCAGCCCCACTATTTCAGCCCCTCTGTTTCAGCCCCTCTGTTTCAGCCCCTCTGTTTCTCGCCCTCTGTTTCAGCCCCTCGGTTTCTCGCCCTCTGTTTCAGCCCCTCTGTTTCAGCCCCTCAGTTTCTCGCCCTCTGTTTCAGCCCCACTGTTTCAGCCCCTCTGTTTCTCACCCTCTGATTCAGCCCCTCTGTCTCTCGCCCTCTGTTTCAGCCCCTCTGTCTCTCGCACCCTGTTTCAGCCCCGCTGATTCAGCCCCTCAGTTTCTCGCCCGCTGTTTCAGCCCCTCTGTTTCAGCCCCTCAGTTTCTCGCCCTCTGTTTCAGCCCCTCTGTTTCTTGCCCTCTGTTTCTCACCCTCTATTTCTCGCCCTCTGTTTCAGCCTCTCTGTTTCAGACCCTCTGTTTCAGCCCCTCTGTTTCAGCCCCTCTGTTTCTCGCCCACTGTTTCAGCCCCTCTGTTTCTCGCCCTCTGTATCAGCCCCTCTGTTTGAGCCCCTCTCTTTCAGCCCCTCTGTTTCTCGCCCTCTGTTTCAGCCCCTCTGTTTCTCGCCCTCTGTTTCAGACCCTCTGTTTCAGCCCCTCTGTTTCAGCCCCTCTGTTTCTCGCCCCCTGTTTCTCCCCCTCTGTTTCAGCCCCTCTGTTTCAGCCCCTCTGTTTCTCGCCCCCTGTTCCAGCCCCTCTGTTTCAGCCCCTCTGTTTCTCGCCCCCTGTTTCAGCCCCTCTGTTTCAGCCCCTCTGTTTCTCGCCCTCTGTTTCAGCCCCTCTGTTTCTCGCCCTCTGTTTCTCGCCCTCTGTTTCTCGCCCTCTGTTTCAGCCCCTCTGTTTCAGCCCCTATGTTTCTCGCCCTCTGTTTCAGCCCCTCTGTTTCTCGCCCTCTGTTTCAGCCCCTCTTTTTCAGCCCCTCTGTTTCTAGCCCTCTGTTTCAGCCCCTCTGTTTCAGCCCCTCTGTTTCAGCCCCTCTTTTTCTCGCCCTCTCTTTCAGCCCCTCCGTTTCAAAACCTCTGTTTCAGCCCCTCTGTTTCAGCCCCTTTTTTTCTCGCCCTCTGTTTCAGCCCCACTGTTTCAGCCCCTCTGTTTCAGCCCCTCTGTTTCAGCCCCTCTGTTTCTCGCCCTCTGTTTCAGCCCCTCTATTTCAGCCCCTCTGTTTCAGCCCCTCTGTTTCAGCCCCTCTGTTTCTCGCCCCCTGTTTCAGCCCCTCTGTTTCAGCCCCTCAGTTTCTCGCCCTCTGTTTCAGCCCCTCGGTTTCTCGCCCTCTGTTTCAGCCCCTCTGTTTCAGCCCCTCTGTTTCAGCCCCACAGTTTCTCGCCCTCTGTTTCAGCCCCTCTGTTTCTCGCCCTCTGTTTCAGCCCCTCTGTTTCAGCCCCTCTGTTTCTCGCCCTCTGTTTCAGCCCCTCTGTTTCACACCCTCTGTTTCAGCCCCTCTGTTTCTCGCCCTCTGTTTCAGCCCCTCTGTTTCAGCCCCTCTGTTTCAGCCCCTCTGTTTCTCGCCCTCTGTTTCTCGCCCCCTGTTTCAGCCCCTCTGTTTCAGCCCCTCGGTTTCTCGCCCTCTGTTTCAGCCCCTCTGTTTCAGCCCCCCTGTTTCAGCCCCTCTGTTCAGCCCCTCGGATTCTCGCCCTCTGTTTCAGCCCCTCGGTTTCTCGCCCTCTGTTTCAGCCCCTCTGTTTCAGCCCCTCTGTTTCAGCCCCTCTGTTTCTCGCCCTCTGTTTCAGCCCCTCTGTTTCAGCCCCTCTGTTTCTCACCCTCTGTTTCAGCCCCTCTGTTTCAGCCCCTCTGTTTCAGCCCCTCTGTTTCTCGCCCTCTGTATCATCCCCTCTGTTTCTCGCCCTCTGTTTCAGCCCCTCTGTTTCAGCCCCTCTGTTTCAGCCCCTCTTTTTCTCGCCCTCTGTTTCAGCCCCACTGTTTCAGCCCCTCTGTTTCTCGCCCTCTGTTTCAGCCCCTCTGTTCCGGCCCCTCTTTTTCTCGCCCTCTGTTTCAGCCCCGCTGTTTCAGCCCCACTGTTTCAGCCACTCTGTTTCAGCCCCTCTGTTTCAGCCCCTCTGTTTCTCGCCCTCTGTTTCAGCCCCTCGGTTTCTCGCCCTCTGTTTCAGCCCCTCTGTTTCAGCCCCTCAGTTTCTCGCCCTCTGTTTCAGCCCCACTGTTTCAGCCCCTCTGTTTCTCGCCCTCTGTTTCCGCCCTTCTGTCTCTCGCCCCCTGTTTCAGCCCCTCTGTTTCTCGCCCTCTGTTTCAGCCCCTCTGTTTCTCGCTCTCTGTTTCTCACACTCTGTTTCTCGCCCTCTGTTTCAGCCTCTCTGTTTCAGCCCCTCTGTTTCAGCCCCTCTGTTTCTCGCCCACTGTTTCAGCCCCTCTGTTTCTCGCCCTCTGTATCAGACCCTCTGTTTCAGCCCCTCTGTTTCAGCCCCTCTGTTTCTCGCCCTCTGTTTCAGCCCCTCTGTTTCTCGCCCTCTGTTTCAGCCCTCTGTTTCAGCCCCTCTGTTTCAGCCCCTCTGTTTCTCGCCCCCTGTTTCTCCCCCTCTGTTTCAGCCCCTCTGTTTCAGCCCCTATGTTTCTCGCCCCCTGTTCCAGCCCCTCTGTTTCAGCCCCTCTGTTTCTCGCTCCCTGTTTCAGCCCCTCTGTTTCAGACCCTCTGTTTCTCGCCCTCTGTTTCAGCCCCTCTATTCCAGCCCCTCTGTTTCAGCCCCTCTGTTTCTCGCCCTCTGTTTCAGCCCCTCTGTTTCTAGCCCTCTGTTTCAGCCCCTCTGTTTTAGCCCCTCTGTTTCAGCCCCTCTGTTTCAGCCTCTCTGTTTCAGCCCCCTATTTCTCGCCCTCTGTTTCAGCCCCTCTGTTTCCCGCCCTCTGTTTCTCGCCCTCTGTTTCAGCCCCTCTGTTTCTCGCCCTCTGTTTCAGCCCCTCTGTTTCAGCCCCTCTGTTTCAGCCCTCTGTTTCTCGCCCTCTGTTTCAGCCCCTCTGTTTCAGCCCCTCTGTTTCTCGCCCTCTGTTTCAGCCCCTCTGTTTCAGCCCCTCTGTTTCAGCCCCTCTGTTTCAGCCCCTCTTTTTCTCGCCCCCTGTTTCAGCCCCTCTGTTTCAGTACCTCTGTTTCTCGCCCTCTGTTTCAGCCCCTCGGTTTCTCGCCCTCTGTTTCAGCCCATCTGTTTCAGCCCCTCTGTTTTAGCCCCACTGTTTCTCGCCCTCTGTTTCAGCCCCTCTGTTTCTCGCCCTCTATTTCAGCCGCACTGTTTCAGCCCCTCTGTTTCTCGCCCTCTGTTTCAGCCCCCCTGTTTCTCTCCCTCTGTTTCAGCCCCTATGATTCAGCCTCTCTGTTTCTCGCCCTCTGTTTCTCGCCCTCTGTTTCTCGCCCTCTGTTTCAGCCCCTCGGTTTCTCGCCCTCTGTTTTAGCCCCACTGTTTCAGCTCCTCTGTTTCAGCCCCTCTTTTTCTCACCAACTGTTTCAGCCCCTCTGCTTCTCGCCCTCTGTTTCAGCCCCTCTGTTTCAGCCCCTCTGTTTCACACCCTCTGTTTCAGCCCCTCTGTTTCAGCCCCTCTGTTTCAGCCCCTCTGTTTCTCGCTTTCTGTTTCGGCCCCTCTGTTTCAGCCCCTCTGTTTCAGCCCCTCTGTTTTAGCCCCTCTGTTTCTAGCCCTCTGTTTCAGCCCCTCTGTTTCAGCCCCTCTGTTTCAGCCCCTCTGTTTCTCGCCCTCTGTTTCTCGCCCCCTGTTTCAGCCCCTCTGTTTCAGCCCCTCGGTTTCTCGCCCTCTGTTTCAGCCCCTCTGTTTCTCGCCCTCTGTTTCAGCCCCTCTGTTTCAGCCCCTCTGTTTCTCGCCCTCTGTTTCAGACCCTCTGTTTCACACCCTCTGTTTCAGCCCCTCTGTTTCTCGCCCTCTGTTTCAGCCCCTCTGTTTCAGCCCCTCTGTTTCAGCCCCTCTGTTTCTCGCCCTCTGTTTCTCGCCCCCTGTTTCAGCCCCTCTGTTTAAGCCCCTCGGTTTCTCGCCCTCTGTTTCAGCCCCTCTGTTTCAGCCCCTCTGTTTCAGCCCCTCTGTTCAGCCCCTCGGATTCTCGCCCTCTGTTTCAGCCCCTCGGTTTCTCGCCCTCTGTTTCAGCCCCTCTGTTTCAGCCCCTCTGTTTCAGCCCCTCTGTTTCTCGCCCTCTGTTTAGGCCCCTCTGTCTCAGCCCCTCTGTTTCTCGCCCTCTGTTTCAGCCCCTCTGTTTCTCACCCTCTGTTTCAGCCCCTCTGTTTCAGCCCCTCTGTTTCAGCCCCTCTGTTTCTCGCCCTCTGTATCATCCCCTCTGTTTCTCGCCCTCTGTTTCAGCCCCTCTGTTTCAGCCCCTCTGTTTCAGCCCCTCTTTTTCTCGCCCTCTGTTTCAGCCCCACTGTTTCAGCCCCTCTGTTTCTCGCCCTCTGTTTCAGCCCCTCTGTTCCGGCCCCTCTTTTTCTCGCCCTCTGTTTCAGCCCCACTGTTTCAGCCCCACTGTTTCAGCCCCTCTGTTTCTCGCCCTCTGTTTCAGCCCCTCTGTTCCGGCCCCTCTGTTTCTCGCCCTCTGTTTCCGCCCTTCTGTCTCTCGCCCCCTGTTTCAGCCCCTCTGTTTCTCGCCCTCTGTTTCAGCCCCTCTGTTTCTCGCCCTCTGTTTCTCACACTCTGTTTCTCGCCCTCTGTTTCAGCCTCTCTGTTTCAGCCCCTCTGTTTCAGCCCCTCTGTTTCTCGCCCACTGTTTCATCCCCTCTGTTTCTCGCCCTCTGTATCAGACCCTCTGTTTCAGCCCCTCTGTTTCAGCCCCTCTGTTTCTCGCCCTCTGTTTCAGCCCCTCTGTTTCTCGCCCTCTGTTTCAGCCCTCTGTTTCAGCCCCTCTGTTTCAGCCCCTCTGTTTCTCGCCCCCTGTTTCTCCCCCTCTGTTTCAGCCCCTCTGTTTCAGCCCCTATGTTTCTCGCCCCCTGTTCCAGCCCCTCTGTTTCAGCCCCTCTGTTTCTCGCTCCCTGTTTCAGCCCCTCTGTTTCAGACCCTCTGTTTCTCGCCCTCTGTTTCAGCCCCTCTATTCCAGCCCCTCTGTTTCAGCCCCTCTGTTTCTCGCCCTCTGTTTCAGCCTCTCTGTTTCAGCCCCTCTGTTTCTCGCCCTCTGTTTCAGCCCCTCTGTTTCTCGCCCTCTGTTTCAGCCCCTCTGATTCAGCCCCTCTGTTTCAGCCCCTCTGTTTCTAGCCCTCTGTTTCAGCCCCTCTGTTTTAGCCCCTCTGTTTCAGCCCCTCTGTTTCAGCCTCTCTGTTTCAGCCCCCTATTTCTCGCCCTCTGTTTCAGCCCCTCTGTTTCCCGCCCTCTGTTTCTCGCCCTCTGTTTCAGCCCCTCTGTTTCTCGCCCTCTGTTTCAGCCCCTCTGTTTCAGCCCCTCTGTTTCAGCCCTCTGTTTCTCGCCCTCTGTTTCAGCCCCTCTGTTTCAGCCCCTCTGTTTCTCGCCCTCTGTTTCAGCCCCTCTGTTTCAGCCCCTCTGTTTCAGCCCCTCTGTTTCAGCCCCTCTGTTTCTCGCCCCCTGTTTCAGCCCCTCTGTTTCAGTACCTCTGTTTCTCGCCCTCTGTTTCAGCCCCTCGGTTTCTCGCCCTCTGTTTCAGCCCCTCTGTTTCAGCCCCTCTGTTTTAGCCCCACTGTTTCTCGCCCTCTGTTTCAGCCCCTCTGTTTCTCGCCCTCTATTTCAGCCGCACTGTTTCAGCCCCTCTGTTTCTCGCCCTCTGTTTCAGCCCCCCTGTTTCTCTCCATCTGTTTCAGCCCCTATGTTTCAGCCTCTCTGTTTCTCGCCCTCTGTTTCTCGCCCTCTGTTTCTCGCCCTCTGTTTCAGCCCCTCGGTTTCTCGCCCTCTGTTTTAGCCCCACTGTTTCAGCTCCTCTGTTTCAGCCCCTCTTTTTCTCACCAACTGTTTCAGCCCCTCTGCTTCTCGCCCTCTGTTTCAGCCCCTCTGTTTCAGCCCCTCTGTTTCACACCCTCTGTTTCAGCCCCTCTGTTTCAGCCCCTCTGTTTCAGCCCCTCTGTTTCTCGCTTTCTGTTTCGGCCCCTCTGTTTCAGCCCCTCTGTTTCAGCCCCTCTGTTTTAGCCCCTCTGTTTCTAGCCCTCTGTTTCAGCCCCTCTGTTTCAGCCCCTCTGTTTCAGCCCCTCTGTTTCTCGCCCTCTGTTTCTCGCCCCCTGTTTCAGCCCCTCTGTTTCAGCCCCTCGGTTTCTCGCCCTCTGTTTCAGCCCCTCTGTTTCAGCCCCTCTGTTTCAGCCCCTCTGTTTCTCGCCCTCTGTTTCAGCCCCTCTGTTTCTCACCCTCTGTTTCTCGCCCTCTGTTTCAGCCCCTCTGTTTCTCACCCTCTTTTTCAGCCCCTCTGTTTCAGCCCCTCTGTTTCTCGCCCCCTGTTTCTGCCAATCTGTTTCAGCCCCTCTGTGTCTCGCCCTCTGTTTCAGCCCCTCTGTTTCTCGCCCTGTGTTTCTCCCCCTCTGTTTCAGCCCCTCTGTTTCAGCCCATCTGTTTCTCGCCCTCTGTTTCAGCCCCTCTGTTTCAGCTCCTCTGATTCAGCCCTTCTGTTTCAGCCTCTCTGTTTCTAGCCCTCTGTTTCAGCCCCTCTGTTTCAGCCCCTCTGTTTCAGCCCCTCTGTTTCTCGCACCCTGTTTCAGCCCCTCAGTTTCAGCCCCTCGGTTTCTCGCCCTCTGTTTCATCCCCTCTGTTTCAGCCACTCTGTTTCAGCCCCTCTGTTTCAGCCCCTCTGTTTCTCGCCCTCTGTTTCAGACCCTCTGTTACAGCCCCTCTGTTTCAGCCCCTCTGTTCAGCCCCTCGGTTTCTCGCCCTCTGTTTCTCGCCCTCTGTTTCAGCCCCTCTGTTTCTCGCCCTCTGTATCAGCCCCTCTGTTTCTCGCCCTCTGTTTCAGCCCCTCTGTTTCAGCCCCTCTGTTTCAGCACCTCTGTTTCTCGCCCTCTGTATCAGCCCCTCTGCTTCTCACCCTCTGTTTCAGCCCCGCTGTTTCAGCCCCTCTGTTTCAGCCCCTCTTTTTCTCGCCCTCTCTTTCAGCCCCTCCGTTTCAGAACCTCTGTTTTAGCCCCTCTGTTTCAGCCCCTCTTTTTCTCGCCCTCTGTTTCAGCCCCACTGTTTCAGCCCCTCTGTTTCTATCCCTCTGTTTCAGCCCCTCTGTTTCAGCCCCTCGGTTTCTCACCCTCTGTTTCAGCCCCTCTGTTTCAGCCCCTCTGTTTCAGCCCCTCTGTTTCAGCCCCTCTGTTTCTCGCCCCCTGTTTCAGCCCCCCTGTTTCAGCCCCTCTGTTTCTCGCCCTCTGTTTCAGCCCCTCGGTTTCTCGCCCTCTGTTTCAGCCCCTCTGTTTCAGCCCCTCTGTTTCAGCCCCTCTGTTTCTCGCCCTCTGTTTCAGCCCCTCTGTTTCAGCCCCTCTGTTTCAGCCCCTCTGTTTCTCGCCCTCTGTTTCTCTCCCCCTGTTTCAGCCCTTCGGTTACAGCCCCTCGGTTTCTCGCCCTCTGTTTCAGCCCCTCTGTTACAGCCCCTCTGTTTCAGCCCCTCTGTTTCAGCCCCTCTGTTTCTCGCCCTCTGTATCAGCCCCTCTGTTTCTCGCCCTCTGTTTCAGCCCCTCTGTTTCAGCCCCTCTGTTTCAGCCTCTCTTTTTCTCGCCCTCTGTTTCAGGGCCACTGTTTCAGCCCCTCTGTTTCTCGCCCTCTGTTTCAGCCCCTCTGTTCCGGCCCCTCTTTTTCTCGCCCTCTGTTTCAGCCCCACTGTTTCAGCCCCACTATTTCAGCCCCTCTGTTTCAGCCCCTCTGTTTCAGCCCCTCGGTTTCTCGCCCTCTGTTTCAGCCCCTCTGTTTCAGCCCCTCAGTTTCTCGCCCTCTGTTTCAGCCCCTCTGTTTCAGCCCCTCTGTTTCTCGCCCTCTGTTTCAGCCCCTCTGTCTCTCGCCCTCTATTTCAGCCCCTCTGTCTCTCGCACCCTGTTTCAGCCCCGCTGATTCAGCCCCTCAGTTTCTCGCCCGCTGTTTCAGCCCCTCTGTTTCAGCCCCTCAGTTTCTCGCCCTCTGTTTCAGCCCCACTGTTTCTTGCCCTCTGTTTCTCACCCTCTGTTTCTCGCCCTCTGTTTCATCCTCTCTGTTTCAGTCCCTCTGTTTCAGCCCCTCTGTTTCAGCCCCTCTGTTTCTCGCCCACTGTTTCAGCCCCTCTGTTTCTCGCCCTCGGTATCAGCCCCTCTGTTTCAGCCCCTCTGTTTCTCGCCCTCTGTTTCAGCACCTCTGTTTCTCGCCCTCTGTTTCAGACCCTCTGTTTCAGCCCCTCTGTTTCAGCCCCTCTGTTTCTCGACCCCTGTTTCTCCCCCTCTGTTTCAGCCCCTCTGTTTCAGCCCCTCTGTTTCTCGCCCCCTGTTCCAGCCCCTCTGTTTCAGCCCCTCTGTTTCTCGCCCCCTGTTTCAGCCCCTCTGTTTCAGCCCCTCTGTTTCGCGCCCTCTGTTTCAGCCCCTCTGTTTCTCGCCCTCTGTTTCTCGCCCTCTGTTTCTCGCCCTCTGTTTCAGCCCCTCTGTTTCAGCCCCTATGTTTCTCGCCCTCTGTTTCAGCCCCTCTGTTTCTCGCCCTCTGTTTCAGCCCCTCTGTTTCAGCCCCTCTGTTTCTAGCCCTCCGTTTCAGCCCCTCTGTTTCAGCCCCTCTGTTTCAGCCCCTCTGTTTCAGCCCCCTATTTCTCGCCCTCTGTTTCAGCCCCTCTGTTTCTCGCCCTCCGTTTCTCGCCCTCTGTTTCAGCCCCCTATTTCTCGCCCTCTGTTTCAGCCCCTCTGTTTCTCGCCCTCCGTTTCTCGCCCTCTATTTCAGCCCCTCTGTTTCTCGCCCTCTGTTTCAGCCCCTCTGTTTCAGCCCCTCTGTTTCAGCCCTCTGTTTCTCGCCCTCTGTTTCAGCCCCTCTGTTTCAGCCCCTCTGTTTCTCGCCCTCTGTTTCTCGCCCCCTGTTTCAGCCCGTCTGTTTCAGCCCCTCCGTTTCTCGCCCTCTGTTTCAGCCCCTCTGTTTCAGCCCCTCTGTTTCAGCCCCTCTGTTTCTCGCCCTCTGTTTCAGCCCCTCTGTTTCTCCCCCTCTGTTTCAGCCATTCTGTTTCAGCCCTTCTGTTTCAGCCCCTCGGTTCAGCCCCTCGGTTTCTCGCCCTCTGTTTCAGCCCCTCTGTTTCAGCCCCTCTGTTTCAGCCCCTCTGTTTCTCGCCCTCTGTTTCAGCCCCTCTGTTTCAGCCCCTCTGTTTCTCGCCCTCTGTTTCAGCCCCTCTGTTTCAGCCCCTCTGTTTCTAGCCCTCTGTTTCAGCCCCTCTGTTTCTCACCCTCTGTTTCAGCCCATCTGTTTCAGCCCCTCTGTTTCTCGCCCTCTGTTTCAGCCCCTCTGTTTCAGCCCCTCTGTTTCTCGCCCCCTGTTTCAGCCAATCTGTTTCAGCCCCTCTGTGTCTCGCCCTCTGTTTCAGCCCCTCTGTTTCTCGCCCTGTGTTTCTCCCCCTCTGTTTCAGCCCATCTGTTTCAGCCCCTCTGTTTCTCGCCCTCTGTTTCAGCCCCTCTGTTTCAGCCCCTCTGATTCAGCCCTTCTGTTTCAGCCCCTCTGTTTCTATCCCTCTGTTTCAGCCCCTCTGTTTCAGCCCCTCTGTTTCAGCCCCTCTGTTTCTCGCCCTCTGTTTCTCGCAGCCTGTTTCAGCCCCTCGGTTTCAGCCCCTCGGTTTCTCGCCCTCTGTTTCAGCCCCTCTGTTTCAGCCACTCTGTTTCAGCCCCTCTGTTTCAGCCCCTCTGTTTCTCGCCCTCTGTTTCAGACCCTCTGTTTCAGCCCCTCTGTTTCAGCCCCTCTTTTCAGCCCCTCAGTTTCTCGCCCTCTGTTTCAGCCCCTCGGTTTCTCGCCCTCTATTTCAGCCCCTCTGGATCAGCCCCTCTCTTTCAGCCCCTCTGTTTCAGCCCCTCTGTTTCAGCCCCTCTGTTTCAGCCCCTCTGTTTCTCGCCCTCTGTTTCAGCCCCTCTGTTTCTCGCCCTCTGTTTCAGCCCCTCTGTTTCTCGCCCTCTCTTTCAGCCCCTCTGTTTCAGCCCCTCTGTTTCAGGCCCTCTGTTTCTCGCCCTCTGTATCAGCCCCTCTGGTTCCGCCCTCTGTTTCAGCCCCTCTGTTTCTCGCCCTCTGTTTCAGCCTCTCTGTTTCTCACCCTCTGTTTCTCGCCCTCTGTTTCAGCCCCTCTGTTTCTCACCCTCTTTTTCAGCCCCTCTGTTTCAGCCCCTCTGTTTCTCGCCCCCTGTTTCTGCCAATCTGTTTCAGCCCCTCTGTGTCTCGCCCTCTGTTTCAGCCCCTCTGTTTCTCGCCCTGTGTTTCTCCCCCTCTGTTTCAGCCCCTCTGTTTCAGCCCATCTGTTTCTCGCCCTCTGTTTCAGCCCCTCTGTTTCAGCTCCTCTGATTCAGCCCTTCTGTTTCAGCCCCTCTGTTTCTAGCCCTCTGTTTCAGCCCCTCTGTTTCAGCCCCTCTGTTTCAGCCCCTCTGTTTCTCGCACCCTGTTTCAGCCCCTCAGTTTCAGCCCCTCGGTTTCTCGCCCTCTGTTTCATCCCCTCTGTTTCAGCCACTCTGTTTCAGCCCCTCTGTTTCAGCCCCTCTGTTTCTCGCCCTCTGTTTCAGACCCTCTGTTACAGCCCCTCTGTTTCAGCCCCTCTGTTCAGCCCCTCGGTTTCTCGCCCTCTGTTTCAGCCCCTCGGTTTCTCGCCCTCTGTTTCAGCCCCTCTGTTTCAGCCCCTCTGTTTCTCGCCCTCTGTTTCAGCCCCTTTGTTTCTCGCCCTCTGTATCATCCCCTCTGTTTCTCGCCCTCTGTTTCAGCCCCTCTGTTTCAGCCCCTCTGTTTCAGCACCTCTGTTTCTCGCCCTCTGTATCAGCCCCTCTGCTTCTCACCCTCTGTTTCAGCCCCGCTGTTTCAGCCCCTCTGTTTCAGCCCCTCTTTTTCTCGCCCTCTCTTTCAGCCCCTCCGTTTCAGAACCTCTGTTTTAGCCCCTCTGTTTCAGCCCCACTTTTTCTCGCCCTCTGTTTCAGCCCCACTGTTTCAGCCCCTCTGTTTCTATCCCTCTGTTTCAGCCCCTCTGTTTCAGCCCCTCGGTTTCTCGCCCTCTGTTTCAGCCCCTCTGTTTCAGCCCCTCTGTTTCAGCCCCTCTGTTTCAGCCCCTCTGTTTCTCGCCCCCTGTTTCAGCCCCTCTGTTTCAGCCCCTCTGTTTCTCGCCCTCTGTTTCAGCCCCTCGGTTTCTCGCCCTCTGTTTCAGCCCCTCTGTTTCAGCCCCTCTGTTTCAGCCCCTCTGTTTCTCGCCCTCTGTTTCAGCCCCTCTGTTTCAGCCCCTCTGTTTCAGCCCCTCTGTTTCTCGCCCTCTGTTTCTCTCCCCCTGTTTCAGCCCCTCGGTTACAGCCCCTCGGTTTCTCGCCCTCTGTTTCAGCCCCTCTGTTACAGCCCCTCTGTTTCAGCCCCTCTGTTTCAGCCCCTCTGTTTCTCGCCCTCTGTATCAGCCCCTCTGTTTCTCGCCCTCTGTTTCAGCCCCTCTGTTTCAGCCCCTCTGTTTCAGCCTCTCTTTTTCTCGCCCTCTGTTTCAGCCCCACTGTTTCAGCCCCTCTGTTTCTCGCCCTCTGTTTCAGCCCCTCTGTTCCGGCCCCTCTTTTTCTCGCCCTCTGTTTCAGCCCCACTGTTTCAGCCCCACTATTTCAGCCCCTCTGTTTCAGCCCCTCTGTTTCAGCCCCTCGGTTTCTCGCCCTCTGTTTCAGCCCCTCTGTTTCAGCCCCTCAGTTTCTCGCCCTCTGTTTCAGCCCCACTGTTTCAGCCCCTCTGTTTCTCGCCCTCTGTTTCAGCCCCTCTGTCTCTCGCCCTCTATTTCAGCCCCTCTGTCTCTCGCACCCTGTTTCAGCCCCGCTGATTCAGCCCCTCAGTTTCTCGCCCGCTGTTTCAGCCCCTCTGTTTCAGCCCCTCAGTTTCTCGCCCTCTGTTTCAGCCCCTCTGTTTCTTGCCCTCTGTTTCTCACCCTCTGTTTCTCGCCCTCTGTTTCAGCCTCTCTGTTTCAGTCCCTCTGTTTCAGCCCCTCTGTTTCAGCCCCTCTGTTTCTCGCCCACTGTTTCAGCCCCTCTGTTTCTCGCCCTCGGTATCAGCCCCTCTGTTTCAGCCCCTCTGTTTCTCGCCCTCTGTTTCAGCACCTCTGTTTCTCGCCCTCTGTTTCAGACCCTCTGTTTCAGCCCCTCTGTTTCAGCCCCTCTGTTTCTCGACCCCTGTTTCTCCCCCTCTGTTTCAGCCCCTCTGTTTCAGCCCCTCTGTTTCTCGCCCCCTGTTCCAGCCCCTCTGTTTCAGCCCCTCTGTTTCTCGCCCCCTGTTTCAGCCCCTCTGTTTCAGCCCCTCTGTTTCTCGCCCTCTGTTTCAGCCCCTCTGTTTCTCGCCCTCTGTTTCTCGCCCTCTGTTTCAGCCCCTCTGTTTCAGCCCCTATGTTTCTCGCCCTCTGTTTCAGCCCCTCTGTTTCTCGCCCTCTGTTTCAGCCCCTCTGTTTCAGCCCCTCTGTTTCTAGCCCTCTGTTTCAGCCCCTCTGTTTCAGCCCCTCTGTTTCAGCCCCTCTGTTTCAGCCCCCTATTTCTCGCCCTCTGTTTCAGCCCCTCTGTTTCTCGCCCTCCGTTTCTCGCCCTCTGTTTCAGCCCCCTATTTCTCGCCCTCTGTTTCAGCCCCTCTGTTTCTCGCCCTCCGTTTCTCGCCCTCTATTTCAGCCCCTCTGTTTCTCGCCCTCTGTTTCAGCCCCTCTGTTTCAGCCCCTCTGTTTCAGCCCTCTGTTTCTCGCCCTCTGTTTCAGCACCTCTGTTTCAGCCCCTCTGTTTCTCGCCCTCTGTTTCTCGCCCCCTGTTTCAGCCCGTCTGTTTCAGCCCCTCCGTTTCTCGCCCTCTGTTTCAGCCCCTCTGTTTCAGCCCCCCTGTTTCAGCCCCTCTGTTTCTCGCCCTCTGTTTCAGCCCCTCTGTTTCTCCCCCTCTGTTTCAACCATTCTGTTTCAGCCCTTCTGTTTCAGCCCCTCGGTTCAGCCCCTCGGTTTCTCGCCCTCTGTTTCAGCCCCTCTGTTTCAGCCCCTCTGTTTCAGCCCCTCTGTTTCTCGCCCTCTGTTTCAGCCCCTCTGTTTCAGCCCCTCTGTTTCTCGCCCTCTGTTTCAGCCCCTCTGTTTCAGCCCCTCTGTTTCTAGCCCTCTGTTTCAGCCCCTCTGTTTCTCATCCTCTGTTTCAGCCCATCTGTTTCAGCCCCTCTGTTTCTCGCCCTCTGTTTCAGCCCCTCTGTTTCAGCCCCTCTGTTTCTCGCCCCCTGTTTCAGCCAATCTGTATCAGCCCCTCTGTGTCTCGCCCTCTGTTTCAGCCCCTCTGTTTCTCGCCCTGTGTTTCTCCCCCTCTGTTTCAGCCCATCTGTTTCAGCCCCTCTGTTTCTCGCCCTCTGTTTCAGCCCCTCTGTTTCAGCCCCTCTGATTCAGCCCTTCTGTTTCAGCCCCTCTGTTTCTATCCCTCTGTTTCAGCCCCTCTGTTTCAGCCCCTCTGTTTCAGCCCCTCTGTTTCTCGCCCTCTGTTTCTCGCAGCCTGTTTCAGCCCCTCGGTTTCAGCCCCTCGGTTTCTCGCCCTCTGTTTCAGCCCCTCTGTTTCAGCCACTCTGTTTCAGCCCTTCTGTTTCAGCCCCTCTGTTTCTCGCCCTCTGTTTCAGACCCTCTGTTTCAGCCCCTCTGTTTCAGCCCCTCTTTTCAGCCCCTCAGTTTCTCGCCCTCTGTTTCAGCCCCTCGGTTTCTCGCCCTCTATTTCAGCCCCTCTGGATCAGCCCCTCTGTTTCAGCCCCTCTGTTTCTCGCCCTCTGTTTCTCGCCCTCTGTTTCAGCCCCTCTGTTTCTCGCCCTCTGTTTCAGCCCCTCTGTTTCTCGCCCTCTGTTTCAGCCCCTCTGTTTCTCGCCCTCTCGTTCAGCCCCTCTGTTTCAGCCCCTCTGTTTCAGGCCCTCTGTTTCTCGCCCTCTGTATCAGCCCCTCTGGTTCCGCCCTCTGTTTCAGCCACTCTGTTCCAGCCCCTCTGTTTCAGCCCCTCTTTTTCTAGCCCTCTCTTTCAGCCCCTCCGTTTCAGAACCTCTGTTTCAGCCCCACTGTTTCAGCCCCACTGTTTCAGCCCCTCTGTTTCAGCCCCTCTGTTTCAGCCCCTCTGTTTCTCGCCCTCTGTTTCAGCCCCTCGGTTTCTCGCCCTCTGTTTCAGCTCCTCTGTTTCAGCCCCTCGGTTTCTCGCCCTCTGTTTCAGCACCACTGTTTCAGCCCCTCTGTTTCAGCACCTCTGTTTCAGCCCCTCTGTTTCTCGCCCTCTGTTTCAGCCCCTCCGTTTCAGCCCCTCTGTTTCTCGCCCTCTGTTTCAGCCCCTCTGTTTCAGCCCCTCTGTTTCAGCCCATCTGTTTCTAGCCCTCTGTTTCAGCCCCTCTGTTTCAGCCCCTCTGTTTCAGCCCCTCTGTTTCTCGCCCTCTGTTTCTCGCCCCCTGTTTCAGCCCCTCGGTTACAGCCCCTCGGTTTCTCGCCCTCTGTTTCAGCCCCTCTGTTACAGCCCCTCTGTTTCAGCCCCTCTGTTTCAGCCCCTCTGTTTCTCGCCCCCTGTTTCAGCCCATCTGTTTCAGCCCCTCTGTTTCAGCCCCTCTGTTCAGCCCCTTGGTTTCTCGCTATCTGTTTCAGCCCCTCTGTTTCAGCCCCTCTGTTTCTCACCCTCTGTTTCAGCCCCTCTGTTTCAGCCCCTCTGTTTCAGCCCCTCTGTTTCTCGCCCTCTGTTTCAGCCCCTCTGTTTCTCCCCCTCTGTTTCAGCCCCTCTGTTTCAGCCCCTCTGTTTCAGCCCCTCGGTTCAGCCCCTCGGTTTCTCGCCCTCTGTTTCAGCCCCTCTGTTTCAGCCCCTCTGTTTCAGCCCCTCTGTTTCTCGCCCTCTGTTTCAGCCCCTCTGTTTCAGCCCCTCTGTTTCTCGCCCTCTGTTTCAGCCCCTCTGTTTCAACCCCTCTGTTTCTAGCCCTCTGTTTCAGCCCCTCTGTTTCTCGCCCTCTGTTTCAGCCCCTCTGTTTCAGCCCCTCTGTTTCAGCCCCTCTGTTTCTCGCCCTCTGTTTCAGCCCCTCTGTTTCAGCCCCTCTGTTTCTCGCCCTCTGTTTCAGCCCCTCTGTTTCAGCCCCTCTGTTTCTCGCCCCCTGTTTCAGCCAATCTGTTTCAGCCCCTCTGTGTCTCGCCCTCTGTTTCAGCCCCTCTGTTTCTCGCCCCCTGTTTCTCCCCCTCTGTTTCAGCCCCTATGTTTCTCGCCCCCTGTTCCAGCCCCTCTGTTTCAGCCCCTCTGTTTCTCGCCCCCTGTTTCAGCCCCTCTGTTTCAGCCCCTCTGTTTCTCGCCCTCTGTGTCAGCCCCTCTGTTTCTCGCCCTCTGTTTCTCGCCCTCTGTTTCAGCCCCTCTGTTTCAGCCCCTCTGTTTCTCGCCCTCTGTTTCAGCCCCTCTGTTTCTCGCCCTCTGTTTCAGGCCCTCTGTTTCAGCCCCTCTGTTTCAGCCCCTCTGTTTCAGCCCCTCTGTTTCTCGCCCTCTGTTTCAGCCCCTCTGTTTCTCGCCCCCTGTTTCAGCCAATCTGTTTCAGCCCCTCTGTGTCTCGCCCTCTGTTTCAGCCCCTCTGTTTCTCGCCCCCTGTTTCTCCCCCTCTGTTTCAGCCCCTCTGTTTCAGCCCCTATGTTTCTCGCCCCCTGTTCCAGCCCCTCTGTTTCAGCCCCTCTGTTTCTCGCCCTCTGTTTCAGCCCCTCTGTTTCTCGCCCTCTGTTTCTCGCCCTCTGTTTCTCGCCCTCTGTTTCAGCCCCTCTGTTTCAGCCCCTCTGTTTCTCGCCCTCTGTTTCAGCCCCTCTGTTTCTCGCCCTCTGTTTCAGCCCCTCTGTTTCAGCCCCTCTGTTTCAGCCCCTCTGTTTCTAGCCCTCTGCTTCAGCCCCTCTGTTTTAGCCCCTCTGTTTCTCGCCCTCTGTTTCAGCCCCTCTGTTTCTCGCCCTCTGTTTCTCGCCCTCTGTTTCTCGCCCCCTGTTTCAGCCCCTCTGTTTCAGCCCCTCTGTTTCTCGCCCTCTGTTTCAGCCCCTCTGTTTCTCGCCCTCTGTTTCTCGCCCTCTGTTTCTCGCCCTCTGTTTCAGCCCCTCTGTTTCAGCCCCTCTGTTTCTCGCCCTCTGTTTCAGCCCCTCTGTTTCTCGCCCTCTGTTTCAGCCCCTCTGTTTCAGCCCCTCTGTTTCAGCCCCTCTGTTTCTAGCCCTCTGCTTCAGCCCCTCTGTTTTAGCCCCTCTGTTTCAGCCCCTCTGTTTCAGCCCCTCTGTTTCAGCCCCCTATTTCTCGCCCTCTGTTTCTCGCCCTCTGTTTCTCGCCCTCTGTTTCAGCCCCTCTGTTTCTCGCCCTCAGTTTCAGCCCCTCTTTTTCAGCCCCTCTGTTTCAGCCCTCTGTTTCTCGCCCTCTGTTTCAGCCCCTCTGTTTCAGCCCCTCTGTTTCTCGCCCTCTGTTTCAGCCCCTCTGTTTCAGTACCTCTGTTTCTCGCCCTCTGTTCAGCCCCTCGGTTTCTCGCCCTCTGTTTCAGCCCCTCTGTTTCAGCCCCTCTGTTTCAGCCCCACTGTTTCTCTCCCTCTGTTTCAGCCCCTCTGTTTCTCGCCCTCTGTTTCAGCCGCACTGTTTCAGCCCCTCTGTTTCTCGCCCTCTGTTTCAGCCCCCCTGTTTCTCTCCCTCTGTTTCAGCCCCTATGTTTCAGCCTCTCTGTTTCTCGCCCTCTGTTTCTCGCCCTCTGTTTCTCGCCCTCTGTTTCAGCCCCACTGTTTCTCGCCCTCTGTTTCAGCCCCTCTGTTTCAGCTCCTCTGTTTCAGCCCCTCTTTTTCTCACGCACTGTTTCAGCCCCTCTGCTTCTCGCCCTCTGTTTCAGCCCCTCTGTTTCAGCCCCTCTGTTTCACACCCTCTGTTTCAGCCCCTCTGTTTCAGCCCCTCTGTTTCAGCCCCTCTGTTTCTCGCGTTCTGTTTCAGCCCCTCTGTTTCAGCCCCTCTGTTTCAGACCCTCTGTTTCAGCCCCTCTGTTTCTCGCCCTCTGTTTCTCGCCCCCTGTTTCAGCCCCTCTGTTTCAGCCCCTCGGTTTCTCGCCCTCTGTTTCAGCCCCTCTGTTTCAGCCCCTCTGTTTCAGCCCCTCTGTTTCTCGCCCTCTGTTTCAGCCCCTCTGTTTCTCGCCCTCTGTTTCAGCCCCTCTGTTTCAGCCCCTCTGTTTAGCCCCTCTGTTTCAGCCCCTCTGTTTCTCGCCCTCTGTTTCAGCCCCTCTGTTTCAGCCCCTCTGTTTCAGCCCCTCTGTTTCTCACCCTCTGTTTCAGCCACTCTGTTTCAGCCTCTCTGTTTCTCGCCCCCTGTTTCAGCCAATCTGTTTCAGCCCCTCTGTGTCTCGCCATCTGTTTCAGCCCATCTGTTTCTCGCCCAGTGTTTCGCCACCTCTGTTTCAGCCCCTCTGTTTCAGCCCCTCTGTTTCTCGCCCTCTGTATCAGCCCCTCTGTTTCAGCTCCTCTGATTCAGCCCTTCTGTTTCAGCCCCTCTGTTTCTAGCCCTCTGTTTCAGCCCCTCTGTTTCAGCCCCTCTGTTTCAGCCCCTCTGTTTCTCGCCCTCTGTTTCTCGCACCCTGTTTCAGCCCCTCGGTTTCAGCCCCTCGGTTTCTCGCCCTCTGTTTCAGCCCCTCTGTTTCAGCCACTCTCTTTCAGCCCCTCTGTTTCAGCCCCTCTGTTTCTCGCCCTCTGTTTCAGACCCTCTGTTACAGCCCCTCTGTTTCAGCCCCTCTGTTCAGCCCCTCGGTTTCTCGCCCTCTGTTTCAGCCCCTCGGTTTCTCGCCCTCTGTTTCAGCCCCTCTGTTTCAGCCCCTCTGTTTCTCGCCCTCTGTTTCAGCCCCTCTGTTTCAGCTCCTCTGTTTCTCGCCCTCTGTTTCAGCCCCTCTGTTTCTCACCCTCTGTTTCAGCCCCACTGTTTCAGCCCCTCTGTTTCAGCACCTCTGTTTCTCGCCCTCTGTATCAGCCCCTCTGCTTCTCACCCTCTGTTTCAGCCCCTCTGTTTCAGCCCCTCTGTTTCAGCCCCTCTTTTTCTCGCCCTCTCTTTCAGCCCCTCCGTTTCAGAAGATCTGTTTCAGCCCCTCTGTTTCAGCCCCTCTTTTTCTCGCCCTCTGTTTCAGCCCCACTGTTTCAGCCCCTCTGTTTCTATCCCTCTGTTTCAGCCCCTCTGTTTCAGCACCTCGGTTTCTCGATCTCTGTTTCAGCCCCTCTGTTTCAGCCCCTCTGTTTCAGCCCCTCTGTTTCAGCCCCTCTGTTTCTCGCCCCCTGTTTCAGCCCCTCTGTTTCAGCCCCTCTGTTTCTCGCCCTCTGTTTCAGCCCCTCGGTTTCTCGCCCTCTGTTTCAGCCCCTCTGTTTCAGCCCCTCTGTTTCAGCCCCACAGTTTCTCGCCCTCTGTTTCAGCCCCTCTGTTTCTCGCCCACTGTTTCAGCCCCTCTGTTTCAGCCCCTCTGTTTCTCGCCCTCTGTTTCAGCCCCTCTGTTTAAGCCCCTCTGTTTCAGCCCCTCTGTTTCTAGCCCTCTGTTTCAGCCCCTCTGTTTCAGCCCCTCTGTTTCAGCCCCTCTGTTTCTCGCCCTCTGTTTCTCGCCCCCTGTTTCAGCCCCTCGGTTACAGCCCCTCGGTTTCTCGCCCTCTGTTTCAGCCCCTCTGTTACAGCCCCTCTGTTTCAGCCCCTCTGTTTCAGCCCCTCTGTTTCTCGCCCTCTGTATCAGCCCCTCTGTTTCTCGCCCTCTGCTTCAGCCCCTCTGTTTCAGCCCCTCTGTTTCAGCCCCTCTTTTTCTCGCCCTCTGTTTCAGCCCGACTGTTTCAGCCCCACTATTTCAGCCCCTCTGTTTCAGCCCCTCTGTTTCAGCCCCTCTGTTTCTCGCCCTCTGTTCCAGCCCCTCCGTTTCTCGCCCTCTGTTTCAGCCCCTCTGTTTCAGCCCCTCAGTTTCTCGCCCTCTGTTTCAGCCCCACTGTTTCAGCCCCTCTGTTTCTCGCCCTCTGTTTCAGCCCCTCTGTCTCTCTCCCTCTGTTTCAGCCCCTCTGTCTCTCGCACCCTGTTTCAGCCCCGCTGATTCAGCCCCTCAGTTTCTCGCCCGCTGTTTCAGCCCCTCTGTTTCAGCCCCTCAGTTTCTCGCACTCTGTTTCAGCCCCTCTGTTTCTTGCCCTCTGTTTCTCACCCTCTGTTTCTCGCCCTCTGTTTCAGCCTCTCTGTTTCAGCCCCTCTGTTTCAGCCCCTCTGTTTCAGCCCCTCTGTTTCTCGCCCACTGTTTCAGCCCCTCTGTTTCTCGCCCTCTGTATCAGCCCCTCTGTTTCAGCCCCTCTGTTTCAGCCCCTCTGTTTCTCGCCCTCTGTTTCAGCCCCTCTGTTTCTCGCCCTCTGTTTCAGACCCTCTGTTTCAGCCCCTCTGTTTCAGCCCCTCTGTTTCTCGCCCCCTGTTTCTCCCCCTCTGTTTCAGCCCCTCTGTTTCAGCCCCTCTGTTCAGCCCCTTGGTTTCTCGCCCTCTGTTTCAGCCCCTCTGTTTCAGCCCCTCGGTTTCTCGCCCTCTGTTTCAGCCCCTCTGTTTCTCGCCCTCTGTTTCAGCCCCTCTGTTTCTCCCCCTCTGTTTCAGCCCCTCTGTTTCAGCCCCTCTGTTTCAGCCCCTCGGTTCAGCCCCTCGGTTTCTCGCCCTCTGTTTCAGCCCCTCTGTTTCAGCCCCTCTGTTTCAGCCCCTCTGTTTCTCGCCCTCTGTTTCAGCCCCTCTGTTTCAGCCCCTCTGTTTCTCGCCCTCTGTTTCAGCCCCTCTGTTTCAGCCCCTCTGTTTCTAGCCCTCTGTTTCAGCCCCTCTGTTTCTCACCCTCTGTTTCAGCCCCTCTGTTTCAGCCCCTCTGTTTCTCGCCCTCTGTTTCAGCCCCTCTGTATCAGCCCCTCTGTTTCTCGCCCCCTGTTTCAGCCAATCTGTTTCAGCCCCTCTGTGTCTCGCCCTCTGTTTCAGCCCCTCTGTTTCTCGCCCTCTGTTTCAGCCCTCTGTTTCAGCCCCTCTGTTTCAGCCCCTCTGTTTCTCGCCCCCTGTTTCTCCCCCTCTGTTTCAGCCCCTCTGTTTCAGCCCCTATGTTTCTCGCCCCCTGTTCCAGCCCCTCTGTTTCAGCCCCTCTGTTTCTCGCCCCCTGTTTCAGCCCCTCTGTTTCAGCCCCTCTGTTTCTCGCCCTCTGTTTCAGCCCCTCTGTTTCTCGCCCTCTGTTTCTCGCCCTCTGTTTCTCGCCCTCTGTTTCAGCCCCTCTGTTTCAGCCCCTCTGTTTCTCGCCCTCTGTTTCAGCCCCTCAGTTTCTCGCCCTCTGTTTCAGCCCCTCTGTTTCAGCCCCTCTGTTTCAGCCCTCTGTTTCTCGCCCTCTGTTTCAGCCCCTCTGTTTCAGCCCCTCTGTTTCTCGCCCTCTGTTTCAGCCCCTCTGTTTCAGCCCCTCTGTTTCAGCCCCTCTGTTTCAGCCCCTCTGTTTCTCGCCCCCTGTTTCAGCCCCTCTGTTTCAGTACCTCTGTTTCTCGCCCTCTGTTTCAGCCCCTCGGTTTCTCGCCCTCTGTTTCAGCCCCTCTGTTTCAGCCCCTCTGTTTCAGCCCCACTGTTTCTCGCCCTCTGTTTCAGCCCCTCTGTTTCTCGCCCTCTGTTTCAGCCGCACTGTTTCAGCCCCTCTGTTTCTCGCCCTCTGTTTCAGCCCCCCTGTTTCTCTCCCTCTGTTTCAGCCCCTATGTTTCAGCCTCTCTGTTTCTCGCCCTCTGTTTCTCGCCCTCTGTTTCTCGCCCTCTGTTTCAGCCCCTCTGTTTCTCGCCCTCTGTTTCAGCCCCTCTGTTTCAGCTCCTCTGTTTCAGCCCCTCTTTTTCTCACCCACTGTTTCAGCCCCTCTGCTTCTCGCCCTCTGTTACAGCCCCTCTGTTTCAGCCCCTCTGTTTAACACCCTCTGTTTCAGCCCCTCTGTTTCAGCCCCTCTGTTTCAGCCCCTCTGTTTCTCGCTTTCTGTTTCAGCCCCTCTGTTTCAGCCCCTCTGTTTCAGCCGCTCTGTTTCAGCCCCTCTGTTTCTAGCCCTCTGTTTCAGCCCCTCTGTTTCAGCCCCTCTGTTTCAGCCCCTCTGTTTCTCGCCCTCTGTTTCTCGCCCCCTGTTTCAGCCCCTTTGTTTCAGCCCCTCTGTTTCTCGCCCTCTGTTTCAGCCCCTCTGTTTCAGCCCCTCTGTTTCAGCCCCTCTGTTTCTCCCCCTCTGTTTCAGCCCCTCTGTTTCAGCCCCTCTGTTTAGCCCCTCTGTTTCTCGCCCTCTATTTCAGCCCCTCTGTTTCTCACCCTCTGTTTTAGCCCCTCTGTTTCAGCCCCTCTGTTTCTCGCCCCCTGTTTCAGCCAATCTGTTTCAGCCCCTCTGTGTCTCGACCTCTGTTTCAGCCCCTCTGATTCTCGCCCTGTGTTTCTCCCCCTCTGTTTCAGCCCCTCTGTTTCAGCCCCTCTGTTTCTCGCCCTCTGTTTCAGCCCCTCTGTTTCAGCTCCTCTGATTCAGCCCTTCTGTTTCAGCCCCTCTGTTTCTAGCCCTCTGTTTCAGCCCCTCTGTTTCAGCCCCTCTGTTTCAGCCCCTCTGTTTCTCGCCCTCTGTTTCGCGCCACCTGTTTCAGCCCCTCGGTTACAGCCCCTCGGTTTCTCGCCCTCTGTTTCAGCCCCTCTGTTTCAGCCCCTCTGTTTCTCGCCCTCTATATCAGCCCCTCTGTTTCTCGCCCTCTGTTTCAGCCCCTCTGTTTCAGCACCTCTGTTTCAGCCCCTCTTTTTCTCGCCCTCTGTTTCAGCCCCACTGTTTCAGCCCCTCTGTTTCTCGCCCTCTGTTTCAGCCCCTCTGTTCCGGACCCTCTTTTTCTCGCCCTCTGTTTCAGCCCCACTGTTTCAGCCCCACTATTTCAGCCCCTCTGTTTCAACCCCTCTGTTTCAGCCCCTCTGTTTCTCGCCCTCTGTTTCAGCCCCTCGGTTTCTCGCCCTCTGTTTCAGCCCCTCTGTTTTAGCCCCTCAGTTTCTCCCCCTCTGTTTCAGCCCCACTGTTTCAGCCCCTCTGTTTCTCGCCCTCTGTTTCAGCCCCTCTGTCTCTCGCCCTCTGTTTCAGCCCCTCTGTCTCTCGCACCCTGTTTCAGCCCCGCTGATTCAGCCCCTCAGTTTCTCGCCCGCTGTTTCAGCCCCTCTGTTTCAGCCCCTCAGTTTCTCGCCCTGTGTTTCAGCCCCTCTGTTTCTTGCCCTCTGTTTCTCACCCTCTGTTTCTCGCCCTCTGTTTCAGCCTCTCTGTTTCAGCCCCTCGGTTTCAGCCCCTCTGTTTCAGCCCCTCTGTTTCTCGCCCACTGTTTCAGCCCCTCTGTTTCTCGCCCTCTGTATCAGCCCCTCTGTTTCAGCCCCTCTGTTTCAGCCCCTCTGTTTCTCGCCCTCTGTTTCAGCCCCTCTGATTCTCGCCCTCTGTTTCAGACCCTCTGTTTCAGCCCCTCTGTTTCAGCCCCTCTGTTTCTCGCCCCCTGTTTCTCCCCCTCTGTTTCAGCCCCTCTGTTTCAGCCCCTCTGTTTCTCGCCCCCTGTTCCAGCCCCTCTGTTTCAGCCCCTCTGTTTCTCGCCCCCTGTTTCAGCCCCTCTGTTTCAACCCCTCTGTTTCTCGCCCTCTGTTTCAGCCCCTCTGTTTCTCGCCCTCTGTTTCTCGCCCTCTGTTTCTCGCCCTCTGTTTCAGCCCCTCTGTTTCAGCCCCTATGTTTCTCGCCCTCTGTTTCAGCCCCTCTGTTTCTCGCCCTCTGTTTCAGCCCCTCTGTTTCAGCCCCTCTGTTTCTAGCCCTCTGTTTCAGCCCCTCTGTTTCAGCCCCTCTGTTTCAGCCCCTCTGTTTCTCGCCCTCTGTTTCAGCCCCTCTGTTTCTCGCCCTCTGTTTCTCGCCCTCTGTTTCTCGCCCTCTGTTTCAGCCCCTCTGTTTCAGCCCCTATGTTTCTCGCCCTCTGTTTCAGCCCCTCTGTTTCTCGCCCTCTGTTTCAGCCCCTCTGTTTCAGCCCCTCTGTTTCAGCCCCTCTGTTTCAGCCCCCCATTTCTCGCCCTCTGTTTCAGCCCCTCGGTTTCTCGCCCTCTGTTTCAGCCCCTCAGTTTCTCGCCCTCTGTTTCAGCCCCTCGGTTTCTCGCCCTCTGTTTCAGCCCCTCTGTTTCAGCCCCACTGTTTCAGCCCCTCTGTTTCAGCCCCTCTGTCTCTCGCCCTCTGTTTCAGCCCCTCTGTTTCTCGCCCCCTGTTTCAGCCCCTCTGATTCAGCCCCTCTGTTCCTCGCCCTCTGTTTCAGCCCCTCGGTTTCTCGCCCTCTGTTTCAGCGCCTCTGTTTCAGCCCCTCTGTTTCAGCCCCTTTGTTTCAGCCCCTCTGTCTCTCGCCCTCTGTCTATCGCCCTCTGTTTCAGCCCCTCTGTTTCTCGCCCCCTGTTTCAGCCCCTCTGATTCAGCCCCTCTGTTTCTCGTCCCCTGTTTCAGCCCCTCTGTTTCAGCCCCTCTGTTTCTCGCCCTCTGTTTCAACCCCTCGGTTTCTCGCCCTCTGTTTTAGCCCCTTAGTTTCAGCCCCTCTGTTTCAGCCCCTCTGTTTCACACCCTCTGTTTCAGCCCCTTGGTTTCTCGCCCTCTGTTTCAGCCCCTCTATTTCAGCCCCTCTGTTTCAGCCCCTCGGTTTCCCGCCCTCTGTTTCAGCCCCACTGTTTCAGCCCTTCTGTTTCTCGCCCTCTGTTTCAGCCCCTCTGTTTCATCACCTCTGTTTCAGCCCCTCTGTTTCTCGCCCCCTGTTTCAGCCCCTCTGTTTCAGCCCCTCTGTTTCAGCCCCGCTGTTTTTCGCCCTCTGTTTCAGCCCCTCTATTTCAGCCCCTCTGTTTCAGCCCCTCTGTTTCAGCCCCTCTGTTTCATCACCTCTGTTTCAGCCCCTCTGTTTCTCGCCCCCTGTTTCAGCCCCTCTGTTTCAGCCCCTCTGTTTCAGCCCCGCTGTTTTTCGCCCTCTGTTTCAGCCCCTCTATTTCAGCCCCTCTGTTTCAGCCCCTCTGTTTCAGCCCCTCTGTTTCTCGCCCTCTGTTTCGCGCCACCTGTTTCAGCCCCTCGGTTACAGCCCCTCGGTTTCTCGCCCTCTGTTTCAGCCCCTCTGTTTCAGCCCCTCTGTTTCTCGCCCTCTATATCAGCCCCTCTGTTTCTCGCCCTCTGTTTCAGCCCCTCTGTTTCAGCACCTCTGTTTCAGCCCCTCTTTTTCTCGCCCTCTGTTTCAGCCCCACTGTTTCAGCCCCTCTGTTTCTCGCCCTCTGTTTCAGCCCCTCTGTTCCGGACCCTCTTTTTCTCGCCCTCTGTTTCAGCCCCACTGTTTCAGCCCCACTATTTCAGCCCCTCTGTTTCAACCCCTCTGTTTCAGCCCCTCTGTTTCTCGCTCTCTGTTTCAGCCCCTCGGTTTCTCGCCCTCTGTTTCAGCCCCTCTGTTTTAGCCCCTCAGTTTCTCCCCCTCTGTTTCAGCCCCACTGTTTCAGCCCCTCTGTTTCTCGCCCTCTGTTTCAGCCCCTCTGTCTCTCGCCCTCTGTTTCAGCCCCTCTGTCTCTCGCACCCTGTTTCAGCCCCGCTGATTCAGCCCCTCAGTTTCTCGCCCGCTGTTTCAGCCCCTCTGTTTCAGCCCCTCAGTTTCTCGCCCTGTGTTTCAGCCCCTCTGTTTCTTGCCCTCTGTTTCTCACCCTCTGTTTCTCGCCCTCTGTTTCAGCCTCTCTGTTTCAGCCCCTCGGTTTCAGCCCCTCTGTTTCAGCCCCTCTGTTTCTCGCCCACTGTTTCAGCCCCTCTGTTTCTCGCCCTCTGTATCAGCCCCTCTGTTTCAGCCCCTCTGTTTCAGCCCCTCTGTTTCTCGCCCTCTGTTTCAGCCCCTCTGATTCTCGCCCTCTGTTTCAGACCCTCTGTTTCAGCCCCTCTGTTTCAGCCCCTCTGTTTCTCGCCCCCTGTTTCTCCCCCTCTGTTTCAGCCCCTCTGTTTCAGCCCCTCTGTTTCTCGCCCCCTGTTCCAGCCCCTCTGTTTCAGCCCCTCTGTTTCTCGCCCCCTGTTTCAGCCCCTCTGTTTCAACCCCTCTGTTTCTCGCCGTCTGTTTCAGCCCCTCTGTTTCTCGCCCTCTGTTTCTCGCCCTCTGTTTCTCGCCCTCTGTTTCAGCCCCTCTGTTTCAGCCCCTATGTTTCTCGCCCTCTGTTTCAGCCCCTCTGTTTCTCGCCCTCTGTTTCAGCCCCTCTGTTTCAGCCCCTCTGTTTCTAGCCCTCTGTTTCAGCCCCTCTGTTTCAGCCCCTCTGTTTCAGCCCCTCTGTTTCTCGCCCTCTGTTTCAGCCCCTCTGTTTCTCGCCCTCTGTTTCTCGCCCTCTGTTTCTCGCCCTCTGTTTCAGCCCCTCTGTTTCAGCCCCTATGTTTCTCGCCCTCTGTTTCAGCCCCTCTGTTTCTCGCCCTCTGTTTCAGCCCCTCTGTTTCAGCACCTCTGTTTCTAGCCCTCTGTTTCAGCCCCTCTGTTTCAGCCCCTCTGTTTCAGCCCCTCTGTTTCAGCCCCCCATTTCTCGCCCTCTGTTTCAGCCCCTCGGTTTCTCGCCCTCTGTTTCAGCCCCTCAGTTTCTCGCCCTCTGTTTCAGCCCCTCGGTTTCTCGCCCTCTGTTTCAGCCCCTCTGTTTCAGCCCCTCTGTTTCAGCCCCTCTGTTTCTCGACCTCTGTTTCAGCCCCTCTGTTTCAGCCCCTCTGTTTCTCGCCCTCTGTTTCAGCCCCTCTGTTTCAGCCCCTCTGTTTCAGCCCCTCTGTTTCAGCCCCTCTGTTTCAGCCCCTCTGTTTCTCGCATCCTGTTTCAGCCCCTCTGTTTCAGCCCCACTGTTTCTCGCCCTCTGTTTCAGCCCCTCGGTTTCTCGCCCTCTGTTTCAGCCCCTCTGTTTCAGCCCCTCTGTTTCAGCCCCACTGTTTCTCGCCCTCTGTTTCAGCCCCTCTCTTTCTCGCCCTCTGTTTCAGCCCCTTTGTTTCAGCCCCTCTGTTTCAGCCCCTCTGTTTCAGCCCCTCTGTTTCTCGCCCTCTGTTTCTCACCCTCTGTTTCTCACCCTCAGTTTCTCACCGTCTGTTGCAGCCCCGCTGTTTCAGCCCCTCTGTTTCAGCCGCTCTGTTTCGTGACCACTGTTTCAGCCCCTCTGTTTCTCGCCCTCTGTTTCTCGCCCTCTGTTTCTCGCCCTCTGTTTCAGCCCCTCTGTTTCAGCCCCTCTGTTTCTCGCCCTCTGTTTCAGCCCCTCTGTTTCTCGCCCTCTGTTTCAGCCCCTCTGTTTCAGCCCCTCTGTTTCAGCCCCTCTGTTTCTAGCCCTCTGTTTCAGCCCCTCTGTTTCAGCCCCTCTGTTTCAGCCCCTCTGTTTTAGCCCCTCTGTTTCTCGCCATCTGTTTCTCGCCCACTGTTTCAGCCCCTCTGTTTCAGCCCCTCAGTTTCTCGCCCTCTGTTTCTCACGCTCTGTTTCTCACCCTCTGATTCTCACCCTCTGTTTCTCACCGTCTGTTTCAGCCCCTTTGTTTCAGTCCCTCTGTTTCAGACCCTCTGTTTCAGCCCCTCTGTTTCTCGCCCTCTGTTTCTCACCCTCTGTTTCTCACCCTCAGTTTCTCACCGTCTGTTGCAGCCCCGCTGTTTCAGCCCCTCTGTTTCAGCCGCTCTGTTTCGTGCCCACTGTTTCAGCTCCTCTGTTTCTCGCCCTCTGTTTCTCGCCCTCTGTTTCAGCCCCTCTGTTTCAGCCCCTCTGTTTCTCGCCCTCTGTTTCTCGCCCTCTGTTTCAGCCCCTCTGTTTCAGACCCTCTGTTTCAGCCCCGCTGTTTCAGCCCCTCTGTTTCTAGCCCTCTGTTTCAGCCCCTCTGTTTCAGCCCCTCTGTTTCAGCCCCTCTGTTTTAGCCCCTCTGTTTCTCGCCCTCTGTTTCTCGCCCACTGTTTCAGCCCCTCTGTTTCAGCCCCTCGGTTTCTCGCCCTCTGTTTCAGCCCCTCTGTTTCAGCCCCTCTGTTTCTCGTCTCCTCTGTTTCAGCGCCTCTGTTTCTCGCCCTCTGTTTCAGCCCCTCTGTTTCAGCCCCTCGGTTTCTCGCCCTCTGTTTCAGCCCCTCTGTTTCAGCCCCTCTGTTTCTCGTCCTCTGTTTCAGCGCCTCTGTTTCTCGCCCTCTGTTTCAGCCCCTCTGTTTCAGCCCCTCTGTTTCAGCCCCTCTGTTTCTCACCCTCTGTTTCTCACCCTCTGTTTCAGCACCTCGGTTTCTCGCCCTCTGTTTCAGCCACTCTGTTTCAGCCCCTCAGTTTCAGCACCTCTGTTTCTCGCCCTCTGTTTCAGCCCTCTGTTTCAGCCGCTCTGTTTCAGCCCCACTGTTTCAGCCCCTCTGTTTCTCGCCCTCTGTTTCAGCCCCTCGGTTTCTCGCCCTCTGTTTCAGCCCCACTGTTTCAGCCCCTCTGTTTCTCGCCCCCTGTTGCAGCCCCTCTGTTTCAGCCACTCTGTTTCTCGCCCTCTGTTTCAGCCCCTCTGTTTCAGCCCCTCTGATTCTCGCCCTCTCTTTCGGCCCCTCTGTTTCTCGCCCTCTGATTCAGCCCCTCTGTTTCAGCCCCTCTGTTTCTCGCCCTCAGTTTCAGCTCCTCTTTTTCTCACCCACTGTTTCAGTCCCTCTGTTTCTCACCCTCTGTTTCAGCCCCTCTGTTTCAGCCCCTCTGTTTCTCGCCCTCTGTTTCAGCCCCTTTGTTTCAGCCCCTCTGTTTCAGCCCCTCTGTTTCAGCCCCTCTGTTTCTCGCCCACCGTTTCTCACCCTCTGTTTCTCACCCTCAGTTTCTCACCGTCTGTTGCAGCCCCGCTGTTTCAGCCCCTCTGTTTCAGCCGCTCTGTTTCGTGACCACTGTTTCAGCCCCTCTGTTTCTCGCCCTCTGTTTCTCGCCCTCTGTTTCTCGCCCTCTGTTTCAGCCCCTCTGTTTCAGCCCCTCTGTTTCTCGCCCTCTGTTTCAGCCCCTCTGTTTCTCGCCCTCTGTTTCAGCCCCTCTGTTTCAGCCCCTCTGTTTCAGCCCCTCTGTTTCTAGCCCTCTGTTTCAGCCCCTCTGTTTCAGCCCCTCTGTTTCAGCCCCTCTGTTTTAGCCCCTCTGTTTCTCGCCATCTGTTTCTCGCCCACTGTTTCAGCCCCTCTGTTTCAGCCCCTCAGTTTCTCGCCCTCTGTTTCTCACGCTCTGTTTCTCACCCTCTGATTCTCACCCTCTGTTTCTCACCGTCTGTTTCAGCCCCTTTGTTTCAGTCCCTCTGTTTCAGCCCCTCTGTTTCAGCCCCTCTGTTTCTCACCCTCTGTTTCTCACCCTCTGTTTCTCACCCTCAGTTTCTCACCGTCTGTTGCAGCCCCGCTGTTTCAGCCCCTCTGTTTCAGCCGCTCTGTTTCGTGCCCACTGTTTCAGCTCCTCTGTTTCTCGCCCTCTGTTTCTCGCCCTCTGTTTCAGCCCCTCTGTTTCAGCCCCTCTGTTTCTCGCCCTCTGTTGCAGCCCCTCTGTTTCTCGCCCTCTGTTTCAGCCCCTCTGTTTCAGACCCTCTGTTTCAGCCCCGCTGTTTCAGCCCCTCTGTTTCTAGCCCTCTGTTTCAGCCCCTCTGTTTCAGCCCCTCTGTTTCAGCCCCTCTGTTTTAGCCCCTCTGTTTCTCGCCCTCTGTTTCTCGCCCACTGTTTCAGCCCCTCTGTTTCAGCCCCTCGGTTTCTCGCCCTCTGTTTCAGCCCCTCTGTTTCAGCCCCTCTGTTTCTCGTCCTCTGTTTCAGCGCCTCTGTTTCTCGCCCTCTGTTTCAGCCCCTCTGTTTCAGCCCCTCGGTTTCTCGCCCTCTGTTTCAGCCCCTCTGTTTCAGCCCCTCTGTTTCTCGTCCTCTGTTTCAGCGCCTCTGTTTCTCGCCCTCTGTTTCAGCCCCTCTGTTTCAGCCCCTCTGTTTCAGCCCCTCTGTTTCTCACCCTCTGTTTCTCACCCTCTGTTTCAGCACCTCGGTTTCTCGCCCTCTGTTTCAGCCCCTCTGTTTCAGCCCCTCAGTTTCAGCACCTCTGTTTCTCGCCCTCTGTTTCAGCCCTCTGTTTCAGCCGCTCTGTTTCAGCCCCACTGTTTCAGCCCCTCTGTTTCTCGCCCTCTGTTTCAGCCCCTCGGTTTCTCGCCCTCTGTTTCAGCCCCACTGTTTCAGCCCCTCTGTTTCTCGCCCCCTGTTGCAGCCCCTCTGTTTCAGCCACTCTGTTTCTCGCCCTCTGTTTCAGCCCCTCTGTTTCAGCCCCTCTGATTCTCGCCCTCTCTTTCGGCCCCTCTGTTTCTCGCCCTCTGATTCAGCCCCTCTGTTTCAGCCCCTCTGTTTCTCGCCCTCAGTTTCAGCTCCTCTTTTTCTCACCCACTGTTTCAGTCCCTCTGTTTCTCACCCTCTGTTTCAGCCCCTCTGTTTCAGCCCCTCTGTTTCTCGCCCTCTGTTTCAGCCCCTCTGTTTCAGCCCCTCTGTTTCAGCCCCTCTGTTGCTCACCCTCTGTTTCAGCCCCTCTGTTTCAGCCCCTCTGATTCTCGCCCTCTGTTTCGGCCCCTCTGTTTCTCGCCCTCTGTTTCTCGCCCTCTGTTTCAGTCCCTATGTTTCAGCCCCTCTGTTTCAGTCCCTCTGTTTCTCGCCCTCAGTTTCAGCCCCTCTGTTTCAGCCCCTCTGTTTCTCGCCCCCTGTTTCAGCCCCTCTGTTTCAGCCCCTCTGTTCCTCGCCCCTCTGTTTCAGCGCCTCTGTTTCAGCCCCTTTGTTTCAGCCACTCTGTTTCTCGCCCCTTGTTTCAGCCCCTCTGTTTCAGCCCCTCGGTTTCTCGCACCCTGTTTCAGCCCCTCTGTTTCAGCCCCTCTGTTTCTCGCCCTCTGTTTCAGCCCCTCTGTTTCAGCCCCTCTGTTTCTCGCCCACTGTTTCATCCCCTCTGTTTCTCCCACTCTGTTTCAGCCCCTCTGTTTCAGCCCCTTTGTTTCAGCTCCTCTGTTTCAGCCCCTCTGTTTCTCGCCCTCTGTTTCAGCCCCTCTGTTTCTCGCCCCTCGTTGCAGCCCCTCTGTTTCAGCCCCTCTGTTTCAGCCCCTCTGTTTCAGCCCCTCTGTTTCTCGCCCTCTGTTTCTCGACCTCTGTTTCAGCCCCTCTGTTTCTCGCCCACTGTTCCATCCCCTCTGTTTCTCGCCCTCTGTTTCAGCCCCTCTGTTTCTCGCCCACTGTTTCTGCCCCTCTGTTTCAGCTCCTCTGTTTCTCGCCCTCTGTTTCAGCCCCTATGTTTTTCGCCCTCTGTTTCTCGCCCTCTGTTTCTCGCCCTCTGTTTCAGCCCCTCTGTTTCAGCCCCTCGGTTTCAGCCCCTCGGTTTCTCGCCCTCTGTCTCAGGCCCTCTGTTTCTCGCCCTCTGTTTCAGCCCCTCTGTTTCAGCCCCTCTGTTTCTAGCCCTCTGTTTCAGCCCCTCTGTTTTCGACCCTCTGTTTCAGCCCCTCTGTTTCAGCCCCTCTGTTTCTCGCCCTCTGTTTCTCGCCCCCTGTTTCAGCCCCTCTGTTTCAGCCCCTCGGTTTCTCGCCCTCTGTTTCAGCCCCTCTGTTTCAGTCCCTCTGTTTCAGCCCCTCTGTTTCAGCCCCTCTGTTTCTCGCGCTCTGTTTCAGCCCCTCTGTTTCTCGCCCTCTGTGTCAGCACCTCTGTTTCAGCACCTCTGTTTCAGCCCCTCTGTTTCTGCCCCCCTGTTTCTCGCCCCCTGTTTCTCGCACCCTGTTTCTCGCTCCTTGTTTCTCGCCCCCTGTTTCAGCCCCTCTGTTTCAGCCCCTCAGTTTCTCGCCACATGTTTCAGCCCCTCTGTTTCAGCCGCTCTGTTTCGTGCCAATGTTTCAGCCCCTCTGTTTCTCGCCCTCTTTTTCTCGCCCTCTGTTTCTCGCCCTCTGTTTCATCCCCTCTGTTTCAGCCCCTCTGTTTCTCGCCCTCTGTTTCAGCCCCTCTGTTTCTCGCCCTCTGTTTCAGCCCGTCTGTTTCAGCCCCTCTGTTTCAGCCCCTCTGTTTCAGCCCCTCAGTTTCTCGCGACATGTTTCAGCCCCTCTGTTTCAGCCGCTCTGTTTCGTGCCCACTGTTTCAGCCCCTCTGTTTCTCGCCCTCTGTTTCTCGCCCTCTGTTTCTCGTCCTCTGTTTCAGCCCCTCTGTTTCAGCCCCTCTGTTTCTCGTCCTCTGTTTCAGCGCCTCTGTTTCTCGCCCTCTGTTTCAGCCCCTCTGTTTCAGCCCCTCTGTTTCAGCCCCTCTGTTTCAGCCCCTCTGTTTCTCACCCTCTGTTTCAGCACCTCGGTTTCTCGCCCTCTGTTTCAGCCCCTCTGTTTCAGCCCCTCTGTTTCAGCACCTCTGTTTCTCGCCCTCTGTTTCAGCCCTCTGTTTCAGCCGCTCTGTTTCAGCCCCACTGTTTCAGCCCCTCAGTTTCTCGCGACATGTTTCAGCCCCTCTGTTTCAGCCGCTCTGTTTCGTGCCCACTGTTTCAGCCCCTCTGTTTCTCGCACTCTGTTTCTCGCCCTCTGTTTCTCGTCCTCTGTTTCAGCCCCTCTGTTTCAGCCCCTCTGTTTCTCGTCCTCTGTTTCAGCGCCTCTGTTTCTCGCCCTCTGTTTCAGCCCCTCTGTTTCAGCCCCTCTGTTTCAGCCCCTCTGTTTCAGCCCCTCTGTTTCTCACACTCTGTTTCAGCACCTCGATTTCTCGCCCTCTGTTTCAGCCCCTCTGTTTCAGCCCCTCTGTTTCAGCACCTCTGTTTCTCGCCCTCTGTTTCAGCCCTCTGTTTCAGCCGCTCTGTTTCAGCCCCACTGTTTCAGCCCCTCTGTTTCTCGCCCTCTGTTTCAGCCCCTCGGTTTCTCGCCCTCTGTTTCAGCCCCACTGTTTCAGCCCCTCTGTTTCTCGCCCTCTGTTTCAGCCCCTCGGTTTCTCGCCCACTGTTTCAGCCCCTCAGTTTCAGCCCCTCTTTTTCTCGCCCTCTGTTTCAGCCCCTCTGTTTCAGCCCCTCTGTTTCAGCCCCTCTGCTTCAGTCCCTCTGTTTCTCACCCTCTGTTTCAGCCCCTCTGTTTCAACACGCTGTTTCTCACCCTCTGTTTCAGCCCCTTTTTCTCAGCCCCTCTGTTTCTCACCCTCTGTTTCTCGCCCCCTGTTTCAGCCGTCTGTTTCAGCTCCTCTTTTTCTCACCCACTGTTTCAGTCCCTCTATTTCTCACCCTCTGTTTCAGCCCCTCTGTTTCAGCCCCTCTGTTTCTCGTCCTCTGTTTCTCACCCTCTGTTTCTCACCCTCTGTTTCTCACCGTCTTTTTCAGCCCCTTTGATTCAGCCCCTCTGTTTCAGCCCCTCTGTTTCAGCCCCTCTGTTTCTCGCCCTCTGTTTCTCACCCTCTGTTTCTCACCCTCTGTTTCTCACCCTCTGTTTCTCACCGTCTGTTTCAGCCCCTTTGTTTCAGCCCCTCTGTTTCAGCCCCTCTGTTTCAGCCCCTCTGTTTCTCGCCCTCTGTTTCTCACCCTCTGTTTCTCACCCTCAGTTTCTCACCGTCTGTTGCAGCCCCGCTGTTTCAGCCCCTCTGTTTCAGCCACTCTGTTTCGTGCCCACTGTTTCAGCCCCTCTGTTTCTCGCCCTCTGTTTCTCGCCCTCTGTTTCTCGCCCTCTGTTTCAGCCCCTCTGTTTCAGCCCCTCTGTTTCTCGCCCTCTGTTTCAGCCCCTCTGTTTCTCGCCCTCTGTTTCAGCCCCTCTGTTTCAGCCCCTCTGTTTCAGCCCCTCTGTTTCAGCCCCTCTGTTTCTAACCCTCTGATTCAGCCCCTCTGTTTCTGCCACTCTGTTTCAGCCCCTCTGTTTTAGCCCCTCTGTTTCTCGCCATCTGTTTCTCGCCCACTGTTTCAGCCCCTCTGTTTCAGCCCCTCAGTTTCTCGCCCTCTGTTTCTCACGCTCTGTTTCTCACCCTCTGATTCTCACCCTCTGTTTCTCACCGTCTGTTTCAGCCCCTTTGTTTCAGTCCCTCTGTTTCAGCCCCTCTGTTTCAGCCCCTCTGTTTCTCGCCCTCTGTTTCTCACCCTCTGTTTCTCACCCTCTGTTTCTCACCCTCTGTTTCAGCCCCTCTGATTCTCTCCCTCTGTTTCAGCCCCTCTGTTTCTCGCCCTCTGTTTCAGCCCCTCTGTTTCAGCCCCTCTGTTTCAGCCCCTTTGTTTAAGCCCCTCAGTCTAAGCCCCTCTATTTCAGCCCCTCTGTTTCAGCCCCTCTGTTTCAGCCCCTCTGTTTAAGCCCCTCAGTTTAAGCCCCTCTGTTTCAGCCCCTCTGTTTAAGCCCCTCGGTTTCTCGCCCTCTGTATCAGCCCCTCTGTTTCAGCCCCTCTGTTTCAGTCCCTCTGTTTCAGCCCCTCTGTTTCTCGCCCTCTGTTTCAGCCCTTCGGTTTCTCGCCCTCTGTTTCAGCCCCTCTGTTTAAGCCCCACAGTTTCAGCCCCTCTGTTTCTCGCCCTCTGTTTCAGCACCTCTGTTTCAGCCCCTCTGTTTCAGTCCCTATGTTTCAGCCCCTCTGGTTCTCGCCCTCTGTTTCAGCCCCTCTGTTTCAGCCCCTCTGTTTCAGCCCCTCTGTTTCTCGCCCTCTGTTTCTCGCCCGCTGTTTCAGCCACTCTGGTTCAGCACCTCGGTTTCTCGGCCTCTGTTTCAGCCCCTCTGTTTCAGCCCCTCTGTTTCAGCCCCTCTGTTTCTCGCCCTCTGTTTCAGCCCCTCTGTTTCTCACCCTCTGTTTCAGCCCCTCTGTTTCCGCCCGGCTGTTTCAGCCCCTCGGTTTCTCGCCCTCTGTTTCAGCCCCTCTGTTTCTCGCCCTCTGTTTCAGCCCCTCTGTTTCAGCCCCTCTGTTTCTCACCCTCTGTTTCTCACCCTCTGTCTTTGTTTCAGCCCCTCTGTTTCAGCCCCTCTGTTTCAGCCCCTCTGTTTCTCGCCCTCTGTTTCTCACCCTCTGTTTCTCACACTCTGTTTGTCACCGTCTGTTTCAGCCCCTTTGTTTCATCCCCTCTGTTTCAGCCCCTCTGTTTCAGCCCCTCTGTTTCTCGCCCTCTGTTTCTCACCCTCTGTTTCTCACCCTCTGTTTCTCACCGTCTGTTGCAGCCCCGCTGTTTCAGCCCCTCTGTTTCAGCCCCTCTGTTTCTCACCCTCTGTTTCTCGCCCCCTGTTTCAGCCCGTGTGTTTTGGCTCCTCTTTTTCTCACCCACTGTTTCAGACCTTCTGCTTCTCACCCACTGTTTCTCATACTCTGTTTCTCGCCCCCTGTTTTAGCCCGTCTGTTTCAGCTCCTCTTTTTCTCACCCACTGTTTCAGTCCCTCTGTTTCTCACCCTCTGTTTCTCACCCTCTGTTTCAGCCCCTCTGATTCTCGCCCTCTGTTTCAGCCCCTCTGTTTCTCGCCCTCTGTTTCAGCCCCTCTGTTTCAGCCCCTCTGTTTCAGCACCTCTGTTTAAGCCCCTCTGTTTAAGCTCCTCTGTTTCAACCCCTTTGTTTAAGCCCCTCAGTTTAAGCGCCTCTATTTCAGCCCCTCTGTTTCAGCCCCTCTGTTTCAGCCCCTCTGTTTAAGCCCCCCAGTTTAAGCCCCTCTGTTTCAGCCCCTCTGTTTAAGCCCCTCTGTTTCTCGCCCTCTGTTTAAGCCCCTCTGTTTCTCGCCCTCTGTTTCAGCCCCTCTGTTTCAGCCCCTTTGTTTCAGCCCCTCTGATTCTCGCCCTCTGTTTCTCGCCCCCTGTTTCAGCCCCTCTGTTTCACCCCCTCGGTTTGTCGCCCGCTGTTTCAGCCCCTCTGTTTCAGCCCCTCTGTTTCAGCCCCTCTGTATCCCGCCCTCTGTTTCAGCCCCTCTGTTTCAGCCCCTCTGTTTCAGCCCCTCTGTTTCTCGCCCTCTGTTTCAGCACCTCGGTTTCTCGCCCTCTGTTTCAGCCCCTCTGTTTCAGCCCCTCTGTTTCTCGCCCTCTGTTTCAGCCCCTCTGTTTCAGCCCCTCTGTTTCTCGCCCTCTGTTTCAGCCCCTCTGTTTCAGCCCCTCTGTTTCAGCCCCTCTGTTTCTCGCCCTCTGCTTCAGCCCCTCTGATTCTCGCCCTCTGGTTCAGCCCCTCTGTTTCAGCCCCTATGTTTCAGCCCCTCTGTTTCTCGCACTCTGTTTCAGCCCCTCGGTTTCTCGCTCTCTGTTTCAGCCCCTCTGTTTCAGCCACTCTGTTTCAGCCCCTCTGCTTCTCACCCTCTCTTTCAGCCCTCTCTGTTTCTCGCCCTCTGTTTCAGCCCCTCTGTTTCAGCCCCTCTGTTTGAGCCCCTCTGTTTCTCACCCTCTCTTTCAGCCCCTCGGTTTCTCGCCCTCTGTTTCAGCCCCTCGGTTTCTCGCCCTCTATTTCAGCCCCTCTGTTTCACACCCCTCTGTTTCTCGCCCTCTGTTTCAGCCCCTCTGTTTCAGCCCCTCTGTTTGAGCCCCTCTGTTTCTCACCCTCTCTTTCAGCCCCTCGGTTTCTCGCCCTCTGTTTCAGCCTCTCTGTTTCAGCCCCTCGGTTTCTCGCCCTCTATTTCAGCCCCTCTGTTTCAGCCCCTCTGTTTCAGCCCCTCTGTTTCTCGCCCTCGGTTTCAGCCCCTCTGTTTCAGCCCCACTGTTTCAGACCCTCTGTTTCTCGCCCTCTGTTTCAGCCCCTCGGTTTCTCGCCCTCTGTTTCAGCCCCTCTGTTTCAGCCCCTCTGTTTCTCGCCCTCTGTTTCAGCCCCTCTGTTTCAGCCCCTCTGTTTCAGCCCCTCTGTTTCAGTCCCTCTGTTTCTCACCCTCTGTTTCAGCCCCTCTGTTTCAACCCCGCTGTTTCTCGCCCTCTGTTTCAGCCCCTCTGTTTCAGCCCCTCTGTTTCTCACCCTCTGTTTCTCGCCCCCTGTTTCAGCCCGTCTGTTTCAGCTCCTCTTTTTCTCACCCACTGTTTCAGTCCCTCTGTTTCTCACCCTCTGTTTCAGCCCCTCTGTTTCAGCCCCTCTGTTTCTCGCCCTCTGTTTCTCACCCTCTGTTTCTCACCCTCTGTTTCTCACCCTCTGTTTCTCGCCCTCTGTTTCAGCCACTCTGTTTCAGTCCCTCTGGTTCAGCCCCTCTGTTTAAGCCCCTCTGTTTCAGCCCCTCTGTTTCAGCGCCTCTGTTTAAGCCCCTCTGTTTCTCGCCCCCTGTTTCAGCCCGTCTTTTTCAGCTCCTCATTTTCTCACCCACTGTTTCAGTCCCTCTGTTTCTCACCCTCTGTTTCAGCCCCTCTGTTTCTCGTCCTCTGTTTAAGCCCCTCTATTTCTCGCTCTCTGTTTCAGCACCTCTGTTTCAGCACCTCTGTTTCAGCCCCGCTGTGTCTCCCCCTCTGTTTCAGCCCCTCTGTTTCAGCCCCTCTGTTTCAGCCACTCTGTTTCTCGACCCCTGTTACAGCCCATCTGTTTCAGCCCCTCTGTTTCTCGCCCTCTGTTTCAGCCCCTCTGTTTCTCGCCCTCTGTTTCAGCCCCTCTGTTTCAGCCCCTCTGTTTCTCACCCTCTGTTTCAGCCGCTCTGTTTCTCACCCTCTGTTTCAGCCCCTCTGTTTCAGCCCCTCTGTTTCAGCCCCTCTGTTTCAGCCCCTCTGTTTCTCGCCCTCTGTTTCAGCCCCTCTGTTTCAGCCACTCTGTTTCAGCCCCTCTGTTTCTCGCCCCCTGTTTCAGCCCGTCTTTTTCAGCTCCTCTTCTTCTCACCCACTGTTTCAGTCCCTCTGTTTCTCACCCTCTGTTTCAGCCCCGCTGTTTCTCGCCCTCTGTTTCAGCCCCTCTGTTTCAGCTCCTCTGTTCCTCGCCCCCTGTTTCAGCCCGTCTGTTTCAGCTCCTCATTTTCTCACCCACTGCTTCAGTCCCTCTGTTTCAGCCCCTCTGTTTCAGCCCCTCTGTTTCTCGCCATCTGTTTCAGCCCCTCGGTTTCTCGCCCTCTGTTTCAGTCCCTCTCTTTCAGCCCCTCTGTTTCAGCCCCTCTGTTTCTCGCCCTCTGTTTCAGCCCCTGTTTCAGCCCCTCTTTTTCAGCCCCTCTGTTTCTCGCCCTCTATTTCAGCCCCTCTGTTTCTCGCCCTCTGTTTCAGCCCCTCTGTTTCAGCCCCTCTGTTTCAGCCCCTCTGTTTCTCGCCCTCTGTTTCAGCCCCTCGGTTTCCCGCTCTCTGTTTCAGCCCCTCTGTTTCAGCCCCTCTGTTTCAGCCCCTCTGTTCCTCGCCCTCTGTTTCAGCCCCTCAGTTTCTCGCCCTCTGTTTCAGCCCCTCTGTTTCTCGCCCTCTGTTTCAGCCCCTCTGTTTCAGCCCCTCGGTTTCAGCCCCTCTGTTTCAGCCCCTCTGTTTCTCACCCTCTGTTTCAGCCCCTCGATTTCTCGCCCTCTGTTTCAGCCCCTCTGTTTCAGCCCCTCTGTTTCAGCCCCTCTGTTTCTCGCCCTCTGTTTCAGCCCCTCTGTTTCAGCCCCTCTGTTTCAGCCCCACTGTTTCAGCCCCTCTGTTTCTCGCCCTCTGTTTCAGCCGCTCGGTTTCTCCCCCTCTGTTTCAGCCCCACTGTTTCAGACCCTCTGTTTCTCGCCCTCTGTTTCAGCCCCTCGGTTTCTCGCCCTCTGTTTGAGCCCCTCTGTTACAGCCCCTCTGTTTCTCGCCCTCTGTTTCAGCCCCTCTGTTTCAGCCCCTCTGTTTCAGCCCCTCTGTTTCAGTCCCTCTGTTTCTCACCCTCTGTTTCAGCCCCTCTGTTTCAACCCCGCTGTTTCTCGCCCTCTGTTTCAGCCCCTCTGTTTCAGCCCCTCTGTTTCTCACCCTCTGTTTCTCGCCCCCTGTTTCAGCCCGTCTGTTTCAGCTCCTCTTTTTCTCACCCACTGTTTCAGTCCCTCTGTTTCTCACCCTCTGTTTCAGCCCCTCTGTTTCAGCCCCTCTGTTTCTCGCCCTCTGTTTCTCACCCTCTGTTTCTCACCGTCTGTTTCAGCCCCTCTGTTTCAGCCCCGCTGTTTCAGCCCCGCTGTTTCAGCCCCTCTGTTTCAGCCCCTCTGTTTCTCACCCTCTGTTTCTCGCCCCCTGTTTCAGCCCGTCTGTTTCAGCTCCTCTTTTTCTCACCCACTGTTTCAGTCCCTCTGTTTCTCACCCTCTGTTTCAGCCCCTCTGTTTCAGCCCCTCTGTTTCTCACCCTCTGTTTCTCACCCTCTGTTTCTCACCTGCTGTTTCTCACCGTCTGTTTCAGCCCCTCTGTTTCAGCCCCGCTGTTTCAGCCCCACTGTTTCAGCCCCTCTGTTTCTCACCCTCTGTTTCTCACCCTCTGTTTCTCGCCCCCTGTTTCAGCCCGTCTGTTTTGGCTCCTCTTTTTCTCACCCACTGTTTCAGTCCCTCTGTTTCTCACCCTCTGTTTCTCACCCTCTGTTTCTCGCCCCCTGTTTCAGCCCGTCTGTTTCGGCTCCTCTTTTTCTCACCGACTGTTTCAGTCCCTCTGCTTCTCACCCTCTATTTCTCAACCTCTGTTTCAGACCCTCTGTTTCAGCCCCACTGTTTCAGCGCCTCAGTCTGTCGCCCTCTGTTTCAGCCCCTCTGTTTCAGCCCCTCTGTTTCAGCCCCACTGTTTCAGCCCCTCAGTTTGTCGCCCTCTGTTTAAGCCCCTCTGTTTCAGCCCCTCTGTTTCTAGCCCTCTGTTTCAGCCCCTCTGTTTTCGACCCTCTGTTTCAGCCCCTCTGTTTCAGCCCCTCTGTTTCTCGCCCTCTGTTTCTCGCCCCCTGTTTCAGCCCCTCTGTTTCAGCCCCTCGGTTTCTCGCCCTCTGTTTCAGCCCCTCTGTTTCAGTCCCTCTGTTTCAGCCCCTCTGTTTCAGCCCCTCTGTTTCTCGCGCTCTGTTTCAGCCCCTCTGTTTCTCGCCCTCTGTGTCAGCACCTCTGTTTCAGCCCCTCTGTTTCAGCCCCTCTGTTTCTGCCCCCCTGTTTCTCGCCCCCTGTTTCTCGCACCCTGTTTCTCGCTCCTTGTTTCTCGCCCCCTGTTTCAGCCCCTCTGTTTCAGCCCCTCAGTTTCTCGCCACATGTTTCAGCCCCTCTGTTTCAGCCGCTCTGTTTCGTGCCCACTGTTTCAGCCCCTCTGTTTCTCGCCCTCTGTTTCTCGCCCTCTGTTTCTCGTCCTCTGTTTCAGCCCCTCTGTTTCAGCCCCTCTGTTTCTCGCCCTCTGTTTCAGCCCCTCTGTTTCTCGCCCTCTGTTTCAGCCCCTCTGTTTCAGCCCCTCTGTTTCAGCCCCTCTGTTTCAGCCCCTCAGTTTCTCGCGACATGTTTCAGCCCCTCTGTTTCAGCCGCTCTGTTTCGTGCCCACTGTTTCAGCCCCTCTGTTTCTCGCCCTCTGTTTCTCGTCCTCTGTTTCAGCCCCTCTGTTTCAGCCCCTCTGTTTCTCGTCCTCTGTTTCAGCGCCTCTGTTTCTCGCCCTCTGTTTCAGCCCCTCTGTTTCAGCCCCTCTGTTTCAGCCCCTCTGTTTCAGCCCCTCTGTTTCTCACCCTCTGTTTCAGCACCTCGGTTTCTCGCCCTCTGTTTCAGCCCCTCTGTTTCAGCCCCTCTGTTTCAGCACCTCTGTTTCTCGCCCTCTGTTTCAGCCCTCTGTTTCAGCCGCTCTGTTTCAGCCCCACTGTTTCAGCCCCTCTGTTTCTCGCCCTCTGTTTCAGCCCCTCGGTTTCTCGCCCTCTGTTTCAGCCCCACTGTTTCAGCCCCTCTGTTTCTCGCCCTCTGTTTCAGCCCCTCGGTTTCTCGCCCACTGTTTCAGCCCCTCAGTTTCAGCCCCTCTTTTTCTCGCCCTCTGTTTCAGCCCCTCTGTTTCAGCCCCTCTGTTTCAGCCCCTCTGCTTCAGTCCCTCTGTTTCTCACCCTCTGTTTCAGCCCCTCTGTTTCAACACGCTGTTTCTCGCCCTCTGTTTCAGCCCCTCTGTTTCAGCCCCTCTGTTTCTCACCCTCTGTTTCTCGCCCCCTGTTTCAGCCGTCTGTTTCAGCTCCTCTTTTTCTCACCCACTGTTTCAGTCCCTCTATTTCTCACCCTTTGTTTCAGCCCCTCTGTTTCAGCCCCTCTGTTTCAGCCCCTCTGTTTCTCGCCCTCTGTTTCTCACCCTCTGTTTCTCACCCTCAGTTTCTCACCGTCTGTTGCAGCCCCACTGTTTCAGCCCCTCTGTTTCAGCCGCTCTGTTTCGTGCCCACTGTTTCAGCCCCTCTGTTTCTCGCCCTCTGTTTCTCGCCCTCTGTATCTCGCCCTCTGTTTCAGCCCCTCTGTTTCAGCCCCTCTGTTTCTCGCCCTCTGTTTCAGCGCCTCTGTTTCTCGCCCTCTGTTTCAGCCCCTCTGTTTCAGCCCCTCTGTTTCAGCCCCTCTGTTTCAGCCCCTCTGTTTCTAGCCCTCTGTTTCAGCCCCTCTGTTTCAGCCCCTCTGTTTCAGCCCCTCTGTTTCAGCCCCTCTGTTTTAGCCCCTCTGTTTCTCGCCATCTGTTTCTTGCCCACTGTTTCAGCCCCTCTGTTTCAGCCCCTCTGTTTCTCGCCCTCTGTTTCAGCCCCTCTGTTTCAGCCCCTCTGTTTCAGCCCCTCTGTTTCTCGTCCTCTGTTTCAGCGCCTCTGTTTCTCGCCCTCTGTTTCAGCCCCTCTGTTTCAGCCCCTCTGTTTCAGCCCCTCTGTTTCTCACCCTCTGTTTCTCACCCTCTGTTTCAGCAACTCGGTTTCTCGCCCTCTGTTTCAGCCCCTCTGTTTCAGCCCCTCAGTTTCAGCACCTCTGTTTCTCGCCCTCTGTTTCAGCCCTCTGTTTCAGCCGCTCTGTTTCAGCCCCACTGTTTCAGCCCCTCTGTTTCTCGCCCTCTGTTTCAGCCCCTCGGTTTCTCGCCCTCTGTTTCAGCCCCACTGTTTCAGCCCCTCTGTTTCTCGCCCTCTGTTTCAGCCCCTCGGTTTCTCGCCCACTGTTTCAGCCCCTCAGTTTCAGCCCCTCTTTTTCTCGCCCTCTGTTTCAGCCCCTCTGTTTCAGCCCCTCTGCTTCAGTCCCTCTGTTTCTCACCCTCTGTTTCAGCCCCTCTGTTTCAACACGCTGTTTCTCGCCCTCTGTTTCAGCCCCTCTGTTGCAGCCCCTCTGTTTCTCACCCTCTGTTTCTCGCCCCCTGTTTCAGCCGTCTGTTTCAGCTCCTCTTTTTCTCACCCACTGTTTCAGTCCCTCTATTTCTCACCCTCTGTTTCAGCCCCTCTGTTTCAGCCCCTCTGTTTCTCGTCCTCTGTTTCTCACCCTCTGTTTCTCACCCTCTGTTTCTCACCGTCTTTTTCAGCCCCTTTGTTTCAGCCCCTCTGTTTCAGCCTCTCTGTTTCAGCCCCTCTGTTTCTCGCCCTCTGTTTCTCACCCTCTGTTTCTCACCCTCTGTTTCTCACCCTCTGTTTCTCACCGTCTGTTTCAGCCCCTTTGTTTCAGCCCCTCTGTTTCAGCCCCTCTGTTTCAGCCCCTCTGTTTCTCGCCCTCTGTTTCTCACCCCCTGTTTCTCACCCTCAGTTTCTCACCGTCTGTTGCAGCCCCGCTGTTTCAGCCCCTCTGTTTCAGCCCCTCTGTTTCTCACCCTCTGTTTCTCGCCCCCTGTTTCAGCCCGTCTGTTTTGGCTCCTCTTTTTCTCACCCACTGTTTCAGACCCTCTGCTTCTCACCCACTGTTTCTCATACTCTGTTTCTCGCCCCCTGTTTTAGCCCGTCTGTTTCGGCTCCTCTTTTTCTCACCCACTGTTTCAGTCCCTCTGTTTCTCACCCTCTGTTTCTCACCCTCTGTTTCAGCCCCTCTGATTCTCTCCCTCTGTTTCAGCCCCTCTGTTTCTCGCCCTCTGTTTCAGCCCCTCTGTTTCAGCCCCTCTGTTTCAGCCCCTCTGTTTAAGCCCCTCTGTTTCAGCCCCTCTGTTTCAACCCCTTTGTTTAAGCCCCTCAGTCTAAGCCCCTCTATTTCAGCCCCTCTGTTTCAGCCCCTCTGTTTCAGCCCCTCTGTTTAAGCCCCTCAGTTTAAGCCCCTCTGTTTCAGCCCCTCTGTTTAAGCCCCTCGGTTTCTCGCCCTCAGTATCAGCCCCTCTGTTTCAGCCCCTCTGTTTCAGCCCCTCTGTTTCAGCCCCTCTGTTTCAGCCCCTCTGTTTCTCGCCCTCTGTTTCAGCCCTTCGGTTTCTCGCCCTCTGTTTCAGCCCCTCTGTTTAAGCCCCACAGTTTCAGCCCCTCTGTTTCTCGCCCTCTGTTTCAGCACCTCTGTTTCAGCCCCTCTGTTTCAGTCCCTATGTTTCAGCCCCTCTGGTTCTCGCCCTCTGTTTCAGCCCCTCTGTTTCAGCCCCTCTGTTTCAGCCCCTCTGTTTCTCGCCCTCTGTTTCTCGCCCGCTGTTTCAGCCACTCTGTTTCAGCACCTCGGTTTCTCGGCCTCTGTTTCAGCCCCTCCGTTTCAGCCCCTCTGTTTCAGCCCCTCTGTTTCTCGCCCTCTGTTTCAGCCCCTCTGTTTCTCACCCTCTGTTTCAGCCCCTCTGTTTCCGCCCGGCTGTTTCAGCCCCTCTGTTTCAGCCCCTCTGTTTCACGCCCTCGGTTTCAGCCCCTCGGTTTCTCGCCCTCTGTTTCAGCCCCTCTGTTTCTCGCCCTCTGTTTCAGCCCCTCTGTTTCAGCCCCTCTGTTTCTCACCCTCTGTTTCTCACCCTCTGTTTCTCACCGTCTGTTTCAGCCCCTTTGTTTCAGCCCCTCTGTTTCAGCCCCTCTGTTTCAGCCCCTCTGTTTCTCGCCCTCTGTTTCTCACCCTCTGTTTCTCACACTCTGTTTGTCACCGTCTGTTTCAGCCCCTTTGTTTCATCCCCTCTGTTTCAGCCCCTCTGTTTCAGCCCCTCGGTTTCTCGCCCTCTGTTTCAGCCCCTCTGTTTCAGCCCCTCTGTTTCAGCCCCTCTGTTTCTCGACCTCTGTTTCAGCCCCTCTGTTTCAGCCCCTCTGTTTCTCGCCCTCTGTTTCAGCCCCTCTGTTTCAGCCCCTCTGTTTCAGCCCCTCTGTTTCAGCCCCTCTGTTTCAGCCCCTCTGTTTCTCGCCCCCTGTTTCAGCCCCTCTGTTTCAGCCCCACTGTTTCTCGCCCTCTGTTTCAGCCCCTCGGTTTCTCGCCCTCTGTTTCAGCCCCTCTGTTTCAGCCCCTCTGTTTCAGCCCCACTGTTTCTCGCCCTCTGTTTCAGCCCCTCTCTTTCTCGCCCTCTGTTTCAGCCCCTTTGTTTCAGCCCCTCTGTTTCAGCCCCTCTGTTTCAGCCCCTCTGTTTCTCGCCCTCTGTTTCTCACCCTCTGTTTCTCACCCTCAGTTTCTCACCATCTGTTGCAGCCCCGCTGTTTCAGCCCCTCTGTTTCAGCCGCTCTGTTTCGTGACCACTGTTTCAGCCCCTCTGTTTCTCGCCCTCTGTTTCTCGCCCTCTGTTTCTCGCCCTCTGTTTCAGCCCCTCTGTTTCAGCCCCTCTGTTTCTCGCCCTCTGTTTCAGCCCCTCTGTTTCTCGCCCTCTGTTTCAGCCCCTCTGTTTCAGCCCCTCTGTTTCAGCCCCTCTGTTTCTAGCCCTCTGTTTCAGCCCCTCTGTTTCAGCCCCTCTGTTTCAGCCCCTCTGTTTTAGCCCCTCTGTTTCTCGCCATCTGTTTCTCGCCCACTGTTTCAGCCCCTCTGTTTCAGCCCCTCAGTTTCTCGCCCTCTGTTTCTCACGCTCTGTTTCTCACCCTCTGATTCTCACCCTCTGTTTCTCACCGTCTGTTTCAGCCCCTTTGTTTCAGTCCCTCTGTTTCAGACCCTCTGTTTCAGCCCCTCTGTTTCTCGCCCTCTGTTTCTCACCCTCTGTTTCTCACCCTCAGTTTCTCACCGTCTGTTGCAGCCCCGCTGTTTCAGCCCCTCTGTTTCAGCCGCTCTGTTTCGTGCCCACTGTTTCAGCTCCTCTGTTTCTCGCCCTCTGTTTCTCGCCCTCTGTTTCAGCCCCTCTGTTTCAGCCCCTCTGTTTCTCGCCCTCTGTTGCAGCCCCTCTGTTTCTCGCCCTCTGTTTCAGCCCCTCTGTTTCAGACCCTCTGTTTCAGCCCCGCTGTTTCAGCCCCTCTGTTTCTAGCCCTCTGTTTCAGCCCCTCTGTTTCAGCCCCTCTGTTTCAGCCCCTCTGTTTTAGCCCCTCTGTTTCTCGCCCTCTGTTTCTCGCCCACTGTTTCAGCCCCTCTGTTTCAGCCCCTCGGTTTCTCGCCCTCTGTTTCAGCACCTCTGTTTCAGCCCCTCTGTTTCTCGTCCTCTGTTTCAGCGCCTCTGTTTCTCGCCCTCTGTTTCAGCCCCTCTGTTTCAGCCCCTCGGTTTCTCGCCCTCTGTTTCAGCCCCTCTGTTTCAGCCCCTCTGTTTCTCGTCCTCTCTTTCAGCGCCTCTGTTTCTCGCCCTCTGTTTCAGCCCCTCTGTTTCAGCCCCTCTGTTTCAGCCCCTCTGTTTCTCACCCTCTGTTTCTCACCCTCTGTTTCAGCACCTCGGTTTCTCGCCCTCTGTTTCAGCCCCTCTGTTTCAGCCCCTCAGTTTCAGCACCTCTGTTTCTCGCCCTCTGTTTCAGCCCTCTGTTTCAGCCGCTCTGTTTCAGCCCCACTGTTTCAGCCCCTCTGTTTCTCGCCCTCTGTTTCAGCCCCTCGGTTTCTCGCCCTCTGTTTCAGCCCCACTGTTTCAGCCCCTCTGTTTCTCGCCCCCTGTTGCAGCCCCTCTGTTTCAGCCACTCTGTTTCTCGCCCTCTGTTTCAGCCCCTCTGTTTCAGCCCCTCTGATTCTCGCCCTCTCTTTCGGCCCCTCTGTTTCTCGCCCTCTGATTCAGCCCCTCTGTTTCAGCCCCTCTGTTTCTCGCCCTCAGTTTCAGCTCCTCTTTTTCTCACCCACTGTTTCAGTCCCTCTGTTTCTCACCCTCTGTTTCAGCCCCTCTGTTTCAGCCCCTCTGTTTCTCGCCCTCTGTTTCAGCCCCTTTGTTTCAGCCCCTCTGTTTCAGCCCCTCTGTTTCAGCCCCTCTGTTTCTCGCCCTCTGTTTCTCACCCTCTGTTTCTCACCCTCAGTTTCTCACCGTCTGTTGCAGCCCCGCTGTTTCAGCCCCTCTGTTTCAGCCGCTCTGTTTCGTGACCACTGTTTCAGCCCCTCTGTTTCTCGCCCTCTGTTTCTCGCCCTCTGTTTCTCGCCCTCTGTTTCAGCCCCTCTGTTTCAGCCCCTCTGTTTCTCGCCCTCTGTTTCAGCCCCTCTGTTTCTCGCCCTCTGTTTCAGCCCCTCTGTTTCAGCCCCTCTGTTTCAGCCCCTCTGTTTCTAGCCCTCTGTTTCAGCCCCTCTGTTTCAGCCCCTCTGTTTCAGCCCCTCTGTTTTAGCCCCTCTGTTTCTCGCCATCTGTTTCTCGCCCACTGTTTCAGCCCCTCTGTTTCAGCCCCTCAGTTTCTCGCCCTCTGTTTCTCACGCTCTGTTTCTCACCCTCTGATTCTCACCCTCTGTTTCTCACCGTCTGTTTCAGCCCCTTTGTTTCAGTCCCTCTGTTTCAGACCCTCTGTTTCAGCCCCTCTGTTTCTCGCCCTCTGTTTCTCACGCTCTGTTTCTCACCCTCTGTTTCTCACCCTCAGTTTCTCACCGTCTGTTGCAGCCCCGCTGTTTCAGCCCCTCTGTTTCAGCCGCTCTGTTTCGTGCCCACTGTTTCAGCTCCTCTGTTTCTCGCCCTCTGTTTCTCGCCCTCTGTTTCAGCCCCTCTGTTTCAGCCCCTCTGTTTCTCGCCCTCTGTTGCAGCCCCTCTGTTTCTCGCCCTCTGTTTCAGCCCCTCTGTTTCAGACCCTCTGTTTCAGCCCCGCTGTTTCAGCCCCTCTGTTTCTAGCCCTCTGTTTCAGCCCCTCTGTTTCAGCCCCTCTGTTTCAGCCCCTCTGTTTTAGCCCCTCTGTTTCTCGCCCTCTGTTTCTCGCCCACTGTTTCAGCCCCTCTGTTTCAGCCCCTCGGTTTCTCGCCCTCTGTTTCAGCCCCTCTGTTTCAGCCCCTCTGTTTCTCGTCCTCTGTTTCAGCGCCTCTGTTTCTCGCCCTCTGTTTCAGCCCCTCTGTTTCAGCCCCTCGGTTTCTCGCCCTCTGTTTCAGCCCCTCTGTTTCAGCCCCTCTGTTTCTCGTCCTCTGTTTCAGCGCCTCTGTTTCTCGCCCTCTGTTTCAGCCCCTCTGTTTCAGCCCCTCTGTTTCAGCCCCTCTGTTTCTCACCCTCTGTTTCTCACCCCCTGTTTCAGCACCTCGGTTTCTCGCCCTCTGTTTCAGCCCCTCTGTTTCAGCCCCTCAGTTTCAGCACCTCTGTTTCTCGCCCTCTGTTTCAGCCCTCTGTTTCAGCCGCTCTGTTTCAGCCCCACTGTTTCAGCCCCTCTGTTTCTCGCCCTCTGTTTCAGCCCCTCGGTTTCTCGCCCTCTGTTTCAGCCCCACTGTTTCAGCCCCTCTGTTTCTCGCCCCCTGTTGCAGCCCCTCTGTTTCAGCCACTCTGTTTCTCGCCCTCTGTTTCAGCCCCTCTGTTTCAGCCCCTCTGATTCTCGCCCTCTCTTTCGGCCCCTCTGTTTCTCGCCCTCTGATTCAGCCCCTCTGTTTCAGCCCCTCTGTTTCTCGCCCTCAGTTTCAGCTCCTCTTTTTCTCACCCACTGTTTCAGTCCCTCTGTTTCTCACCCTCTGTTTCAGCCCCTCTGTTTCAGCCCCTCTGTTTCTCGCCCTCTGTTTCAGCCCCTCTGTTTCAGCCCCTCTGTTTCAGCCCCTCTGTTGCTCACCCTCTGTTTCAGCCCCTCTGTTTCAGCCCCTCTGATTCTCGCCCTCTGTTTCGGCCCCTCTGTTTCTCGCCCTCTGTTTCTCGCCCTCTGTTTCAGTCCCTATGTTTCAGCCCCTCTGTTTCAGTCCCTCTGTTTCTCGCCCTCAGTTTCAGCCCCTCTGTTTCAGCCCCTCTGTTTCTCGCCCCCTGTTTCAGCCCCTCTGTTTCAGCCCCTCTGTTCCTCGCCCCTCTGTTTCAGCGCCTCTGTTTCAGCCCCTTTGTTTCAGCCCCTCTGTTTCTCGCCCCTTGTTTCAGCCCCTCTGTTTCAGCCCCTCGGTTTCTCGCACCCTGTTTCAGCCCCTCTGTTTCAGCCCCTCTGTTTCTCGCCCTCTGTTTCAGCCCCTCTGTTTCAGCCCCTCTGTTTCTCGCCCACTGTTTCATCCCCTCTGTTTCTCCCACTCTGTTTCAGCCCCTCTGTTTCAGCCCCTTTGTTTCAGCTCCTCTGTTTCAGCCCCTCTGTTTCTCGCCCTCTGTTTCAGCCCCTCTGTTTCTCGCCCCTCGTTGCAGCCCCTCTGTTTCAGCCCCTCTGTTTCAGCCCCTCTGTTTCAGCCCCTCTGTTTCTCGCCCTCTGTTTCTCGACCTCTGTTTCAGCCCCTCTGTTTCTCGCCCACTGTTCCATCCCCTCTGTTTCTCGCCCTCTGTTTCAGCCCCTCTGTTTCTCGCCCACTGTTTCTGCCCCTCTGATTCAGCTCCTCTGTTTCTCGCCCTCTGTTTCAGCCCCTATGTTTTTCCCCCTCTGTTTCTCGCCCTCTGTTTCTCGCCCTCTGTTTCAGCCCCTCTGTTTCAGCCCCTCGGTTTCAGCCCCTCGGTTTCTCGCCCTCTGTCTCAGGCCCTCTGTTTCTCGCCCTCTGTTTCAGCCCCTCTGTTTCAGCCCCTCTGTTTCTAGCCCTCTGTTTCAGCTCCTCTGTTTTCGACCCTCTGTTTCAGCCCCTCTGTTTCAGCCCCTCTGTTTCTCGCCCTCTGTTTCTCGCCCCCTGTTTCAGCCCCTCTGTTTCAGCCCCTCGGTTTCTCGCCCTCTGTTTCAGCCCCTCTGTTTCAGTCCCTCTGTTTCAGCCCCTCTGTTTCAGCCCCTCTGTTTCTCGCGCTCTGTTTCAGCCCCTCTGTTTCTCGCCCTCTGTGTCAGCACCTCTGTTTCAGCCCCTCTGTTTCAGCCCCTCTGTTTCTGCCCCCCTGTTTCTCGCCCCCTGTTTCTCGCACCCTGTTTCTCGCTCCTTGTTTCTCGCCCCCTGTTTCAGCCCCTCTGTTTCAGCCCCTCAGTTTCTCGCCACATGTTTCAGCCCCTCTGTTTCAGCCGCTCTGTTTCGTGCCAATGTTTCAGCCCCTCAGTTTCTCGCCCTCTGTTTCTCGCCCTCTGTTTCTCGCCCTCTGTTTCATCCCCTCTGTTTCAGCCCCTCTGTTTCTCGCCCTCTGTTTCAGCCCCTCTGTTTCTCGCCCTCTGTTTCAGCCCCTCTGTTTCAGCCCCTCTGTTTCAGCCCCTCTGTTTCAGCCCCTCAGTTTCTCGCGACATGTTTCAGCCCCTCTGTTTCAGCCGCTCTGTTTCGTGCCCACTGTTTCAGCCCCTCTGTTTCTCGCCCTCTGTTTCTCGCCCTCTGTTTCTCGTCCTCTGTTTCAGCCCCTCTGTTTCAGCCCCTCTGTTTCTCGTCCTCTGTTTCAGCGCCTCTGTTTCTCGCCCTCTGTTTCAGCCCCTCTGTTTCAGCCCCTCTGTTTCAGCCCCTCTGTTTCAGCCCCTCTGTTTCTCACCCTCTGTTTCAGCACCTCGGTTTCTCGCCCTCTGTTTCAGCCCCTCTGTTTCAGCCCCTCTGTTTCAGCACCTCTGTTTCTCGCCCTCTGTTTCAGCCCTCTGTTTCAGCCGCTCTGTTTCAGCCCCACTGTTTCAGCCCCTCAGTTTCTCGCGACATGTTTCAGCCCCTCTGTTTCAGCCGCTCTGTTTCGTGCCCACTGTTTCAGCCCCTCTGTTTCTCGCACTCTGTTTCTCGCCCTCTGTTTCTCGTCCTCTGTTTCAGCCCCTCTGTTTCAGCCCCTCTGTTTCTCGTCCTCTGTTTCAGCGCCTCTGTTTCTCGCCCTCTGTTTCAGCCCCTCTGTTTCAGCCCCTCTGTTTCAGCCCCTCTGTTTCAGCCCCTCTGTTTCTCACCCTCTGTTTCAGCACCTCGGTTTCTCGCCCTCTGTTTCAGCCCCTCTGTTTCAGCCCCTCTGTTTCAGCACCTCTGTTTCTCGCCCTCTGTTTCAGCCCTCTGTTTCAGCCGCTCTGTTTCAGCCCCACTGTTTCAGCCCCTCTGTTTCTCGCCCTCTGTTTCAGCCCCTCGGTTTCTCGCCCTCTGTTTCAGCCCCACTGTTTCAGCCCCTCTGTTTCTCGCCCTCTGTTTCAGCCCCTCGGTTTCTCGCCCACTGTTTCAGCCCCTCAGTTTCAGCCCCTCTTTTTCTCGCCCTCTGTTTCAGCCCCTCTGTTTCAGCCCCTCTGTTTCAGCCCCTCTGCTTCAGTCCCTCTGTTTCTCACCCTCTGTTTCAGCCCCTCTGTTTCAACACGCTGTTTCTCGCCCTCTGTTTCAGCCCCTCTGTTTCAGCCCCTCTGTTTCTCACCCTCTGTTTCTCGCCCCCTGTTTCAGCCGTCTGTTTCAGCTCCTCTTTTTCTCACCCACTGTTTCAGTCCCTCTATTTCTCACCCTCTGTTTCAGCCCCTCTGTTTCAGCCCCTCTGTTTCTCGTCCTCTGTTTCTCACCCTCTGTTTCTCACCCTCTGTTTCTCACCGTCTTTTTCAGCCCCTTTGTTTCAGCCCCTCTGTTTCAGCCCCTCTGTTTCAGCCCCTCTGTTTCTCGCCCTCTGTTTCTCACCCTCTGTTTCTCACCCTCTGTTTCTCACCCTCTGTTTCTCACCGTCTGTTTCAGCCCCTTTGTTTCAGCCCCTCTGTTTCAGCCCCTCTGTTTCAGCCCCTCTGTTTCTCGCCCTCTGTTTCTCACCCTCTGTTTCTCACCCTCAGTTTCTCACCGTCTGTTGCAGCCCCGCTGTTTCAGCCCCTCTGTTTCAGCCGCTCTGTTTCGTGCCCACTGTTTCAGCCCCTCTGTTTCTCGCCCTCTGTTTCTCGCCCTCTGTTTCTCGCCCTCTGTTTCAGCCCCTCTGTTTCAGCCCCTCTGTTTCTCACCCTCTGTTTCAGCCCCTCTGTTTCTCGCCCTCTGTTTCAGCCCCTCTGTTTCAGCCCCTCTGTTTCAGCCCCTCTGTTTCAGCCCCTCTGTTTCTCGCCCTCTGATTCAGCCCCTCTGTTTCAGCCACTCTGTTTCAGCCCCTCTGTTTTAGCCCCTCTGTTTCTCGCCATCTGTTTCTCGCCCACTGTTTCAGCCCCTCTGTTTCAGCCCCTCAGTTTCTCGCCCTCTGTTTCTCACGCTCTGTTTCTCACCCTCTGATTCTCACCCTCTGTTTCTCACCGTCTGTTTCAGCCCCTTTGTTTCAGTCCCTCTGTTTCAGCCCCTCTGTTTCAGCCCCTCTGTTTCTCGCCCTCTGTTTCTCACCCTCTGTTTCTCACCCTCTGTTTCTCACCCTCTGTTTCAGCCCCTCTGATTCTCTCCCTCTGTTTCAGCCCCTCTGTTTCTCGCCCTCTGTTTCAGCCCCTCTGTTTCAGCCCCTCTGTTTCAGCCCCTCTGTTTAAGCCCCTCTGTTTCAGCCCCTCTGTTTCAACCCCTTTGTTTAAGCCCCTCAGTCTAAGCCCCTCTATTTCAGCCCCTCTGTTTCAGCCCCTCTGTTTCAGCCCCTCTGTTTAAGCCCCTCAGTTTAAGCCCCTCTGTTTCAGCCCCTCTGTTTAAGCCCCTCGGTTTCTCGCCCTCTGTATCAGCCCCTCTGTTTCAGCCCCTCTGTTTCAGCCCCTCTGTTTCAGCCCCTCTGTTTCTCGCCCTCTGTTTCAGCCCTTCGGTTTCTCGCCCTCTGTTTCAGCCCCTCTGTTTAAGCCCCACAGTTTCAGCCCCTCTGTTTCTCGCCCTCTGTTTCAGCACCTCTGTTTCAGCCCCTCTGTTTCAGTCCCTATGTTTCAGCCCCTCTGGTTCTCGCCCTCTGTTTCAGCCCCTCTGTTTCAGCCCCTCTGTTTCAGCCCCTCTGTTTCTCGCCCTCTGTTTCTCGCCCGCTGTTTCAGCCACTCTGTTTCAGCACCTCGGTTTCTCGGCCTCTGTTTCAGCCCCTCTGTTTCAGCCCCTCTGTTTCAGCCCCTCTGTTTCTCGCCCTCTGTTTCAGCCCCTCTGTTTCTCACCCTCTGTTTCAGCCCCTCTGTTTCCGCCCGGCTGTTTCAGCCCCTCTGTTTCAGCCCCTCTGTTTCACGCCCTCTGTTTCAGCCCCTCGGTTTCTCGCCCTCTGTTTCAGCCCCTCTGTTTCTCGCCCTCTGTTTCAGCCCCTCTGTTTCAGCCCCTCTGTTTCTCACCCTCTGTTTCTCACCCTCTGTTTCTCACCGTCTGTTTCAGCCCCTTTGTTTCAGCCCCTCTGTTTCAGCCCCTCTGTTTCAGCCCCTCTGTTTCTCGCCCTCTGTTTCTCACCCTCTGTTTCTCACACTCTGTTTGTCACCGTCTGTTTCAGCCCCTTTGTTTCATCCCCTCTGTTTCAGCCCCTCTGTTTCAGCCCCTCTGTTTCTCGCCCTCTGTTTCTCACCCTCTGTTTCTCACCCTCTGTTTCTCACCGTCTGTTGCAGCCCCGCTGTTTCAGCCCCTCTGTTTCAGCCCCTCTGTTTCTCACCCTCTGTTTCTCGCCCCCTGTTTCAGCCCGTGTGTTTTGGCTCCTCTTTTTCTCACCCACTGTTTCAGACCTTCTGCTTCTCACCCACTGTTTCTCATACTCTGTTTCTCGCCCCCTGTTTTAGCCCGTCTGTTTCAGCTCCTCTTTTTCTCACCCACTGTTTCAGTCCCTCTGTTTCTCACCCTCTGTTTCTCACCCTCTGTTTCAGCCCCTCTGATTCTCGCCCTCTGTTTCAGCCCCTCTGTTTCTCGCCCTCTGTTTCAGCCCCTCTGTTTCAGCCCCTCTGTTTCAGCACCTCTGTTTAAGCCCCTCTGTTTAAGCTCCTCTGTTTCAACCCCTTTGTTTAAGCCCCTCAGTTTAAGCGCCTCTATTTCAGCCCCTCTGTTTCAGCCCCTCTGTTTCAGCCCCTCTGTTTAAGCCCCCCAGTTTAAGCCCCTCTGTTTCAGCCCCTCTGCTAAAGCCCCTCTGTTTCTCGCCCTCTGTTTAAGCCCCTCTGTTTCTCGCCCTCTGTTTCAGCCCCTCTGTTTCAGCCCCTTTGTTTCAGCCCCTCTGATTCTCGCCCTCTGTTTCTCGCCCCCTGTTTCAGCCCCTCTGTTTCACCCCCTCGGTTTGTCGCCCGCTGTTTCAGCCCCTCTGTTTCAGCCCCTCTGTTTCAGCCCCTCTGTATCCCGCCCTCTGTTTCAGCCCCTCTGTTTCAGCCCCTCTGTTTCAGCCCCTCTGTTTCTCGCCCTCTGTTTCAGCACCTCGGTTTCTCGCCCTCTGTTTCAGCCCCTCTGTTTCAGCCCCTCTGTTTCTCGCCCTCTGTTTCAGCCCCTCTGTTTCAGCCCCTCTGTTTCTCGCCCTCTGTTTCAGCCCCTCTGTTTCAGCCCCTCTGTTTCAGCCCCTCTGTTTCTCGCCCTCTGCTTCAGCCCCTCTGATTCTCGCCCTCTGGTTCAGCCCCTCTGTTTCAGCCCCTATGTTTCAGCCCCTCTGTTTCTCGCACTCTGTTTCAGCCCCTCGGTTTCTCGCTCTCTGTTTCAGCCCCTCTGTTTCAGCCACTCTGTTTCAGCCCCTCTGCTTCTCACCCTCTCTTTCAGCCCTCTCTGTTTCTCGCCCTCTGTTTCAGCCCCTCTGTTTCAGCCCCTCTGTTTGAGCCCCTCTGTTTCTCACCCTCTCTTTCAGCCCCTCGGTTTCTCGCCCTCTGTTTCAGCCCCTCGGTTTCTCGCCCTCTATTTCAGCCCCTCTGTTTCACACCCCTCTGTTTCTCGCCCTCTGTTTCAGCCCCTCTGTTTCAGCCCCTCTGTTTGAGCCCCTCTGTTTCTCACCCTCTCTTTCAGCCCCTCGGTTTCTCGCCCTCTGTTTCAGCCTCTCTGTTTCAGCCCCTCGGTTTCTCGCCCTCTATTTCAGCCCCTCTGTTTCAGCCCCTCTGTTTCAGCCCCTCTGTTTCTCGCCCTCGGTTTCAGCCCCTCTGTTTCAGCCCCACTGTTTCAGACCCTCTGTTTCTCGCCCTCTGTTTCAGCCCCTCGGTTTCTCGCCCTCTGTTTCAGCCCCTCTGTTTCAGCCCCTCTGTTTCTCGCCCTCTGTTTCAGCCCCTCTGTTTCAGCCCCTCTGTTTCAGCCCCTCTGTTTCAGTCCCTCTGTTTCTCACCCTCTGTTTCAGCCCCTCTGTTTCAACCCCGCTGTTTCTCGCCCTCTGTTTCAGCCCCTCTGTTTCAGCCCCTCTGTTTCTCACCCTCTGTTTCTCGCCCCCTGTTTCAGCCCGTCTGTTTCAGCTCCTCTTTTTCTCACCCACTGTTTCAGTCCCTCTGTTTCTCACCCTCTGTTTCAGCCCCTCTGTTTCAGCCCCTCTGTTTCTCGCCCTCTGTTTCTCACCCTCTGTTTCTCACCCTCTGTTTCTCACCCTCTGTTTCTCGCCCTCTGTTTCAGCCCCTCTGTATCCCGCCCTCTGTTTCAGCCCCTCTGTTTCAGCCCCTCTGTTTCAGCCCCTCTGTTTCTCACCCTCTGTTTCAGCACCTCGGTTTCTCGCCCTCTGTTTCAGCCCCTCTGTTTCAGCCCCTCTGTTTCAGCACCTCTGTTTCTCGCCCTCTGTTTCAGCCCTCTGTTTCAGCCGCTCTGTTTCAGCCCCACTGTTTCAGCCCCTCAGTTTCTCGCGACATGTTTCAGCCCCTCTGTTTCAGCCGCTCTGTTTCGTGCCCACTGTTTCAGCCCCTCTGTTTCTCGCACTCTGTTTCTCGCCCTCTGTTTCTCGTCCTCTGTTTCAGCCCCTCTGTTTCAGCCCCTCTGTTTCTCGTCCTCTGTTTCAGCGCCTCTGTTTCTCGCCCTCTGTTTCAGCCCCTCTGTTTCAGCCCCTCTGTTTCAGCCCCTCTGTTTCAGCCCCTCTGTTTCTCACCCTCTGTTTCAGCACCTCGGTTTCTCGCCCTCTGTTTCAGCCCCTCTGTTTCAGCCCCTCTGTTTCAGCACCTCTGTTTCTCGCCCTCTGTTTCAGCCCTCTGTTTCAGCCGCTCTGTTTCAGCCCCACTGTTTCAGCCCCTCTGTTTCTCGCCCTCTGTTTCAGCCCCTCGGTTTCTCGCCCTCTGTTTCAGCCCCACTGTTTCAGCCCCTCTGTTTCTCGCCCTCTGTTTCAGCCCCTCGGTTTCTCGCCCACTGTTTCAGCCCCTCAGTTTCAGCCCCTCTTTTTCTCGCCCTCTGTTTCAGCCCCTCTGTTTCAGCCCCTCTGTTTCAGCCCCTCTGCTTCAGTCCCTCTGTTTCTCACCCTCTGTTTCAGCCCCTCTGTTTCAACACGCTGTTTCTCGCCCTCTGTTTCAGCCCCTCTGTTTCAGCCCCTCTGTTTCTCACCCTCTGTTTCTCGCCCCCTGTTTCAGCCGTCTGTTTCAGCTCCTCTTTTTCTCACCCACTGTTTCAGTCCCTCTATTTCTCACCCTCTGTTTCAGCCCCTCTGTTTCAGCCCCTCTGTTTCTCGTCCTCTGTTTCTCACCCTCTGTTTCTCACCCTCTGTTTCTCACCGTCTTTTTCAGCCCCTTTGTTTCAGCCCCTCTGTTTCAGCCCCTCTGTTTCAGCCCCTCTGTTTCTCGCCCTCTGTTTCTCACCCTCTGTTTCTCACCCTCTGTTTCTCACCCTCTGTTTCTCACCGTCTGTTTCAGCCCCTTTGTTTCAGCCCCTCTGTTTCAGCCCCTCTGTTTCAGCCCCTCTGTTTCTCGCCCTCTGTTTCTCACCCTCTGTTTCTCACCCTCAGTTTCTCACCGTCTGTTGCAGCCCCGCTGTTTCAGCCCCTCTGTTTCAGCCGCTCTGTTTCGTGCCCACTGTTTCAGCCCCTCTGTTTCTCGCCCTCTGTTTCTCGCCCTCTGTTTCTCGCCCTCTGTTTCAGCCCCTCTGTTTCAGCCCCTCTGTTTCTCACCCTCTGTTTCAGCCCCTCTGTTTCTCGCCCTCTGTTTCAGCCCCTCTGTTTCAGCCCCTCTGTTTCAGCCCCTCTGTTTCAGCCCCTCTGTTTCTCGCCCTCTGATTCAGCCCCTCTGTTTCAGCCACTCTGTTTCAGCCCCTCTGTTTTAGCCCCTCTGTTTCTCGCCATCTGTTTCTCGCCCACTGTTTCAGCCCCTCTGTTTCAGCCCCTCAGTTTCTCGCCCTCTGTTTCTCACGCTCTGTTTCTCACCCTCTGATTCTCACCCTCTGTTTCTCACCGTCTGTTTCAGCCCCTTTGTTTCAGTCCCTCTGTTTCAGCCCCTCTGTTTCAGCCCCTCTGTTTCTCGCCCTCTGTTTCTCACCCTCTGTTTCTCACCCTCTGTTTCTCACCCTCTGTTTCAGCCCCTCTGATTCTCTCCCTCTGTTTCAGCCCCTCTGTTTCTCGCCCTCTGTTTCAGCCCCTCTGTTTCAGCCCCTCTGTTTCAGCCCCTCTGTTTAAGCCCCTCTGTTTCAGCCCCTCTGTTTCAACCCCTTTGTTTAAGCCCCTCAGTCTAAGCCCCTCTATTTCAGCCCCTCTGTTTCAGCCCCTCTGTTTCAGCCCCTCTGTTTAAGCCCCTCAGTTTAAGCCCCTCTGTTTCAGCCCCTCTGTTTAAGCCCCTCGGTTTCTCGCCCTCTGTATCAGCCCCTCTGTTTCAGCCCCTCTGTTTCAGCCCCTCTGTTTCAGCCCCTCTGTTTCTCGCCCTCTGTTTCAGCCCTTCGGTTTCTCGCCCTCTGTTTCAGCCCCTCTGTTTAAGCCCCACAGTTTCAGCCCCTCTGTTTCTCGCCCTCTGTTTCAGCACCTCTGTTTCAGCCCCTCTGTTTCAGTCCCTATGTTTCAGCCCCTCTGGTTCTCGCCCTCTGTTTCAGCCCCTCTGTTTCAGCCCCTCTGTTTCAGCCCCTCTGTTTCTCGCCCTCTGTTTCTCGCCCGCTGTTTCAGCCACTCTGTTTCAGCACCTCGGTTTCTCGGCCTCTGTTTCAGCCCCTCTGTTTCAGCCCCTCTGTTTCAGCCCCTCTGTTTCTCGCCCTCTGTTTCAGCCCCTCTGTTTCTCACCCTCTGTTTCAGCCCCTCTGTTTCCGCCCGGCTGTTTCAGCCCCTCTGTTTCAGCCCCTCTGTTTCACGCCCTCTGTTTCAGCCCCTCGGTTTCTCGCCCTCTGTTTCAGCCCCTCTGTTTCTCGCCCTCTGTTTCAGCCCCTCTGTTTCAGCCCCTCTGTTTCTCACCCTCTGTTTCTCACCCTCTGTTTCTCACCGTCTGTTTCAGCCCCTTTGTTTCAGCCCCTCTGTTTCAGCCCCTCTGTTTCAGCCCCTCTGTTTCTCGCCCTCTGTTTCTCACCCTCTGTTTCTCACACTCTGTTTGTCACCGTCTGTTTCAGCCCCTTTGTTTCATCCCCTCTGTTTCAGCCCCTCTGTTTCAGCCCCTCTGTTTCTCGCCCTCTGTTTCTCACCCTCTGTTTCTCACCCTCTGTTTCTCACCGTCTGTTGCAGCCCCGCTGTTTCAGCCCCTCTGTTTCAGCCCCTCTGTTTCTCACCCTCTGTTTCTCGCCCCCTGTTTCAGCCCGTGTGTTTTGGCTCCTCTTTTTCTCACCCACTGTTTCAGACCTTCTGCTTCTCACCCACTGTTTCTCATACTCTGTTTCTCGCCCCCTGTTTTAGCCCGTCTGTTTCAGCTCCTCTTTTTCTCACCCACTGTTTCAGTCCCTCTGTTTCTCACCCTCTGTTTCTCACCCTCTGTTTCAGCCCCTCTGATTCTCGCCCTCTGTTTCAGCCCCTCTGTTTCTCGCCCTCTGTTTCAGCCCCTCTGTTTCAGCCCCTCTGTTTCAGCACCTCTGTTTAAGCCCCTCTGTTTAAGCTCCTCTGTTTCAACCCCTTTGTTTAAGCCCCTCAGTTTAAGCGCCTCTATTTCAGCCCCTCTGTTTCAGCCCCTCTGTTTCAGCCCCTCTGTTTAAGCCCCCCAGTTTAAGCCCCTCTGTTTCAGCCCCTCTGTTTAAGCCCCTCTGTTTCTCGCCCTCTGTTTAAGCCCCTCTGTTTCTCGCCCTCTGTTTCAGCCCCTCTGTTTCAGCCCCTTTGTTTCAGCCCCTCTGATTCTCGCCCTCTGTTTCTCGCCCCCTGTTTCAGCCCCTCTGTTTCACCCCCTCGGTTTGTCGCCCGCTGTTTCAGCCCCTCTGTTTCAGCCCCTCTGTTTCAGCCCCTCTGTATCCCGCCCTCTGTTTCAGCCCCTCTGTTTCAGCCCCTCTGTTTCAGCCCCTCTGTTTCTCGCCCTCTGTTTCAGCACCTCGGTTTCTCGCCCTCTGTTTCAGCCCCTCTGTTTCAGCCCCTCTGTTTCTCGCCCTCTGTTTCAGCCCCTCTGTTTCAGCCCCTCTGTTTCTCGCCCTCTGTTTCAGCCCCTCTGTTTCAGCCCCTCTGTTTCAGCCCCTCTGTTTCTCGCCCTCTGCTTCAGCCCCTCTGATTCTCGCCCTCTGGTTCAGCCCCTCTGTTTCAGCCCCTATGTTTCAGCCCCTCTGTTTCTCGCACTCTGTTTCAGCCCCTCGGTTTCTCGCTCTCTGTTTCAGCCCCTCTGTTTCAGCAACTCTGTTTCAGCCCCTCTGCTTCTCACCCTCTCTTTCAGCCCTCTCTGTTTCTCGCCCTCTGTTTCAGCCCCTCTGTTTCAGCCCCTCTGTTTGAGCCCCTCTGTTTCTCACCCTCTCTTTCAGCCCCTCGGTTTCTCGCCCTCTGTTTCAGCCCCTCGGTTTCTCGCCCTCTATTTCAGCCCCTCTGTTTCACACCCCTCTGTTTCTCGCCCTCTGTTTCAGCCCCTCTGTTTCAGCCCCTCTGTTTGAGCCCCTCTGTTTCTCACCCTCTCTTTCAGCCCCTCGGTTTCTCGCCCTCTGTTTCAGCCTCTCTGTTTCAGCCCCTCGGTTTCTCGCCCTCTATTTCAGCCCCTCTGTTTCAGCCCCTCTGTTTCAGCCCCTCTGTTTCTCGCCCTCGGTTTCAGCCCCTCTGTTTCAGCCCCACTGTTTCAGACCCTCTGTTTCTCGCCCTCTGTTTCAGCCCCTCGGTTTCTCGCCCTCTGTTTCAGCCCCTCTGTTTCAGCCCCTCTGTTTCTCGCCCTCTGTTTCAGCCCCTCTGTTTCAGCCCCTCTGTTTCAGCCCCTCTGTTTCAGTCCCTCTGTTTCTCACCCTCTGTTTCAGCCCCTCTGTTTCAACCCCGCTGTTTCTCGCCCTCTGTTTCAGCCCCTCTGTTTCAGCCCCTCTGTTTCTCACCCTCTGTTTCTCGCCCCCTGTTTCAGCCCGTCTGTTTCAGCTCCTCTTTTTCTCACCCACTGTTTCAGTCCCTCTGTTTCTCACCCTCTGTTTCAGCCCCTCTGTTTCAGCCCCTCTGTTTCTCGCCCTCTGTTTCTCACCCTCTGTTTCTCACCCTCTGTTTCTCACCCTCTGTTTCTCGCCCTCTGTTTCAGCCACTCTGTTTCAGTCCCTCTGGTTCAGCCCCTCTGTTTAAGCCCCTCTGTTTCAGCCCCTCTGTTTCAGCGCCTCTGTTTAAGCCCCTCTGTTTCTCGCCCCCTGTTTCAGCCCGTCTTTTTCAGCTCCTCATTTTCTCACCCACTGTTTCAGTCCCTCTGTTTCTCACCCTCTGTTTCAGCCCCTCTGTTTCTCGTCCTCTGTTTAAGCCCCTCTATTTCTCGCTCTCTGTTTCAGCACCTCTGTTTCAGCACCTCTGTTTCAGCCCCGCTGTGTCTCCCCCTCTGTTTCAGCCCCTCTGTTTCAGCCCCTCTGTTTCAGCCACTCTGTTTCTCGACCCCTGTTACAGCCCATCTGTTTCAGCCCCTCTGTTTCTCGCCCTCTGTTTCAGCCCCTCTGTTTCTCGCCCTCTGTTTCAGCCCCTCTGTTTCAGCCCCTCTGTTTCTCACCCTCTGTTTCAGCCGCTCTGTTTCTCACCCTCTGTTTCAGCCCCTCTGTTTCAGCCCCTCTGTTTCAGCCCCTCTGTTTCAGCCCCTCTGTTTCTCGCCCTCTGTTTCAGCCCCTCTGTTTCAGCCACTCTGTTTCAGCCCCTCTGTTTCTCGCCCCCTGTTTCAGCCCGTCTTTTTCAGCTCCTCTTCTTCTCACCCACTGTTTCAGTCCCTCTGTTTCTCACCCTCTGTTTCAGCCCCGCTGTTTCTCGCCCTCTGTTTCAGCCCCTCTGTTTCAGCTCCTCTGTTCCTCGCCCCCTGTTTCAGCCCGTCTGTTTCAGCTCCTCATTTTCTCACCCACTGCTTCAGTCCCTCTGTTTCAGCCCCTCTGTTTCAGCCCCTCTGTTTCTCGCCATCTGTTTCAGCCCCTCGGTTTCTCGCCCTCTGTTTCAGTCCCTCTCTTTCAGCCCCTCTGTTTCAGCCCCTCTGTTTCTCGCCCTCTGTTTCAGCCCCTGTTTCAGCCCCTCTTTTTCAGCCCCTCTGTTTCTCGCCCTCTATTTCAGCCCCTCTGTTTCTCGCCCTCTGTTTCAGCCCCTCTGTTTCAGCCCCTCTGTTTCAGCCCCTCTGTTTCTCGCCCTCTGTTTCAGCCCCTCGGTTTCCCGCTCTCTGTTTCAGCCCCTCTGTTTCAGCCCCTCTGTTTCAGCCCCTCTGTTCCTCGCCCTCTGTTTCAGCCCCTCAGTTTCTCGCCCTCTGTTTCAGCCCCTCTGTTTCTCGCCCTCTGTTTCAGCCCCTCTGTTTCAGCCCCTCGGTTTCAGCCCCTCTGTTTCAGCCCCTCTGTTTCTCACCCTCTGTTTCAGCCCCTCGATTTCTCGCCCTCTGTTTCAGCCCCTCTGTTTCAGCCCCTCTGTTTCAGCCCCTCTGTTTCTCGCCCTCTGTTTCAGCCCCTCTGTTTCAGCCCCTCTGTTTCAGCCCCACTGTTTCAGCCCCTCTGTTTCTCGCCCTCTGTTTCAGCCGCTCGGTTTCTCCCCCTCTGTTTCAGCCCCACTGTTTCAGACCCTCTGTTTCTCGCCCTCTGTTTCAGCCCCTCGGTTTCTCGCCCTCTGTTTGAGCCCCTCTGTTTCAGCCCCTCTGTTTCTCGCCCTCTGTTTCAGCCCCTCTGTTTCAGCCCCTCTGTTTCAGCCCCTCTGTTTCAGTCCCTCTGTTTCTCACCCTCTGTTTCAGCCCCTCTGTTTCAACCCCGCTGTTTCTCGCCCTCTGTTTCAGCCCCTCTGTTTCAGCCCCTCTGTTTCTCACCCTCTGTTTCTCGCCCCCTGTTTCAGCCCGTCTGTTTCAGCTCCTCTTTTTCTCACCCACTGTTTCAGTCCCTCTGTTTCTCACCCTCTGTTTCAGCCCCTCTGTTTCAGCCCCTCTGTTTCTCGCCCTCTGTTTCTCACCCTCTGTTTCTCACCGTCTGTTTCAGCCCCTCTGTTTCAGCCCCGCTGTTTCAGCCCCGCTGTTTCAGCCCCTCTGTTTCAGCCCCTCTGTTTCTCACCCTCTGTTTCTCGCCCCCTGTTTCAGCCCGTCTGTTTCAGCTCCTCTTTTTCTCACCCACTGTTTCAGTCCCTCTGTTTCTCACCCTCTGTTTCAGCCCCTCTGTTTCAGCCCCTCTGTTTCTCACCCTCTGTTTCTCACCCTCTGTTTCTCACCTGCTGTTTCTCACCGTCTGTTTCAGCCCCTCTGTTTCAGCCCCGCTGTTTCAGCCCCACTGTTTCAGCCCCTCTGTTTCTCACCCTCTGTTTCTCACCCTCTGTTTCTCGCCCCCTGTTTCAGCCCGTCTGTTTTGGCTCCTCTTTTTCTCACCCACTGTTTCAGTCCCTCTGTTTCTCACCCTCTGTTTCTCACCCTCTGTTTCTCGCCCCCTGTTTCAGCCCGTCTGTTTCGGCTCCTCTTTTTCTCACCGACTGTTTCAGTCCCTCTGCTTCTCACCCTCTGTTTCTCAACCTCTGTTTCAGACCCTCTGTTTCAGCCCCACTGTTTCAGCGCCTCAGTCTGTCGCCCTCTGTTTCAGCCCCTCTGTTTCAGCCCCTCTGTTTCAGCCCCACTGTTTCAGCCCCTCAGTTTGTCGCCCTCTGTTTAAGCCCCTCTGTTTCAGCCCCTCTGTTTCTAGCCCTCTGTTTCAGCCCCTCTGTTTTCGACCCTCTGTTTCAGCCCCTCTGTTTCAGCCCCTCTGTTTCTCGCCCTCTGTTTCTCGCCCCCTGTTTCAGCCCCTCTGTTTCAGCCCCTCGGTTTCTCGCCCTCTGTTTCAGCCCCTCTGTTTCAGTCCCTCTGTTTCAGCCCCTCTGTTTCAGCCCCTCTGTTTCTCGCGCTCTGTTTCAGCCCCTCTGTTTCTCGCCCTCTGTGTCAGCACCTCTGTTTCAGCCCCTCTGTTTCAGCCCCTCTGTTTCTGCCCCCCTGTTTCTCGCCCCCTGTTTCTCGCACCCTGTTTCTCGCTCCTTGTTTCTCGCCCCCTGTTTCAGCCCCTCTGTTTCAGCCCCTCAGTTTCTCGCCACATGTTTCAGCCCCTCTGTTTCAGCCGCTCTGTTTCGTGCCCACTGTTTCAGCCCCTCTGTTTCTCGCCCTCTGTTTCTCGCCCTCTGTTTCTCGTCCTCTGTTTCAGCCCCTCTGTTTCAGCCCCTCTGTTTCTCGCCCTCTGTTTCAGCCCCTCTGTTTCTCGCCCTCTGTTTCAGCCCCTCTGTTTCAGCCCCTCTGTTTCAGCCCCTCTGTTTCAGCCCCTCAGTTTCTCGCGACATGTTTCAGCCCCTCTGTTTCAGCCGCTCTGTTTCGTGCCCACTGTTTCAGCCCCTCTGTTTCTCGCCCTCTGTTTCTCGTCCTCTGTTTCAGCCCCTCTGTTTCAGCCCCTCTGTTTCTCGTCCTCTGTTTCAGCGCCTCTGTTTCTCGCCCTCTGTTTCAGCCCCTCTGTTTCAGCCCCTCTGTTTCAGCCCCTCTGTTTCAGCCCCTCTGTTTCTCACCCTCTGTTTCAGCACCTCGGTTTCTCGCCCTCTGTTTCAGCCCCTCTGTTTCAGCCCCTCTGTTTCAGCCCCTCTGTTTCAGCCACTCTGTTTCTCGACCCCTGTTACAGCCCATCTGTTTCAGCCCCTCTGTTTCTCGCCCTCTGTTTCAGCCCCTCTGTTTCTCGCCCTCTGTTTCAGCCCCTCTGTTTCAGCCCCTCTGTTTCTCACCCTCTGTTTCAGCCGCTCTGTTTCTCACCCTCTGTTTCAGCCCCTCTGTTTCAGCCCCTCTGTTTCAGCCCCTCTGTTTCAGCCCCTCTGTTTCTCGCCCTCTGTTTCAGCCCCTCTGTTTCAGCCACTCTGTTTCAGCCCCTCTGTTTCTCGCCCCCTGTTTCAGCCCGTCTTTTTCAGCTCCTCTTCTTCTCACCCACTGTTTCAGTCCCTCTGTTTCTCACCCTCTGTTTCTCACCCTCTGTTTCTCGCCCCCTGTTTCAGCCCGTCTGTTTCGGCTCCTCTTTTTCTCACCGACTGTTTCAGTCCCTCTGCTTCTCACCCTCTGTTTCTCAACCTCTGTTTCAGACCCTCTGTTTCAGCCCCACTGTTTCAGCGCCTCAGTCTGTCGCCCTCTGTTTCAGCCCCTCTGTTTCAGCCCCTCTGTTTCAGCCCCACTGTTTCAGCCCCTCAGTTTGTCGCCCTCTGTTTAAGCCCCTCTGTTTCAGCCCCTCTGTTTCTAGCCCTCTGTTTCAGCCCCTCTGTTTTCGACCCTCTGTTTCAGCCCCTCTGTTTCAGCCCCTCTGTTTCTCGCCCTCTGTTTCTCGCCCCCTGTTTCAGCCCCTCTGTTTCAGCCCCTCGGTTTCTCGCCCTCTGTTTCAGCCCCTCTGTTTCAGTCCCTCTGTTTCAGCCCCTCTGTTTCAGCCCCTCTGTTTCTCGCGCTCTGTTTCAGCCCCTCTGTTTCTCGCCCTCTGTGTCAGCACCTCTGTTTCAGCCCCTCTGTTTCAGCCCCTCTGTTTCTGCCCCCCTGTTTCTCGCCCCCTGTTTCTCGCACCCTGTTTCTCGCTCCTTGTTTCTCGCCCCCTGTTTCAGCCCCTCTGTTTCAGCCCCTCAGTTTCTCGCCACATGTTTCAGCCCCTCTGTTTCAGCCGCTCTGTTTCGTGCCCACTGTTTCAGCCCCTCTGTTTCTCGCCCTCTGTTTCTCGCCCTCTGTTTCTCGTCCTCTGTTTCAGCCCCTCTGTTTCAGCCCCTCTGTTTCTCGCCCTCTGTTTCAGCCCCTCTGTTTCTCGCCCTCTGTTTCAGCCCCTCTGTTTCAGCCCCTCTGTTTCAGCCCCTCTGTTTCAGCCCCTCAGTTTCTCGCGACATGTTTCAGCCCCTCTGTTTCAGCCGCTCTGTTTCGTGCCCACTGTTTCAGCCCCTCTGTTTCTCGCCCTCTGTTTCTCGTCCTCTGTTTCAGCCCCTCTGTTTCAGCCCCTCTGTTTCTCGTCCTCTGTTTCAGCGCCTCTGTTTCTCGCCCTCTGTTTCAGCCCCTCTGTTTCAGCCCCTCTGTTTCAGCCCCTCTGTTTCAGCCCCTCTGTTTCTCACCCTCTGTTTCAGCACCTCGGTTTCTCGCCCTCTGTTTCAGCCCCTCTGTTTCAGCCCCTCTGTTTCAGCCCCTCTGTTTCAGCCACTCTGTTTCTCGACCCCTGTTACAGCCCATCTGTTTCAGCCCCTCTGTTTCTCGCCCTCTGTTTCAGCCCCTCTGTTTCTCGCCCTCTGTTTCAGCCCCTCTGTTTCAGCCCCTCTGTTTCTCACCCTCTGTTTCAGCCGCTCTGTTTCTCACCCTCTGTTTCAGCCCCTCTGTTTCAGCCCCTCTGTTTCAGCCCCTCTGTTTCAGCCCCTCTGTTTCTCGCCCTCTGTTTCAGCCCCTCTGTTTCAGCCACTCTGTTTCAGCCCCTCTGTTTCTCGCCCCCTGTTTCAGCCCGTCTTTTTCAGCTCCTCTTCTTCTCACCCACTGTTTCAGTCCCTCTGTTTCTCACCCTCTGTTTCAGCCCCGCTGTTTCTCGCCCTCTGTTTCAGCCCCTCTGTTTCAGCTCCTCTGTTCCTCGCCCCCTGTTTCAGCCCGTCTGTTTCAGCTCCTCATTTTCTCACCCACTGCTTCAGTCCCTCTGTTTCAGCCCCTCTGTTTCAGCCCCTCTGTTTCTCGCCATCTGTTTCAGCCCCTCGGTTTCTCGCCCTCTGTTTCAGTCCCTCTCTTTCAGCCCCTCTGTTTCAGCCCCTCTGTTTCTCGCCCTCTGTTTCAGCCCCTGTTTCAGCCCCTCTTTTTCAGCCCCTCTGTTTCTCGCCCTCTATTTCAGCCCCTCTGTTTCTCGCCCTCTGTTTCAGCCCCTCTGTTTCAGCCCCTCTGTTTCAGCCCCTCTGTTTCTCGCCCTCTGTTTCAGCCCCTCGGTTTCCCGCTCTCTGTTTCAGCCCCTCTGTTTCAGCCCCTCTGTTTCAGCCCCTCTGTTCCTCGCCCTCTGTTTCAGCCCCTCAGTTTCTCGCCCTCTGTTTCAGCCCCTCTGTTTCTCGCCCTCTGTTTCAGCCCCTCTGTTTCAGCCCCTCGGTTTCAGCCCCTCTGTTTCAGCCCCTCTGTTTCTCACCCTCTGTTTCAGCCCCTCGATTTCTCGCCCTCTGTTTCAGCCCCTCTGTTTCAGCCCCTCTGTTTCAGCCCCTCTGTTTCTCGCCCTCTGTTTCAGCCCCTCTGTTTCAGCCCCTCTGTTTCAGCCCCACTGTTTCAGCCCCTCTGTTTCTCGCCCTCTGTTTCAGCCGCTCGGTTTCTCCCCCTCTGTTTCAGCCCCACTGTTTCAGACCCTCTGTTTCTCGCCCTCTGTTTCAGCCCCTCGGTTTCTCGCCCTCTGTTTGAGCCCCTCTGTTTCAGCCCCTCTGTTTCTCGCCCTCTGTTTCAGCCCCTCTGTTTCAGCCCCTCTGTTTCAGCCCCTCTGTTTCAGTCCCTCTGTTTCTCACCCTCTGTTTCAGCCCCTCTGTTTCAACCCCGCTGTTTCTCGCCCTCTGTTTCAGCCCCTCTGTTTCAGCCCCTCTGTTTCTCACCCTCTGTTTCTCGCCCCCTGTTTCAGCCCGTCTGTTTCAGCTCCTCTTTTTCTCACCCACTGTTTCAGTCCCTCTGTTTCTCACCCTCTGTTTCAGCCCCTCTGTTTCAGCCCCTCTGTTTCTCGCCCTCTGTTTCTCACCCTCTGTTTCTCACCGTCTGTTTCAGCCCCTCTGTTTCAGCCCCGCTGTTTCAGCCCCGCTGTTTCAGCCCCTCTGTTTCAGCCCCTCTGTTTCTCACCCTCTGTTTCTCGCCCCCTGTTTCAGCCCGTCTGTTTCAGCTCCTCTTTTTCTCACCCACTGTTTCAGTCCCTCTGTTTCTCACCCTCTGTTTCAGCCCCTCTGTTTCAGCCCCTCTGTTTCTCACCCTCTGTTTCTCACCCTCTGTTTCTCACCTGCTGTTTCTCACCGTCTGTTTCAGCCCCTCTGTTTCAGCCCCGCTGTTTCAGCCCCACTGTTTCAGCCCCTCTGTTTCTCACCCTCTGTTTCTCACCCTCTGTTTCTCGCCCCCTGTTTCAGCCCGTCTGTTTTGGCTCCTCTTTTTCTCACCCACTGTTTCAGTCCCTCTGTTTCTCACCCTCTGTTTCTCACCCTCTGTTTCTCGCCCCCTGTTTCAGCCCGTCTGTTTCGGCTCCTCTTTTTCTCACCGACTGTTTCAGTCCCTCTGCTTCTCACCCTCTGTTTCTCAACCTCTGTTTCAGACCCTCTGTTTCAGCCCCACTGTTTCAGCGCCTCAGTCTGTCGCCCTCTGTTTCAGCCCCTCTGTTTCAGCCCCTCTGTTTCAGCCCCACTGTTTCAGCCCCTCAGTTTGTCGCCCTCTGTTTAAGCCCCTCTGTTTCAGCCCCTCTGTTTCTAGCCCTCTGTTTCAGCCCCTCTGTTTTCGACCCTCTGTTTCAGCCCCTCTGTTTCAGCCCCTCTGTTTCTCGCCCTCTGTTTCTCGCCCCCTGTTTCAGCCCCTCTGTTTCAGCCCCTCGGTTTCTCGCCCTCTGTTTCAGCCCCTCTGTTTCAGTCCCTCTGTTTCAGCCCCTCTGTTTCAGCCCCTCTGTTTCTCGCGCTCTGTTTCAGCCCCTCTGTTTCTCGCCCTCTGTGTCAGCACCTCTGTTTCAGCCCCTCTGTTTCAGCCCCTCTGTTTCTGCCCCCCTGTTTCTCGCCCCCTGTTTCTCGCACCCTGTTTCTCGCTCCTTGTTTCTCGCCCCCTGTTTCAGCCCCTCTGTTTCAGCCCCTCAGTTTCTCGCCACATGTTTCAGCCCCTCTGTTTCAGCCGCTCTGTTTCGTGCCCACTGTTTCAGCCCCTCTGTTTCTCGCCCTCTGTTTCTCGCCCTCTGTTTCTCGTCCTCTGTTTCAGCCCCTCTGTTTCAGCCCCTCTGTTTCTCGCCCTCTGTTTCAGCCCCTCTGTTTCTCGCCCTCTGTTTCAGCCCCTCTGTTTCAGCCCCTCTGTTTCAGCCCCTCTGTTTCAGCCCCTCAGTTTCTCGCGACATGTTTCAGCCCCTCTGTTTCAGCCGCTCTGTTTCGTGCCCACTGTTTCAGCCCCTCTGTTTCTCGCCCTCTGTTTCTCGTCCTCTGTTTCAGCCCCTCTGTTTCAGCCCCTCTGTTTCTCGTCCTCTGTTTCAGCGCCTCTGTTTCTCGCCCTCTGTTTCAGCCCCTCTGTTTCAGCCCCTCTGTTTCAGCCCCTCTGTTTCAGCCCCTCTGTTTCTCACCCTCTGTTTCAGCACCTCGGTTTCTCGCCCTCTGTTTCAGCCCCTCTGTTTCAGCCCCTCTGTTTCAGCACCTCTGTTTCTCGCCCTCTGTTTCAGCCCTCTGTTTCAGCCGCTCTGTTTCAGCCCCACTGTTTCAGCCCCTCTGTTTCTCGCCCTCTGTTTCAGCCCCTCGGTTTCTCGCCCTCTGTTTCAGCCCCACTGTTTCAGCCCCTCTGTTTCTCGCCCTCTGTTTCAGCCCCTCGGTTTCTCGCCCACTGTTTCAGCCCCTCAGTTTCAGCCCCTCTTTTTCTCGCCCTCTGTTTCAGCCCCTCTGTTTCAGCCCCTCTGTTTCAGCCCCTCTGCTTCAGTCCCTCTGTTTCTCACCCTCTGTTTCAGCCCCTCTGTTTCAACACGCTGTTTCTCGCCCTCTGTTTCAGCCCCTCTGTTTCAGCCCCTCTGTTTCTCACCCTCTGTTTCTCGCCCCCTGTTTCAGCCGTCTGTTTCAGCTCCTCTTTTTCTCACCCACTGTTTCAGTCCCTCTATTTCTCACCCACTGTTTCAGCCCCTCTGTTTCAGCCCCTCTGTTTCTCGTCCTCTGTTTCTCACCCTCTGTTTCTCACCCTCTGTTTCTCACCCTCTGTTTCTCACCGTCTGTTTCAGCCCCTTTGTTTCAGCCCCTCTGTTTCAGCCCCTCTGTTTCAGCCCCTCTGTTTCTCGCCCTCTGTTTCTCACCCTCTGTTTCTCACCCTCAGTTTCTCACCGTCTGTTGCAGCCCCACTGTTTCAGCCCCTCTGTTTCAGCCGCTCTGTTTCGTGCCCACTGTTTCAGCCCCTCTGTTTCTCGCCCTCTGTTTCTCGCCCTCTGTATCTCGCCCTCTGTTTCAGCCCCTCTGTTTCAGCCCCTCTGTTTCTCGCCCTCTGTTTCAGCGCCTCTGTTTCTCGCCCTCTGTTTCAGCCCCTCTGTTTCAGCCCCTCTGTTTCAGCCCCTCTGTTTCAGCCCCTCTGTTTCTAGCCCTCTGTTTCAGCCCCTCTGTTTCAGCCCCTCTGTTTCAGCCCCTCTGTTTCAGCCCCTCTGTTTTAGCCCCTCTGTTTCTCGCCATCTGTTTCTTGCCCACTGTTTCAGCCCCTCTGTTTCAGCCCCTCTGTTTCTCGCCCTCTGTTTCAGCCCCTCTGTTTCAGCCCCTCTGTTTCAGCCCCTCTGTTTCTCGTCCTCTGTTTCAGCGCCTCTGTTTCTCGCCCTCTGTTTCAGCCCCTCTGTTTCAGCCCCTCTGTTTCAGCCCCTCTGTTTCTCACCCTCTGTTTCTCACCCTCTGTTTCAGCAACTCGGTTTCTCGCCCTCTGTTTCAGCCCCTCTGTTTCAGCCCCTCAGTTTCAGCACCTCTGTTTCTCGCCCTCTGTTTCAGCCCTCTGTTTCAGCCGCTCTGTTTCAGCCCCACTGTTTCAGCCCCTCTGTTTCTCGCCCTCTGTTTCAGCCCCTCGGTTTCTCGCCCTCTGTTTCAGCCCCACTGTTTCAGCCCCTCTGTTTCTCGCCCTCTGTTTCAGCCCCTCGGTTTCTCGCCCACTGTTTCAGCCCCTCAGTTTCAGCCCCTCTTTTTCTCGCCCTCTGTTTCAGCCCCTCTGTTTCAGCCCCTCTGCTTCAGTCCCTCTGTTTCTCACCCTCTGTTTCAGCCCCTCTGTTTCAACACGCTGTTTCTCGCCCTCTGTTTCAGCCCCTCTGTTGCAGCCCCTCTGTTTCTCACCCTCTGTTTCTCGCCCCCTGTTTCAGCCGTCTGTTTCAGCTCCTCTTTTTCTCACCCACTGTTTCAGTCCCTCTATTTCTCACCCTCTGTTTCAGCCCCTCTGTTTCAGCCCCTCTGTTTCTCGTCCTCTGTTTCTCACCCTCTGTTTCTCACCCTCTGTTTCTCACCGTCTTTTTCAGCCCCTTTGTTTCAGCCCCTCTGTTTCAGCCTCTCTGTTTCAGCCCCTCTGTTTCTCGCCCTCTGTTTCTCACCCTCTGTTTCTCACCCTCTGTTTCTCACCCTCTGTTTCTCACCGTCTGTTTCAGCCCCTTTGTTTCAGCCCCTCTGTTTCAGCCCCTCTGTTTCAGCCCCTCTGTTTCTCGCCCTCTGTTTCTCACCCTCTGTTTCTCACCCTCAGTTTCTCACCGTCTGTTGCAGCCCCGCTGTTTCAGCCCCTCTGTTTCAGCCCCTCTGTTTCTCACCCTCTGTTTCTCGCCCCCTGTTTCAGCCCGTCTGTTTTGGCTCCTCTTTTTCTCACCCACTGTTTCAGACCCTCTGCTTCTCACCCACTGTTTCTCATACTCTGTTTCTCGCCCCCTGTTTTAGCCCGTCTGTTTCGGCTCCTCTTTTTCTCACCCACTGTTTCAGTCCCTCTGTTTCTCACCCTCTGTTTCTCACCCTCTGTTTCAGCCCCTCTGATTCTCTCCCTCTGTTTCAGCCCCTCTGTTTCTCGCCCTCTGTTTCAGCCCCTCTGTTTCAGCCCCTCTGTTTCAGCCCCTCTGTTTAAGCCCCTCTGTTTCAGCCCCTCTGTTTCAACCCCTTTGTTTAAGCCCCTCAGTCTAAGCCCCTCTATTTCAGCCCCTCTGTTTCAGCCCCTCTGTTTCAGCCCCTCTGTTTAAGCCCCTCAGTTTAAGCCCCTCTGTTTCAGCCCCTCTGTTTAAGCCCCTCGGTTTCTCGCCCTCAGTATCAGCCCCTCTGTTTCAGCCCCTCTGTTTCAGCCCCTCTGTTTCAGCCCCTCTGTTTCAGCCCCTCTGTTTCTCGCCCTCTGTTTCAGCCCTTCGGTTTCTCGCCCTCTGTTTCAGCCCCTCTGTTTAAGCCCCACAGTTTCAGCCCCTCTGTTTCTCGCCCTCTGTTTCAGCACCTCTGTTTCAGCCCCTCTGTTTCAGTCCCTATGTTTCAGCCCCTCTGGTTCTCGCCCTCTGTTTCAGCCCCTCTGTTTCAGCCCCTCTGTTTCAGCCCCTCTGTTTCTCGCCCTCTGTTTCTCGCCCGCTGTTTCAGCCACTCTGTTTCAGCACCTCGGTTTCTCGGCCTCTGTTTCAGCCCCTCTGTTTCAGCCCCTCTGTTTCAGCCCCTCTGTTTCTCGCCCTCTGTTTCAGCCCCTCTGTTTCTCACCCTCTGTTTCAGCCCCTCTGTTTCCGCCCGGCTGTTTCAGCCCCTCTGTTTCAGCCCCTCTGTTTCACGCCCTCGGTTTCAGCCCCTCGGTTTCTCGCCCTCTGTTTCAGCCCCTCTGTTTCTCGCCCTCTGTTTCAGCCCCTCTGTTTCAGCCCCTCTGTTTCTCACCCTCTGTTTCTCACCCTCTGTTTCTCACCGTCTGTTTCAGCCCCTTTGTTTCAGCCCCTCTGTTTCAGCCCCTCTGTTTCAGCCCCTCTGTTTCTCGCCCTCTGTTTCTCACCCTCTGTTTCTCACACTCTGTTTGTCACCGTCTGTTTCAGCCCCTTTGTTTCATCCCCTCTGTTTCAGCCCCTCTGTTTCAGCCCCTCGGTTTCTCGCCCTCTGTTTCAGCCCCTCTGTTTCAGCCCCTCTGTTTCAGCCCCTCTGTTTCTCGACCTCTGTTTCAGCCCCTCTGTTTCAGCCCCTCTGTTTCTCGCCCTCTGTTTCAGCCCCTCTGTTTCAGCCCCTCTGTTTCAGCCCCTCTGTTTCAGCCCCTCTGTTTCAGCCCCTCTGTTTCTCGCCCCCTGTTTCAGCCCCTCTGTTTCAGCCCCACTGTTTCTCGCCCTCTGTTTCAGCCCCTCGGTTTCTCGCCCTCTGTTTCAGCCCCTCTGTTTCAGCCCCTCTGTTTCAGCCCCACTGTTTCTCGCCCTCTGTTTCAGCCCCTCTCTTTCTCGCCCTCTGTTTCAGCCCCTTTGTTTCAGCCCCTCTGTTTCAGCCCCTCTGTTTCAGCCCCTCTGTTTCTCGCCCTCTGTTTCTCACCCTCTGTTTCTCACCCTCAGTTTCTCACCATCTGTTGCAGCCCCGCTGTTTCAGCCCCTCTGTTTCAGCCGCTCTGTTTCGTGACCACTGTTTCAGCCCCTCTGTTTCTCGCCCTCTGTTTCTCGCCCTCTGTTTCTCGCCCTCTGTTTCAGCCCCTCTGTTTCAGCCCCTCTGTTTCTCGCCCTCTGTTTCAGCCCCTCTGTTTCTCGCCCTCTGTTTCAGCCCCTCTGTTTCAGCCCCTCTGTTTCAGCCCCTCTGTTTCTAGCCCTCTGTTTCAGCCCCTCTGTTTCAGCCCCTCTGTTTCAGCCCCTCTGTTTTAGCCCCTCTGTTTCTCGCCATCTGTTTCTCGCCCACTGTTTCAGCCCCTCTGTTTCAGCCCCTCAGTTTCTCGCCCTCTGTTTCTCACGCTCTGTTTCTCACCCTCTGATTCTCACCCTCTGTTTCTCACCGTCTGTTTCAGCCCCTTTGTTTCAGTCCCTCTGTTTCAGACCCTCTGTTTCAGCCCCTCTGTTTCTCGCCCTCTGTTTCTCACCCTCTGTTTCTCACCCTCAGTTTCTCACCGTCTGTTGCAGCCCCGCTGTTTCAGCCCCTCTGTTTCAGCCGCTCTGTTTCGTGCCCACTGTTTCAGCTCCTCTGTTTCTCGCCCTCTGTTTCTCGCCCTCTGTTTCAGCCCCTCTGTTTCAGCCCCTCTGTTTCTCGCCCTCTGTTGCAGCCCCTCTGTTTCTCGCCCTCTGTTTCAGCCCCTCTGTTTCAGACCCTCTGTTTCAGCCCCGCTGTTTCAGCCCCTCTGTTTCTAGCCCTCTGTTTCAGCCCCTCTGTTTCAGCCCCTCTGTTTCAGCCCCTCTGTTTTAGCCCCTCTGTTTCTCGCCCTCTGTTTCTCGCCCACTGTTTCAGCCCCTCTGTTTCAGCCCCTCGGTTTCTCGCCCTCTGTTTCAGCACCTCTGTTTCAGCCCCTCTGTTTCTCGTCCTCTGTTTCAGCGCCTCTGTTTCTCGCCCTCTGTTTCAGCCCCTCTGTTTCAGCCCCTCGGTTTCTCGCCCTCTGTTTCAGCCCCTCTGTTTCAGCCCCTCTGTTTCTCGTCCTCTCTTTCAGCGCCTCTGTTTCTCGCCCTCTGTTTCAGCCCCTCTGTTTCAGCCCCTCTGTTTCAGCCCCTCTGTTTCTCACCCTCTGTTTCTCACCCTCTGTTTCAGCACCTCGGTTTCTCGCCCTCTGTTTCAGCCCCTCTGTTTCAGCCCCTCAGTTTCAGCACCTCTGTTTCTCGCCCTCTGTTTCAGCCCTCTGTTTCAGCCGCTCTGTTTCAGCCCCACTGTTTCAGCCCCTCTGTTTCTCGCCCTCTGTTTCAGCCCCTCGGTTTCTCGCCCTCTGTTTCAGCCCCACTGTTTCAGCCCCTCTGTTTCTCGCCCCCTGTTGCAGCCCCTCTGTTTCAGCCACTCTGTTTCTCGCCCTCTGTTTCAGCCCCTCTGTTTCAGCCCCTCTGATTCTCGCCCTCTCTTTCGGCCCCTCTGTTTCTCGCCCTCTGATTCAGCCCCTCTGTTTCAGCCCCTCTGTTTCTCGCCCTCAGTTTCAGCTCCTCTTTTTCTCACCCACTGTTTCAGTCCCTCTGTTTCTCACCCTCTGTTTCAGCCCCTCTGTTTCAGCCCCTCTGTTTCTCGCCCTCTGTTTCAGCCCCTTTGTTTCAGCCCCTCTGTTTCAGCCCCTCTGTTTCAGCCCCTCTGTTTCTCGCCCTCTGTTTCTCACCCTCTGTTTCTCACCCTCAGTTTCTCACCGTCTGTTGCAGCCCCGCTGTTTCAGCCCCTCTGTTTCAGCCGCTCTGTTTCGTGACCACTGTTTCAGCCCCTCTGTTTCTCGCCCTCTGTTTCTCGCCCTCTGTTTCTCGCCCTCTGTTTCAGCCCCTCTGTTTCAGCCCCTCTGTTTCTCGCCCTCTGTTTCAGCCCCTCTGTTTCTCGCCCTCTGTTTCAGCCCCTCTGTTTCAGCCCCTCTGTTTCAGCCCCTCTGTTTCTAGCCCTCTGTTTCAGCCCCTCTGTTTCAGCCCCTCCTTTTCAGCCCCTCTGTTTCTCGCCATCTGTTTCTCGCCCACTGTTTCAGCCCCTCTGTTTCAGCCCCTCAGTTTCTCGCCCTCTGTTTCTCACGCTCTGTTTCTCACCCTCTGATTCTCACCCTCTGTTTCTCACCGTCTGTTTCAGCCCCTTTGTTTCAGTCCCTCTGTTTCAGACCCTCTGTTTCAGCCCCTCTGTTTCTCGCCCTCTGTTTCTCACGCTCTGTTTCTCACCCTCTGTTTCTCACCCTCAGTTTCTCACCGTCTGTTGCAGCCCCGCTGTTTCAGCCCCTCTGTTTCAGCCGCTCTGTTTCGTGCCCACTGTTTCAGCTCCTCTGTTTCTCGCCCTCTGTTTCTCGCCCTCTGTTTCAGCCCCTCTGTTTCAGCCCCTCTGTTTCTCGCCCTCTGTTGCAGCCCCTCTGTTTCTCGCCCTCTGTTTCAGCCCCTCTGTTTCAGACCCTCTGTTTCAGCCCCGCTGTTTCAGCCCCTCTGTTTCTAGCCCTCTGTTTCAGCCCCTCTGTTTCAGCCCCTCTGTTTCAGCCCCTCTGTTTTAGCCCCTCTGTTTCTCGCCCTCTGTTTCTCGCCCACTGTTTCAGCCCCTCTGTTTCAGCCCCTCGGTTTCTCGCCCTCTGTTTCAGCCCCTCTGTTTCAGCCCCTCTGTTTCTCGTCCTCTGTTTCAGCGCCTCTGTTTCTCGCCCTCTGTTTCAGCCCCTCTGTTTCAGCCCCTCGGTTTCTCGCCCTCTGTTTCAGCCCCTCTGTTTCAGCCCCTCTGTTTCTCGTCCTCTGTTTCAGCGCCTCTGTTTCTCGCCCTCTGTTTCAGCCCCTCTGTTTCAGCCCCTCTGTTTCAGCCCCTCTGTTTCTCACCCTCTGTTTCTCACCCCCTGTTTCAGCACCTCGGTTTCTCGCCCTCTGTTTCAGCCCCTCTGTTTCAGCCCCTCAGTTTCAGCACCTCTGTTTCTCGCCCTCTGTTTCAGCCCTCTGTTTCAGCCGCTCTGTTTCAGCCCCACTGTTTCAGCCCCTCTGTTTCTCGCCCTCTGTTTCAGCCCCTCGGTTTCTCGCCCTCTGTTTCAGCCCCACTGTTTCAGCCCCTCTGTTTCTCGCCCCCTGTTGCAGCCCCTCTGTTTCAGCCACTCTGTTTCTCGCCCTCTGTTTCAGCCCCTCTGTTTCAGCCCCTCTGATTCTCGCCCTCTCTTTCGGCCCCTCTGTTTCTCGCCCTCTGATTCAGCCCCTCTGTTTCAGCCCCTCTGTTTCTCGCCCTCAGTTTCAGCTCCTCTTTTTCTCACCCACTGTTTCAGTCCCTCTGTTTCTCACCCTCTGTTTCAGCCCCTCTGTTTCAGCCCCTCTGTTTCTCGCCCTCTGTTTCAGCCCCTCTGTTTCAGCCCCTCTGTTTCAGCCCCTCTGTTGCTCACCCTCTGTTTCAGCCCCTCTGTTTCAGCCCCTCTGATTCTCGCCCTCTGTTTCGGCCCCTCTGTTTCTCGCCCTCTGTTTCTCGCCCTCTGTTTCAGTCCCTATGTTTCAGCCCCTCTGTTTCAGTCCCTCTGTTTCTCGCCCTCAGTTTCAGCCCCTCTGTTTCAGCCCCTCTGTTTCTCGCCCCCTGTTTCAGCCCCTCTGTTTCAGCCCCTCTGTTCCTCGCCCCTCTGTTTCAGCGCCTCTGTTTCAGCCCCTTTGTTTCAGCCCCTCTGTTTCTCGCCCCTTGTTTCAGCCCCTCTGTTTCAGCCCCTCGGTTTCTCGCACCCTGTTTCAGCCCCTCTGTTTCAGCCCCTCTGTTTCTCGCCCTCTGTTTCAGCCCCTCTGTTTCAGCCCCTCTGTTTCTCGCCCACTGTTTCATCCCCTCTGTTTCTCCCACTCTGTTTCAGCCCCTCTGTTTCAGCCCCTTTGTTTCAGCTCCTCTGTTTCAGCCCCTCTGTTTCTCGCCCTCTGTTTCAGCCCCTCTGTTTCTCGCCCCTCGTTGCAGCCCCTCTGTTTCAGCCCCTCTGTTTCAGCCCCTCTGTTTCAGCCCCTCTGTTTCTCGCCCTCTGTTTCTCGACCTCTGTTTCAGCCCCTCTGTTTCTCGCCCACTGTTCCATCCCCTCTGTTTCTCGCCCTCTGTTTCAGCCCCTCTGTTTCTCGCCCACTGTTTCTGCCCCTCTGATTCAGCTCCTCTGTTTCTCGCCCTCTGTTTCAGCCCCTATGTTTTTCCCCCTCTGTTTCTCGCCCTCTGTTTCTCGCCCTCTGTTTCAGCCCCTCTGTTTCAGCCCCTCGGTTTCAGCCCCTCGGTTTCTCGCCCTCTGTCTCAGGCCCTCTGTTTCTCGCCCTCTGTTTCAGCCCCTCTGTTTCAGCCCCTCTGTTTCTAGCCCTCTGTTTCAGCTCCTCTGTTTTCGACCCTCTGTTTCAGCCCCTCTGTTTCAGCCCCTCTGTTTCTCGCCCTCTGTTTCTCGCCCCCTGTTTCAGCCCCTCTGTTTCAGCCCCTCGGTTTCTCGCCCTCTGTTTCAGCCCCTCTGTTTCAGTCCCTCTGTTTCAGCCCCTCTGTTTCAGCCCCTCTGTTTCTCGCGCTCTGTTTCAGCCCCTCTGTTTCTCGCCCTCTGTGTCAGCACCTCTGTTTCAGCCCCTCTGTTTCAGCCCCTCTGTTTCTGCCCCCCTGTTTCTCGCCCCCTGTTTCTCGCACCCTGTTTCTCGCTCCTTGTTTCTCGCCCCCTGTTTCAGCCCCTCTGTTTCAGCCCCTCAGTTTCTCGCCACATGTTTCAGCCCCTCTGTTTCAGCCGCTCTGTTTCGTGCCAATGTTTCAGCCCCTCAGTTTCTCGCCCTCTGTTTCTCGCCCTCTGTTTCTCGCCCTCTGTTTCATCCCCTCTGTTTCAGCCCCTCTGTTTCTCGCCCTCTGTTTCAGCCCCTCTGTTTCTCGCCCTCTGTTTCAGCCCCTCTGTTTCAGCCCCTCTGTTTCAGCCCCTCTGTTTCAGCCCCTCAGTTTCTCGCGACATGTTTCAGCCCCTCTGTTTCAGCCGCTCTGTTTCGTGCCCACTGTTTCAGCCCCTCTGTTTCTCGCCCTCTGTTTCTCGCCCTCTGTTTCTCGTCCTCTGTTTCAGCCCCTCTGTTTCAGCCCCTCTGTTTCTCGTCCTCTGTTTCAGCGCCTCTGTTTCTCGCCCTCTGTTTCAGCCCCTCTGTTTCAGCCCCTCTGTTTCAGCCCCTCTGTTTCAGCCCCTCTGTTTCTCACCCTCTGTTTCAGCACCTCGGTTTCTCGCCCTCTGTTTCAGCCCCTCTGTTTCAGCCCCTCTGTTTCAGCACCTCTGTTTCTCGCCCTCTGTTTCAGCCCTCTGTTTCAGCCGCTCTGTTTCAGCCCCACTGTTTCAGCCCCTCAGTTTCTCGCGACATGTTTCAGCCCCTCTGTTTCAGCCGCTCTGTTTCGTGCCCACTGTTTCAGCCCCTCTGTTTCTCGCACTCTGTTTCTCGCCCTCTGTTTCTCGTCCTCTGTTTCAGCCCCTCTGTTTCAGCCCCTCTGTTTCTCGTCCTCTGTTTCAGCGCCTCTGTTTCTCGCCCTCTGTTTCAGCCCCTCTGTTTCAGCCCCTCTGTTTCAGCCCCTCTGTTTCAGCCCCTCTGTTTCTCACCCTCTGTTTCAGCACCTCGGTTTCTCGCCCTCTGTTTCAGCCCCTCTGTTTCAGCCCCTCTGTTTCAGCACCTCTGTTTCTCGCCCTCTGTTTCAGCCCTCTGTTTCAGCCGCTCTGTTTCAGCCCCACTGTTTCAGCCCCTCTGTTTCTCGCCCTCTGTTTCAGCCCCTCGGTTTCTCGCCCTCTGTTTCAGCCCCACTGTTTCAGCCCCTCTGTTTCTCGCCCTCTGTTTCAGCCCCTCGGTTTCTCGCCCACTGTTTCAGCCCCTCAGTTTCAGCCCCTCTTTTTCTCGCCCTCTGTTTCAGCCCCTCTGTTTCAGCCCCTCTGTTTCAGCCCCTCTGCTTCAGTCCCTCTGTTTCTCACCCTCTGTTTCAGCCCCTCTGTTTCAACACGCTGTTTCTCGCCCTCTGTTTCAGCCCCTCTGTTTCAGCCCCTCTGTTTCTCACCCTCTGTTTCTCGCCCCCTGTTTCAGCCGTCTGTTTCAGCTCCTCTTTTTCTCACCCACTGTTTCAGTCCCTCTATTTCTCACCCTCTGTTTCAGCCCCTCTGTTTCAGCCCCTCTGTTTCTCGTCCTCTGTTTCTCACCCTCTGTTTCTCACCCTCTGTTTCTCACCGTCTTTTTCAGCCCCTTTGTTTCAGCCCCTCTGTTTCAGCCCCTCTGTTTCAGCCCCTCTGTTTCTCGCCCTCTGTTTCTCACCCTCTGTTTCTCACCCTCTGTTTCTCACCCTCTGTTTCTCACCGTCTGTTTCAGCCCCTTTGTTTCAGCCCCTCTGTTTCAGCCCCTCTGTTTCAGCCCCTCTGTTTCTCGCCCTCTGTTTCTCACCCTCTGTTTCTCACCCTCAGTTTCTCACCGTCTGTTGCAGCCCCGCTGTTTCAGCCCCTCTGTTTCAGCCGCTCTGTTTCGTGCCCACTGTTTCAGCCCCTCTGTTTCTCGCCCTCTGTTTCTCGCCCTCTGTTTCTCGCCCTCTGTTTCAGCCCCTCTGTTTCAGCCCCTCTGTTTCTCACCCTCTGTTTCAGCCCCTCTGTTTCTCGCCCTCTGTTTCAGCCCCTCTGTTTCAGCCCCTCTGTTTCAGCCCCTCTGTTTCAGCCCCTCTGTTTCTCGCCCTCTGATTCAGCCCCTCTGTTTCAGCCACTCTGTTTCAGCCCCTCTGTTTTAGCCCCTCTGTTTCTCGCCATCTGTTTCTCGCCCACTGTTTCAGCCCCTCTGTTTCAGCCCCTCAGTTTCTTGCCCTCTGTTTCTCACGCTCTGTTTCTCACCCTCTGATTCTCACCCTCTGTTTCTCACCGTCTGTTTCAGCCCCTTTGTTTCAGTCCCTCTGTTTCAGCCCCTCTGTTTCAGCCCCTCTGTTTCTCGCCCTCTGTTTCTCACCCTCTGTTTCTCACCCTCTGTTTCTCACCCTCTGTTTCAGCCCCTCTGATTCTCTCCCTCTGTTTCAGCCCCTCTGTTTCTCGCCCTCTGTTTCAGCCCCTCTGTTTCAGCCCCTCTGTTTCAGCCCCTCTGTTTAAGCCCCTCTGTTTCAGCCCCTCTGTTTCAACCCCTTTGTTTAAGCCCCTCAGTCTAAGCCCCTCTATTTCAGCCCCTCTGTTTCAGCCCCTCTGTTTCAGCCCCTCTGTTTAAGCCCCTCAGTTTAAGCCCCTCTGTTTCAGCCCCTCTGTTTAAGCCCCTCGGTTTCTCGCCCTCTGTATCAGCCCCTCTGTTTCAGCCCCTCTGTTTCAGCCCCTCTGTTTCAGCCCCTCTGTTTCTCGCCCTCTGTTTCAGCCCTTCGGTTTCTCGCCCTCTGTTTCAGCCCCTCTGTTTAAGCCCCACAGTTTCAGCCCCTCTGTTTCTCGCCCTCTGTTTCAGCACCTCTGTTTCAGCCCCTCTGTTTCAGTCCCTATGTTTCAGCCCCTCTGGTTCTCGCCCTCTGTTTCAGCCCCTCTGTTTCAGCCCCTCTGTTTCAGCCCCTCTGTTTCTCGCCCTCTGTTTCTCGCCCGCTGTTTCAGCCACTCTGTTTCAGCACCTCGGTTTCTCGGCCTCTGTTTCAGCCCCTCTGTTTCAGCCCCTCTGTTTCAGCCCCTCTGTTTCTCGCCCTCTGTTTCAGCCCCTCTGTTTCTCACCCTCTGTTTCAGCCCCTCTGTTTCCGCCCGGCTGTTTCAGCCCCTCTGTTTCAGCCCCTCTGTTTCACGCCCTCTGTTTCAGCCCCTCGGTTTCTCGCCCTCTGTTTCAGCCCCTCTGTTTCTCGCCCTCTGTTTCAGCCCCTCTGTTTCAGCCCCTCTGTTTCTCACCCTCTGTTTCTCACCCTCTGTTTCTCACCGTCTGTTTCAGCCCCTTTGTTTCAGCCCCTCTGTTTCAGCCCCTCTGTTTCAGCCCCTCTGTTTCTCGCCCTCTGTTTCTCACCCTCTGTTTCTCACACTCTGTTTGTCACCGTCTGTTTCAGCCCCTTTGTTTCATCCCCTCTGTTTCAGCCCCTCTGTTTCAGCCCCTCTGTTTCTCGCCCTCTGTTTCTCACCCTCTGTTTCTCACCCTCTGTTTCTCACCGTCTGTTGCAGCCCCGCTGTTTCAGCCCCTCTGTTTCAGCCCCTCTGTTTCTCACCCTCTGTTTCTCGCCCCCTGTTTCAGCCCGTGTGTTTTGGCTCCTCTTTTTCTCACCCACTGTTTCAGACCTTCTGCTTCTCACCCACTGTTTCTCATACTCTGTTTCTCGCCCCCTGTTTTAGCCCGTCTGTTTCAGCTCCTCTTTTTCTCACCCACTGTTTCAGTCCCTCTGTTTCTCACCCTCTGTTTCTCACCCTCTGTTTCAGCCCCTCTGATTCTCGCCCTCTGTTTCAGCCCCTCTGTTTCTCGCCCTCTGTTTCAGCCCCTCTGTTTCAGCCCCTCTGTTTCAGCACCTCTGTTTAAGCCCCTCTGTTTAAGCTCCTCTGTTTCAACCCCTTTGTTTAAGCCCCTCAGTTTAAGCGCCTCTATTTCAGCCCCTCTGTTTCAGCCCCTCTGTTTCAGCCCCTCTGTTTAAGCCCCCCAGTTTAAGCCCCTCTGTTTCAGCCCCTCTGTTTAAGCCCCTCTGTTTCTCGCCCTCTGTTTAAGCCCCTCTGTTTCTCGCCCTCTGTTTCAGCCCCTCTGTTTCAGCCCCTTTGTTTCAGCCCCTCTGATTCTCGCCCTCTGTTTCTCGCCCCCTGTTTCAGCCCCTCTGTTTCACCCCCTCGGTTTGTCGCCCGCTGTTTCAGCCCCTCTGTTTCAGCCCCTCTGTTTCAGCCCCTCTGTATCCCGCCCTCTGTTTCAGCCCCTCTGTTTCAGCCCCTCTGTTTCAGCCCCTCTGTTTCTCGCCCTCTGTTTCAGCCCCTCTGTTTCTCGCCCTCTGTTTCAGCCCCTCTGTTTCAGCCCCTCTGTTTCTCGCCCTCTGTTTCAGCCCCTCTGTTTCAGCCCCTCTGTTTCAGCCCCTCTGTTTCTCGCCCTCTGCTTCAGCCCCTCTGATTCTCGCCCTCTGGTTCAGCCCCTCTGTTTCAGCCCCTCTGTTTCAGCCCCTCTGTTTCTCGCCCTCTGTTTCAGCCCCTCGGTTTCTCGCTCTCTGTTTCAGCCCCTCTGTTTCAGCCACTCTGTTTCAGCCCCTCTGCTTCTCACCCTCTCTTTCAGCCCTCTCTGTTTCTCGCCCTCTGTTTCAGCCCCTCTGTTTCAGCCCCTCTGTTTGAGCCCCTCTGTTTCTCACCCTCTCTTTCAGCCCCTCGGTTTCTCGCCCTCTGTTTCAGCCCCTCGGTTTCTCGCCCTCTATTTCAGCCCCTCTGTTTCACACCCCTCTGTTTCTCGCCCTCTGTTTCAGCCCCTCTGTTTCAGCCCCTCTGTTTGAGCCCCTCTGTTTCTCACCCTCTCTTTCAGCCCCTCGGTTTCTCGCCCTCTGTTTCAGCCTCTCTGTTTCAGCCCCTCGGTTTCTCGCCCTCTATTTCAGCCCCTCTGTTTCAGCCCCTCTGTTTCAGCCCCTCTGTTTCTCGCCCTCGGTTTCAGCCCCTCTGTTTCAGCCCCACTGTTTCAGACCCTCTGTTTCTCGCCCTCTGTTTCAGCCCCTCGGTTTCTCGCCCTCTGTTTCAGCCCCTCTGTTTCAGCCCCTCTGTTTCTCGCCCTCTGTTTCAGCCCCTCTGTTTCAGCCCCTCTGTTTCAGCCCCTCTGTTTCAGTCCCTCTGTTTCTCACCCTCTGTTTCAGCCCCTCTGTTTCAACCCCGCTGTTTCTCGCCCTCTGTTTCAGCCCCTCTGTTTCAGCCCCTCTGTTTCTCACCCTCTGTTTCTCGCCCCCTGTTTCAGCCCGTCTGTTTCAGCTCCTCTTTTTCTCACCCACTGTTTCAGTCCCTCTGTTTCTCACCCTCTGTTTCAGCCCCTCTGTTTCAGCCCCTCTGTTTCTCGCCCTCTGTTTCTCACCCTCTGTTTCTCACCCTCTGTTTCTCACCCTCTGTTTCTCGCCCTCTGTTTCAGCCACTATGTTTCAGTCCCTCTGGTTCAGCCCCTCTGTTTAAGCCCCTCTGTTTCAGCCCCTCTGTTTCAGCGCCTCTGTTTAAGCCCCTCTGTTTCTCGCCCCCTGTTTCAGCCCGTCTTTTTCAGCTCCTCATTTTCTCACCCACTGTTTCAGTCCCTCTGTTTCTCACCCTCTGTTTCAGCCCCTCTGTTTCTCGTCCTCTGTTTAAGCCCCTCTATTTCTCGCTCTCTGTTTCAGCACCTCTGTTTCAGCACCTCTGTTTCAGCCCCGCTGTGTCTCCCCCTCTGTTTCAGCCCCTCTGTTTCAGCCCCTCTGTTTCAGCCACTCTGTTTCTCGACCCCTGTTACAGCCCATCTGTTTCAGCCCCTCTGTTTCTCGCCCTCTGTTTCAGCCCCTCTGTTTCTCGCCCTCTGTTTCAGCCCCTCTGTTTCAGCCCCTCTGTTTCTCACCCTCTGTTTCAGCCGCTCTGTTTCTCACCCTCTGTTTCAGCCCCTCTGTTTCAGCCCCTCTGTTTCAGCCCCTCTGTTTCAGCCCCTCTGTTTCTCGCCCTCTGTTTCAGCCCCTCTGTTTCAGCCACTCTGTTTCAGCCCCTCTGTTTCTCGCCCCCTGTTTCAGCCCGTCTTTTTCAGCTCCTCTTCTTCTCACCCACTGTTTCAGTCCCTCTGTTTCTCACCCTCTGTTTCAGCCCCGCTGTTTCTCGCCCTCTGTTTCAGCCCCTCTGTTTCAGCTCCTCTGTTCCTCGCCCCCTGTTTCAGCCCGTCTGTTTCAGCTCCTCATTTTCTCACCCACTGCTTCAGTCCCTCTGTTTCAGCCCCTCTGTTTCAGCCCCTCTGTTTCTCGCCATCTGTTTCAGCCCCTCGGTTTCTCGCCCTCTGTTTCAGTCCCTCTCTTTCAGCCCCTCTGTTTCAGCCCCTCTGTTTCTCGCCCTCTGTTTCAGCCCCTGTTTCAGCCCCTCTTTTTCAGCCCCTCTGTTTCTCGCCCTCTATTTCAGCCCCTCTGTTTCTCGCCCTCTGTTTCAGCCCCTCTGTTTCAGCCCCTCTGTTTCAGCCCCTCTGTTTCTCGCCCTCTGTTTCAGCCCCTCGGTTTCCCGCTCTCTGTTTCAGCCCCTCTGTTTCAGCCCCTCTGTTTCAGCCCCTCTGTTCCTCGCCCTCTGTTTCAGCCCCTCAGTTTCTCGCCCTCTGTTTCAGCCCCTCTGTTTCTCGCCCTCTGTTTCAGCCCCTCTGTTTCAGCCCCTCGGTTTCAGCCCCTCTGTTTCAGCCCCTCTGTTTCTCACCCTCTGTTTCAGCCCCTCGATTTCTCGCCCTCTGTTTCAGCCCCTCTGTTTCAGCCCCTCTGTTTCAGCCCCTCTGTTTCTCGCCCTCTGTTTCAGCCCCTCTGTTTCAGCCCCTCTGTTTCAGCCCCACTGTTTCAGCCCCTCTGTTTCTCGCCCTCTGTTTCAGCCGCTCGGTTTCTCCCCCTCTGTTTCAGCCCCACTGTTTCAGACCCTCTGTTTCTCGCCCTCTGTTTCAGCCCCTCGGTTTCTCGCCCTCTGTTTGAGCCCCTCTGTTACAGCCCCTCTGTTTCTCGCCCTCTGTTTCAGCCCCTCTGTTTCAGCCCCTCTGTTTCAGCCCCTCTGTTTCAGTCCCTCTGTTTCTCACCCTCTGTTTCAGCCCCTCTGTTTCAACCCCGCTGTTTCTCGCCCTCTGTTTCAGCCCCTCTGTTTCAGCCCCTCTGTTTCTCACCCTCTGTTTCTCGCCCCCTGTTTCAGCCCGTCTGTTTCAGCTCCTCTTTTTCTCACCCACTGTTTCAGTCCCTCTGTTTCTCACCCTCTGTTTCAGCCCCTCTGTTTCAGCCCCTCTGTTTCTCGCCCTCTGTTTCTCACCCTCTGTTTCTCACCGTCTGTTTCAGCCCCTCTGTTTCAGCCCCGCTGTTTCAGCCCCGCTGTTTCAGCCCCTCTGTTTCAGCCCCTCTGTTTCTCACCCTCTGTTTCTCGCCCCCTGTTTCAGCCCGTCTGTTTCAGCTCCTCTTTTTCTCACCCACTGTTTCAGTCCCTCTGTTTCTCACCCTCTGTTTCAGCCCCTCTGTTTCAGCCCCTCTGTTTCTCACCCTCTGTTTCTCACCCTCTGTTTCTCACCTGCTGTTTCTCACCGTCTGTTTCAGCCCCTCTGTTTCAGCCCCGCTGTTTCAGCCCCACTGTTTCAGCCCCTCTGTTTCTCACCCTCTGTTTCTCACCCTCTGTTTCTCGCCCCCTGTTTCAGCCCGTCTGTTTTGGCTCCTCTTTTTCTCACCCACTGTTTCAGTCCCTCTGTTTCTCACCCTCTGTTTCTCACCCTCTGTTTCTCGCCCCCTGTTTCAGCCCGTCTGTTTCGGCTCCTCTTTTTCTCACCGACTGTTTCAGTCCCTCTGCTTCTCACCCTCTGTTTCTCAACCTCTGTTTCAGACCCTCTGTTTCAGCCCCACTGTTTCAGCGCCTCAGTCTGTCGCCCTCTGTTTCAGCCCCTCTGTTTCAGCCCCTCTGTTTCAGCCCCACTGTTTCAGCCCCTCAGTTTGTCGCCCTCTGTTTAAGCCCCTCTGTTTCAGCCCCTCTGTTTCTAGCCCTCTGTTTCAGCCCCTCTGTTTTCGACCCTCTGTTTCAGCCCCTCTGTTTCAGCCCCTCTGTTTCTCGCCCTCTGTTTCTCGCCCCCTGTTTCAGCCCCTCTGTTTCAGCCCCTCGGTTTCTCGCCCTCTGTTTCAGCCCCTCTGTTTCAGTCCCTCTGTTTCAGCCCCTCTGTTTCAGCCCCTCTGTTTCTCGCGCTCTGTTTCAGCCCCTCTGTTTCTCGCCCTCTGTGTCAGCACCTCTGTTTCAGCCCCTCTGTTTCAGCCCCTCTGTTTCTGCCCCCCTGTTTCTCGCCCCCTGTTTCTCGCACCCTGTTTCTCGCTCCTTGTTTCTCGCCCCCTGTTTCAGCCCCTCAGTTTCTCGCCACATGTTTCAGCCCCTCTGTTTCAGCCGCTCTGTTTCGTGCCCACTGTTTCAGCCCCTCTGTTTCTCGCCCTCTGTTTCTCGCCCTCTGTTTCTCGTCCTCTGTTTCAGCCCCTCTGTTTCAGCCCCTCTGTTTCTCGCCCTCTGTTTCAGCCCCTCTGTTTCTCGCCCTCTGTTTCAGCCCCTCTGTTTCAGCCCCTCTGTTTCAGCCCCTCTGTTTCAGCCCCTCAGTTTCTCGCGACATGTTTCAGCCCCTCTGTTTCAGCCGCTCTGTTTCGTGCCCACTGTTTCAGCCCCTCTGTTTCTCGCCCTCTGTTTCTCGTCCTCTGTTTCAGCCCCTCTGTTTCAGCCCCTCTGTTTCTCGTCCTCTGTTTCAGCGCCTCTGTTTCTCGCCCTCTGTTTCAGCCCCTCTGTTTCAGCCCCTCTGTTTCAGCCCCTCTGTTTCAGCCCCTCTGTTTCTCACCCTCTGTTTCAGCACCTCGGTTTCTCGCCCTCTGTTTCAGCCCCTCTGTTTCAGCCCCTCTGTTTCAGCACCTCTGTTTCTCGCCCTCTGTTTCAGCCCTCTGTTTCAGCCGCTCTGTTTCAGCCCCACTGTTTCAGCCCCTCTGTTTCTCGCCCTCTGTTTCAGCCCCTCGGTTTCTCGCCCTCTGTTTCAGCCCCACTGTTTCAGCCCCTCTGTTTCTCGCCCTCTGTTTCAGCCCCTCGGTTTCTCGCCCACTGTTTCAGCCCCTCAGTTTCAGCCCCTCTTTTTCTCGCCCTCTGTTTCAGCCCCTCTGTTTCAGCCCCTCTGTTTCAGCCCCTCTGCTTCAGTCCCTCTGTTTCTCACCCTCTGTTTCAGCCCCTCTGTTTCAACACGCTGTTTCTCGCCCTCTGTTTCAGCCCCTCTGTTTCAGCCCCTCTGTTTCTCACCCTCTGTTTCTCGCCCCCTGTTTCAGCCGTCTGTTTCAGCTCCTCTTTTTCTCACCCACTGTTTCAGTCCCTCTATTTCTCACCCTCTGTTTCAGCCCCTCTGTTTCAGCCCCTCTGTTTCTCGTCCTCTGTTTCTCACCCTCTGTTTCTCACCCTCTGTTTCTCACCCTCTGTTTCTCACCCTCTGTTTCTCACCGTCTGTTTCAGCCCCTTTGTTTCAGCCCCTCTGTTTCAGCCCCTCTGTTTCAGCCCCTCTGTTTCTCGCCCTCTGTTTCTCACCCTCTGTTTCTCACCCTCAGTTTCGCACCGTCTGTTGCAGCCCCACTGTTTCAGCCCCTCTGTTTCAGCCGCTCTGTTTCGTGCCCACTGTTTCAGCCCCTCTGTTTCTCGCCCTCTGTTTCTCGCCCTCTGTTTCTCGCCCTCTGTTTCAGCCCCTCTGTTTCAGCCCCTCTGTTTCTCGCCCTCTGTTTCAGCCCCTCTGTTTCTCGCCCTCTGTTTCAGCCCCTCTGTTTCAGCCCCTCTGTTTCAGCCCCTCTGTTTCAGCCCCTCTGTTTCTAGCCCTCTGTTTCAGCCCCTCTGTTTCAGCCCCTCTGTTTCAGCCCCTCTGTTTTAGCCCCTCTGTTTCTCGCCATCTGTTTCTCGCCCACTGTTTCAGCCCCTCTGTTTCAGCCCCTCGGTTTCTCGCCCTCTGTTTCAGCCCCTCTGTTTCAGCCCCTCTGTTTCAGCCCCTCTGTTTCTCGTCCTCTGTTTCAGCGCCTCTGTTTCTCGCCCTCTGTTTCAGCCCCTCTGTTTCAGCCCCTCTGTTTCAGCCCCTCTGTTTCAGCCCCTCTGTTTCTCACCCTCTGTTTCTCGTCCTCTGTTTCAGCGCCTCTGTTTCTCGCCCTCTGTTTCAGCCCCTCTGTTTCAGCCCCTCTGTTTCAGCCCCTCTGTTTCTCACCCTCTGTTTCTCACCCTCTGTTTCAGCAACTCGGTTTCTCGCCCTCTGTTTCAGCCCCTCTGTTTCAGCCCCTCAGTTTCAGCACCTCTGTTTCTCGCCCTCTGTTTCAGCCCTCTGTTTCAGCCGCTCTGTTTCAGCCCCACTGTTTCAGCCCCTCTGTTTCTCGCCCTCTGTTTCAGCCCCTCGGTTTCTCGCCCTCTGTTTCAGCCCCACTGTTTCAGCCCCTCTGTTTCTCGCCCTCTGTTTCAGCCCCTTGGTTTCTCGCCCACTGTTTCAGCCCCTCAGTTTCAGCCCCTCTTTTTCTCGCCCTCTGTTTCAGCCCCTCTGTTTCAGCCCCTCTGTTTCAGCCCCTCTGCTTCAGTCCCTCTGTTTCTCACCCTCTGTTTCAGCCCCTCTGTTTCAACACGCTGTTTCTCGCCCTCTGTTTCAGCCCCTCTGTTTCAGCCCCTCTGTTTCTCACCCTCTGTTTCTCGCCCCCTGTTTCAGCCGTCTGTTTCAGCTCCTCTTTTTCTCACCCACTGTTTCAGTCCCTCTATTTCTCACCCTCTGTTTCAGCCCCTCTGTTTCAGCCCCTCTGTTTCTCGTCCTCTGTTTCTCACCCTCTGTTTCTCACCCTCTGTTTCTCACGGTCTTTTTCAGCCCCTTTGTTTCAGCCCCTCTGTTTCAGCCTCTCTGTTTCAGCCCCTCTGTTTCTCGCCCTCTGTTTCTCACCCTCTGTTTCTCACCCTCTGTTTCTCACCCTCTGTTTCTCACCGTCTGTTTCAGCCCCTTTGTTTCAGCCCCTCTGTTTCAGCCCCTCTGTTTCAGCCCCTCTGTTTCTCGCCCTCTGTTTCTCACCCTCTGTTTCTCACCCTCAGTTTCTCACCGTCTGTTGCAGCCCCGCTGTTTCAGCCCCTCTGTTTCAGCCCCTCTGTTTCTCGTCCTCTGTTTCTCACCCTCTGTTTCTCACCCTCTGTTTCTCACCGTCTTTTTCAGCCCCTTTGTTTCAGCCCCTCTGTTTCAGCCTCTCTGTTTCAGCCCCTCTGTTTCTCGCCCTCTGTTTCTCACCCTCTGTTTCTCACCCTCTGTTTCTCACCCTCTGTTTCTCACCGTCTGTTTCAGCCCCTTTGTTTCAGCCCCTCTGTTTCAGCCCCTCTGTTTCAGCCCCTCTGTTTCTCGCCCTCTGTTTCTCACCCTCTGTTTCTCACCCTCAGTTTCTCACCGTCTGTTGCAGCCCCGCTGTTTCAGCCCCTCTGTTTCAGCCCCTCTGTTTCTCACCCTCTGTTTCTCGCCCCCTGTTTCAGCCCGTCTGTTTTGGCTCCTCTTTTTCTCACCCACTGTTTCAGACCCTCTGCTTCTCACCCACTGTTTCTCATACTCTGTTTCTCGCCCCCTGTTTTAGCCCGTCTGTTTCGGCTCCTCTTTTTCTCACCCACTGTTTCAGTCCCTCTGTTTCTCACCCTCTGTTTCTCACCCTCTGTTTCAGCCCCTCTGATTCTCTCCCTCTGTTTCAGCCCCTCTGTTTCTCGCCCTCTGTTTCAGCCCCTCTGTTTCAGCCCCTCTGTTTCAGCCCCTCTGTTTAAGCCCCTCTGTTTCAGCCCCTCTGTTTCAACCCCTTTGTTTAAGCCCCTCAGTCTAAGCCCCTCTATTTCAGCCCCTCTGTTTCAGCCCCTCTGTTTCAGCCCCTCTGTTTAAGCCCCTCAGTTTAAGCCCCTCTGTTTCAGCCCCTCTGTTTAAGCCCCTCGGTTTCTCGCCCTCAGTATCAGCCCCTCTGTTTCAGCCCCTCTGTTTCAGCCCCTCTGTTTCAGCCCCTCTGTTTCTCGCCCTCTGTTTCAGCCCTTCGGTTTCTCGCCCTCTGTTTCAGCCCCTCTGTTTAAGCCCCACAGTTTCAGCCCCTCTGTTTCTCGCCCTCTGTTTCAGCACCTCTGTTTCAGCCCCTCTGTTTCAGTCCCTATGTTTCAGCCCCTCTGGTTCTCGCCCTCTGTTTCAGCCCCTCTGTTTCAGCCCCTCTGTTTCAGCCCCTCTGTTTCTCGCCCTCTGTTTCTCGCCCGCTGTTTCAGCCACTCTGTTTCAGCACCTCGGTTTCTCGGCCTCTGTTTCAGCCCCTCTGTTTCAGCCCCTCTGTTTCAGCCCCTCTGTTTCTCGCCCTCTGTTTCAGCCCCTCTGTTTCTCACCCTCTGTTTCAGCCCCTCTGTTTCCGCCCGGCTGTTTCAGCCCCTCTGTTTCAGCCCCTCTGTTTCACGCCCTCTGTTTCAGCCCCTCGGTTTCTCGCCCTCTGTTTCAGCCCCTCTGTTTCTCGCCCTCTGTTTCAGCCCCTCTGTTTCAGCCCCTCTGTTTCTCACCCTCTGTTTCTCACCCTCTGTTTCTCACCGTCTGTTTCAGCCCCTTTGTTTCAGCCCCTCTGTTTCAGCCCCTCTGTTTCAGCCCCTCTGTTTCTCACCCTCTGTTTCTCACCCTCTGTTTCTCACCCTCTGTTTCTCACCGTCTGTTTCAGCCCCTTTGTTTCAGCCCCTCTGTTTCAGCCCCTCTGTTTCAGCCCCTCTGTTTCTCGCCCTCTGTTTCTCACCCTCTGTTTCTCACCCTCAGTTTCTCACCGTCTGTTGCAGCCCCGCTGTTTCAGCCCCTCTGTTTCAGCCCCTCTGTTTCTCACCCTCTGTTTCTCGCCCCCTGTTTCAGCCCGTCTGTTTTGGCTCCTCTTTTTCTCACCCACTGTTTCAGACCCTCTGCTTCTCACCCACTGTTTCTCATACTCTGTTTCTCGCCCCCTGTTTTAGCCCGTCTGTTTCGGCTCCTCTTTTTCTCACCCACTGTTTCAGTCCCTCTGTTTCTCACCCTCTGTTTCTCACCCTCTGTTTCAGCCCCTCTGATTCTCTCCCTCTGTTTCAGCCCCTCTGTTTCTCGCCCTCTGTTTCAGCCCCTCTGTTTCAGCCCCTCTGTTTCAGCCCCTCTGTTTAAGCCCCTCTGTTTCAGCCCCTCTGTTTCAACCCCTTTGTTTAAGCCCCTCAGTCTAAGCCCCTCTATTTCAGCCCCTCTGTTTCAGCCCCTCTGTTTCAGCCCCTCTGTTTAAGCCCCTCAGTTTAAGCCCCTCTGTTTCAGCCCCTCTGTTTAAGCCCCTCGGTTTCTCGCCCTCAGTATCAGCCCCTCTGTTTCAGCCCCTCTGTTTCAGCCCCTCTGTTTCAGCCCCTCTGTTTCTCGCCCTCTGTTTCAGCCCTTCGGTTTCTCGCCCTCTGTTTCAGCCCCTCTGTTTAAGCCCCACAGTTTCAGCCCCTCTGTTTCTCGCCCTCTGTTTCAGCACCTCTGTTTCAGCCCCTCTGTTTCAGTCCCTATGTTTCAGCCCCTCTGGTTCTCGCCCTCTGTTTCAGCCCCTCTGTTTCAGCCCCTCTGTTTCAGCCCCTCTGTTTCTCGCCCTCTGTTTCTCGCCCGCTGTTTCAGCCACTCTGTTTCAGCACCTCGGTTTCTCGGCCTCTGTTTCAGCCCCTCTGTTTCAGCCCCTCTGTTTCAGCCCCTCTGTTTCTCGCCCTCTGTTTCAGCCCCTCTGTTTCTCACCCTCTGTTTCAGCCCCTCTGTTTCCGCCCGGCTGTTTCAGCCCCTCTGTTTCAGCCCCTCTGTTTCACGCCCTCTGTTTCAGCCCCTCGGTTTCTCGCCCTCTGTTTCAGCCCCTCTGTTTCTCGCCCTCTGTTTCAGCCCCTCTGTTTCAGCCCCTCTGTTTCTCACCCTCTGTTTCTCACCCTCTGTTTCTCACCGTCTGTTTCAGCCCCTTTGTTTCAGCCCCTCTGTTTCAGCCCCTCTGTTTCAGCCCCTCTGTTTCTCACCCTCTGTTTCTCACCCTCTGTTTCTCACCCTCTGTTTCTCACCGTCTGTTTCAGCCCCTTTGTTTCAGCCCCTCTGTTTCAGCCCCTCTGTTTCAGCCCCTCTGTTTCTCGCCCTCTGTTTCTCACCCTCTGTTTCTCACCCTCAGTTTCTCACCGTCTGTTGCAGCCCCGCTGTTTCAGCCCCTCTGTTTCAGCCCCTCTGTTTCTCACCCTCTGTTTCTCGCCCCCTGTTTCAGCCCGTCTGTTTTGGCTCCTCTTTTTCTCACCCACTGTTTCAGACCCTCTGCTTCTCACCCACTGTTTCTCATACTCTGTTTCTCGCCCCCTGTTTTAGCCCGTCTGTTTCGGCTCCTCTTTTTCTCACCCACTGTTTCAGTCCCTCTGTTTCTCACCCTCTGTTTCTCACCCTCTGTTTCAGCCCCTCTGATTCTCTCCCTCTGTTTCAGCCCCTCTGTTTCTCGCCCTCTGTTTCAGCCCCTCTGTTTCAGCCCCTCTGTTTCAGCCCCTCTGTTTAAGCCCCTCTGTTTCAGCCCCTCTGTTTCAACCCCTTTGTTTAAGCCCCTCAGTCTAAGCCCCTCTATTTCAGCCCCTCTGTTTCAGCCCCTCTGTTTCAGCCCCTCTGTTTAAGCCCCTCAGTTTAAGCCCCTCTGTTTCAGCCCCTCTGTTTAAGCCCCTCGGTTTCTCGCCCTCAGTATCAGCCCCTCTGTTTCAGCCCCTCTGTTTCAGCCCCTCTGTTTCAGCCCCTCTGTTTCTCGCCCTCTGTTTCAGCCCTTCGGTTTCTCGCCCTCTGTTTCAGCCCCTCTGTTTAAGCCCCACAGTTTCAGCCCCTCTGTTTCTCGCCCTCTGTTTCAGCACCTCTGTTTCAGCCCCTCTGTTTCAGTCCCTATGTTTCAGCCCCTCTGGTTCTCGCCCTCTGTTTCAGCCCCTCTGTTTCAGCCCCTCTGTTTCAGCCCCTCTGTTTCTCGCCCTCTGTTTCTCGCCCGCTGTTTCAGCCACTCTGTTTCAGCACCTCGGTTTCTCGGCCTCTGTTTCAGCCCCTCTGTTTCAGCCCCTCTGTTTCAGCCCCTCTGTTTCTCGCCCTCTGTTTCAGCCCCTCTGTTTCTCACCCTCTGTTTCAGCCCCTCTGTTTCCGCCCGGCTGTTTCAGCCCCTCTGTTTCAGCCCCTCTGTTTCACGCCCTCTGTTTCAGCCCCTCGGTTTCTCGCCCTCTGTTTCAGCCCCTCTGTTTCTCGCCCTCTGTTTCAGCCCCTCTGTTTCAGCCCCTCTGTTTCTCACCCTCTGTTTCTCACCCTCTGTTTCTCACCGTCTGTTTCAGCCCCTTTGTTTCAGCCCCTCTGTTTCAGCCCCTCTGTTTCAGCCCCTCTGTTTCTCGCCCTCTGTTTCTCACCCTCTGTTTCTCACACTCTGTTTGTCACCGTCTGTTTCAGCCCCTTTGTTTCATCCCCTCTGTTTCAGCCCCTCTGTTTCAGCCCCTCTGTTTCTTGCCCTCTGTTTCTCACCCTCTGTTTCTCACCCTCTGTTTCTCACCGTCTGTTGCAGCCCCGCTGTTTCAGCCCCTCTGTTTCAGCCCCTCTGTTTCTCACCCTCTGTTTCTCGCGCCCTGTTTCAGCCCGTCTGTTTTGGCTCCTCTTTTTCTCACCCACTGTTTCAGACCTTCTGCTTCTCACCCACTGTTTCTCATACTCTGTTTCTCGCCCCCTGTTTTAGCCCGTCTGTTTCGGCTCCTCTTTTTCTCACCCACTGTTTCAGTCCCTCTGTTTCTCACCCTCTGTTTCTCACCCTCTGTTTCAGCCCCTCTGATTCTCGCCCTCTGTTTCAGCCCCTCTGTTTCTCGCCCTCTGTTTCAGCCCCTCTGTTTCAGCCCCTCTGTTTCAGCACCTCTGTTTAAGCCCCTCTGTTTAAGCCCCTCTGTTTCAACCCCTTTGTTTAAGCCCCTCAGTTTAAGCGCCTCTATTTCAGCCCCTCTGTTTCAGCCCCTCTGTTTCAGCCCCTCTGTTTAAGCCCCCCAGTTTAAGCCCCTCTGTTTCAGCCCCTCTGTTTAAGCCCCTCTGTTTCTCGCCCTCTGTTTAAGCCCCTCTGTTTCTCGCCCTCTGTTTCAGCCCCTCTGTTTCAGCCCCTTTGTTTCAGCCCCTCTGATTCTCGCCCTCTGTTTCTCGCCCCCTGTTTCAGCCCCTCTGTTTCACCCCCTCGGTTTGTCGCCCGCTGTTTCAGCCCCTCTGTTTCAGCCCCTCTGTTTCAGCCCCTCTGTATCCCGCCCTCTGTTTCAGCCCCTCTGTTTCTCGCCCTCTGTTTCAGCCCCTCTGTTTCAGCCCCTCTGTTTCAGCCCCACTGTTTCTCGCCCTCTGTTTCAGCCCCTCGGTTTCTCGCCCTCTGTTTCAGCCCCTCTGTTTCAGCCCCTCTGTTTCAGCCCCTCTGTTTCTCGCCCTCTGTTTCAGCCCCTCTGTTTCAGCCCCTCTGTTTCTCGCCCTCTGTTTCAGCCACTCTGTTTCAGCCCCTCTGTTTCAGCCCCTCTGTTTCTCGCCCTCTGTTTCAGCCCCTCTGTTTCTCGCCCTCTGTTTCAGCCCCTCTGTTTCAGCCCCTCTGTTTCAGCCCCTCTGTTTCTCGCCCTCTGCTTCAGCCCCTCTGATTCTCGCCCTCTGGTTCAGCCCCTCTGTTTCAGCCCCTCTGTTTCAGCCCCTCTGTTTCTCGCCCTCTGTTTCAGCCCCTCGGTTTCTCGCTCTCTGTTTCAGCCCCTCTGTTTCAGCCACTCTGTTTCAGCCCCTCTGCTTCTCACCCTCTCTTTCAGCCCTCTCTGTTTCTCGCCCTCTGTTTCAGCCCCTCTGTTTCAGCCCCTCTGTTTGAGCCCCTCTGTTTCTCACCCTCTCTTTCAGCCCCTCGGTTTCTCGCCCTCTGTTTCAGCCTCTCTGTTTCAGACCCCTCTGTTTCTCGCCCTCTGTTTCAGCCCCTCTGTTTCAGCCCCTCTGTTTGAGCCCCTCTGTTTCTCACCCTCTCTTTCAGCCCCTCGGTTTCTCGCCCTCTGTTTCAGCCCCTCGGTTTCTCGCCCTCTATTTCAGCCCCTCTGTTTCACACCCCTCTGTTTCTCGCCCTCTGTTTCAGCCCCTCTGTTTCAGCCCCTCTGTTTGAGCCCCTCTGTTTCTCACCCTCTCTTTCAGCCCCTCGGTTTCTCGCCCTCTGTTTCAGCCTCTCTGTTTCAGCCCCTCGGTTTCTCGCCCTCTATTTCTCGCCCTCGGTTTCAGCCCCTCTGTTTCAGCCCCTCTGTTTCAGCCCCTCTGTTTCTCGCCCTCGGTTTCAGCCCCTCTGTTTCAGCCCCACTGTTTCAGACCCTCTGTTTCTCGCCCTCTGTTTCAGCCCCTCTGTTTCTCGCCCTCTGTTTCAGCCCCTCTGTTTCAGCCCCTCTGTTTCAGCCCCTCTGTTTCAGTCCCTCTGTTTCTCACCCTCTGTTTCAGCCCCTCTGTTTCAACCCCGCTGTTTCTCGCCCTCTGTTTCAGCCCCTCTGTTTCAGCCCCTCTGTTTCTCACCCTCAGTTTCTCACCGTCTGTTGCAGCCCCGCTGTTTCAGACCCTCTGTTTCAGCCGCTCTGTTTCGTGCCCACTGTTTCAGCCCCTCTGTTTCTCGCCCTCTGTTTCTCGCCCTCTGTTTCTCGCCCTCTGTTTCAGCCCCTCTGTTTCAGCCCCTCTGTTTCTCGCCCTCTGTTTCAGCCCCTCTGTTTCTCGCCCTCTGTTTCAGCCCCTCTGTTTCAGCCCCTCTGTTTCAGCCCCTCTGTTTCAGCCCCTCTGTTTCTAGCCCTCTGTTTCAGCCCCTCTGTTTCAGCCCCTCTGTTTCAGCCCCTCTGTTTTAGCCCCTCTGTTTCTCGCCATCTGTTTCTCGCCCACTGTTTCAGCCCCTCTGTTTCAGCCCCTCAGTTTCTCGCCCTCTGTTTCTCACGCTCTGTTTCTCACCCTCTGATTCTCACCCTCTGTTTCTCACCGTCTGTTTCAGCCCCTTTGTTTCAGTCCCTCTGTTTCAACCCCGCTGTTTCTCACACTCTGTTTGTCACCGTCTGTTTCAGCCCCTTTGTTTCATCCCCTCTGTTTCAGCCCCTCTGTTTCAGCCCCTCTGTTTCTCGCCCTCTGTTTCTCACCCTCTGTTTCTCACCCTCTGTTTCTCGCCCCCTGTTTCAGCCCGTCTGTTTTGGCTCCTCTTTTTCTCACCCACTGTTTCAGACCTTCTGCTTCTCACCCACTGTTTCTCATACTCTGTTTCTCGCCCCCTGTTTTAGCCCGTCTGTTTCGGCTCCTCTTTTTCTCACCCACTGTTTCAGTCCCTCTGTTTCTCACCCTCTGTTTCTCACCCTCTGTTTCAGCCCCTCTGATTCTCGCCCTCTGTTTCAGCCCCTCTGTTTCTCGCCCTCTGTTTCAGCCCCTCTGTTTCAGCCCCTCTGTTTCAGCACCTCTGTTTAAGCCCCTCTGTTTAAGCCCCTCTGTTTCAACCCCTTTGTTTCAGCCCCTCTGTTTCAGCCCCTCTGTTTAAGCCCCCCAGTTTAAGCCCCTCTGTTTCAGCCCCTCTGTTTAAGCCCCTCTGTTTCTCGCCCTCTGTTTAAGCCCCTCTGTTTCTCGCCCTCTGTTTCAGCCCCTCTGTTTCAGCCCCTCTGATTCTCGCCCTCTGTTTCTCGCCCCCTGTTTCAGCCCCTCTGTTTCACCCCCTCGGTTTGTCGCCCGCTGTTTCAGCCCCTCTGTTTCAGCCCCTCTGTTTCAGCCCCTCTGTATCCCGCCCTCTGTTTCAGCCCCTCTGTTTCTCGCCCTCTGTTTCAGCCCCTCTGTTTCAGCCCCTCTGTTTCAGCCCCACTGTTTCTCGCCCTCTGTTTCAGCCCCTCGGTTTCTCGCCCTCTGTTTCAGCCCCTCTGTTTCAGCCCCTCTGTTTCAGCCCCTCTGTTTCTCGCCCTCTGTTTCAGCCCCTCTGTTTCAGCCCCTCTGTTTCTCGCCCTCTGTTTCAGCCCCTCTGTTTCAGCCCCTCTGTTTCAGCCCCTCTGTTTCTCGCCCTCTGTTTCAGCCCCTCTGTTTCTCGCCCTCTGTTTCAGCCCCTCTGTTTCAGCCCCTCTGTTTCAGCCCCTCTGTTTCTCGCCCTCTGTTTCAGCCCCTCGGTTTCTCGCTCTCTGTTTCAGCCCCTCTGTTTCAGCCACTCTGTTTCAGCCCCTCTGCTTCTCACCCTCTCTTTCAGCCCTCTCTGTTTCTCGCCCTCTGTTTCAGCCCCTCTGTTTCAGCCCCTCTGTTTGAGCCCCTCTGTTTCTCACCCTCTCTTTCAGCCCCTCGGTTTCTCGCCCTCTGTTTCAGCCTCTCTGTTTCAGACCCCTCTGTTTCTCGCCCTCTGTTTCAGCCCCTCTGTTTCAGCCCCTCTGTTTGAGCCCCTCTGTTTCTCACCCTCTCTTTCAGCCCCTCGGTTTCTCGCCCTCTGTTTCAGCCCCTCGGTTTCTCGCCCTCTATTTCAGCCCCTCTGTTTCACACCCCTCTGTTTCTCGCCCTCTGTTTCAGCCCCTCTGTTTCAGCCCCTCTGTTTGAGCCCCTCTGTTTCTCACCCTCTCTTTCAGCCCCTCGGTTTCTCGCCCTCTGTTTCAGCCTCTCTGTTTCAGCCCCTCGGTTTCTCGCCCTCTATTTCAGCCCCTCTGTTTCAGCCCCTCTGTTTCAGCCCCTCTGTTTCTCGCCCTCGGTTTCAGCCCCTCTGTTTCAGCCCCACTGTTTCAGACCCTCTGTTTCTCGCCCTCTGTTTCAGCCCCTCTGTTTCAGCCCCTCTGTTTCAGCCCCTCTGTTTCAGTCCCTCTGTTTCTCACCCTCTGTTTCAGCCCCTCTGTTTCAACCCCGCTGTTTCTCGCCCTCTGTTTCAGCCCCTCTGTTTCAGCCCCTCTGTTTCTCACCCTCAGTTTCTCACCGTCTGTTGCAGCCCCGCTGTTTCAGCCCCTCTGTTTCAGCCGCTCTGTTTCGTGCCCAATGTTTCAGCCCCTCTGTTTCTCGCCCTCTGTTTCTCGCCCTCTGTTTCTCGCCCTCTGTTTCAGCCCCTCTGTTTCAGCCCCTCTGTTTCTCGCACTCTGTTTCAGCCCCTCTGTTTCTCGCCCTCTGTTTCAGCCCCTCTGTTTCAGCCCCTCTGTTTCAGCCCCTCTGTTTCAGCCCCTCTGTTTCTAGCCCTCTGTTTCAGCCCCTCTGTTTCAGCCCCTCTGTTTCAGCCCCTCTGTTTTAGCCCCTCTGTTTCTCGCCATCTGTTTCTCGCCCACTGTTTCAGCCCCTCTGTTTCAGCCCCTCAGTTTCTCGCCCTCTGTTTCTCACGCTCTGTTTCTCACCCTCTGATTCTCACCCTCTGTTTCTCACCGTCTGTTTCAGCCCCTTTGTTTCAGTCCCTCTGTTTCAGCGCCTCTGTTTCAGCCCCTCTGTTTCTCGCCCTCTGTTTCTCACCCTCTGTTTCTCACCCTCAGTTTCTCACCGTCTGTTGCAGCCCCGCTGTTTCAGCCCCTCTGTTTCAGCCGCTCTGTTTCGTGCCCACTGTTTCAGCTCCTCTGTTTCTCGCCCTCTGTTTCTCGCCCTCTGTTTCTCGCCCTCTGTTTCAGCCCCTCTGTTTCAGCCCCTCGGTTTCTCGCCCTCTGTTTCAGCCCCTCTGTTTCAGCCCCTCTGTTTCAGCCCCTCTGTTTCTCGCCCTCTGTTTCAGCCCCTCTGTTTCAGCCCCTCTGTTTCTCGCCCTCTGTTTCAGCCCCTCTGTTTCAGCCCCTCTGTTTCAGCCCCTCTGTTTCTCGCCCTCTGTTTCAGCCCCTCTGTTTCTCGCCCTCTGTTTCAGCCCCTCTGTTTCAGCCCCTCTGTTTCAGCCCCTCTGTTTCTCGCCCTCTGCTTCAGCCCCTCTGATTCTCGCCCTCTGGTTCAGCCCCTCTGTTTCAGCCCCTCTGTTTCAGCCCCTCTGTTTCTCGCCCTCTGTTTCAGCCCCTCGGTTTCTCGCTCTCTGTTTCAGCCCCTCTGTTTCAGCCACTCTGTTTCAGCCCCTCTGCTTCTCACCCTCTCTTTCAGCCCTCTCTGTTTCTCGCCCTCTGTTTCAGCCCCTCTGTTTCAGCCCCTCTGTTTGAGCCCCTCTGTTTCTCACCCTCTCTTTCAGCCCCTCGGTTTCTCGCCCTCTGTTTCAGCCTCTCTGTTTCAGACCCCTCTGTTTCTCGCCCTCTGTTTCAGCCCCTCTGTTTCAGCCCCTCTGTTTGAGCCCCTCTGTTTCTCACCCTCTCTTTCAGCCCCTCGGTTTCTCGCCCTCTGTTTCAGCCCCTCGGTTTCTCGCCCTCTATTTCAGCCCCTCTGTTTCACACCCCTCTGTTTCTCGCCCTCTGTTTCAGCCCCTCTGTTTCAGCCCCTCTGTTTGAGCCCCTCTGTTTCTCACCCTCTCTTTCAGCCCCTCGGTTTCTCGCCCTCTGTTTCAGCCTCTCTGTTTCAGCCCCTCGGTTTCTCGCCCTCTATTTCAGCCCCTCTGTTTCAGCCCCTCTGTTTCAGCCCCTCTGTTTCTCGCCCTCGGTTTCAGCCCCTCTGTTTCAGCCCCACTGTTTCAGACCCTCTGTTTCTCGCCCTCTGTTTCAGCCCCTCTGTTTCTCGCCCTCTGTTTCAGCCCCTCTGTTTCAGCCCCTCTGTTTCAGCCCCTCTGTTTCAGTCCCTCTGTTTCTCACCCTGTGTTTCAGCCCCTCTGTTTCAACCCCGCTGTTTCTCGCCCTCTGTTTCAGCCCCTCTGTTTCAGCCCCTCTGTTTCTCACCCTCAGTTTCTCACCGTCTGTTGCAGCCCCGCTGTTTCAGCCCCTCTGTTTCAGCCGCTCTGTTTCGTGCCCAATGTTTCAGCCCCTCTGTTTCTCGCCCTCTGTTTCTCGCCCTCTGTTTCTCGCCCTCTGTTTCAGCCCCTCTGTTTCAGCCCCTCTGTTTCTCGCACTCTGTTTCAGCCCCTCTGTTTCTCGCCCTCTGTTTCAGCCCCTCTGTTTCAGCCCCTCTGTTTCAGCCCCTCTGTTTCAGCCCCTCTGTTTCTAGCCCTCTGTTTCAGCCCCTCTGTTTCAGCCCCTCTGTTTCAGCCCCTCTGTTTTAGCCCCTCTGTTTCTCGCCATCTGTTTCTCGCCCACTGTTTCATCCCCTCTGTTTCAGCCCCTCAGTTTCTCGCCCTCTGTTTCTCACGCTCTGTTTCTCACCCTCTGATTCTCACCCTCTGTTTCTCACCGTCTGTTTCAGCCCCTTTGTTTCAGTCCCTCTGTTTCAGCGCCTCTGTTTCAGCCCCTCTGTTTCTCGCCCTCTGTTTCTCACCCTCTGTTTCTCACCCTCAGTTTCTCACCGTCTGTTGCAGCCCCGCTGTTTCAGCCCCTCTGTTTCAGCCGCTCTGTTTCGTGCCCACTGTTTCAGCTCCTCTGTTTCTCGCCCTCTGTTTCTCGCCCTCTGTTTCTCGCCCTCTGTTTCAGCCCCTCTGTTTCAGCCCCTCTGTTTCTCGCCCTCTGTTTCAGCCCCTCTGTTTCTCGCCCTCTGTTTCAGCCCCTCTGTTTCAGACCCTCTGTTTCAGCCCCGCTGTTTCAGCCCCTCTGTTTCCAGCCCTCTGTTTCAGCCCCTCTGTTTCAGCCCCTCTGTTTCAGCCCCTCTGTTTCAGCCCCTCTGTTTCTCGCCCTCTGTTTCTCGCCCACTGTTTCAGCCCCTCTGTTTCAGCCCCTCGGTTTCTCGCCCTCTGTTTCAGCCCCTCTGTTTCAGCCCCTCTGTTTCAGCCCCTCTGTTTCTCGTCCTCTGTTTCAGCGCCTCTGTTTCTCGCCCTCTGTTTCAGCCCCTCTGTTTCAGCCCCTCTGTTTCAGCCCCTCTGTTTCTCACCCTCTGTTTCTCACCCTCAGTTTCAGCCCCTCGGTTTCTCGCCCTCTGTTTCAGCCCCTCTGTTTCAGCCACTCTGTTTCAGCCCCTCTGTTTCTCGCCCCCTGTTTCAGCCCGTCTTTTTCAGCTCCTCTTCTTCTCACCCACTGTTTCAGTCCCTCTGTTTCTCACCCTCTGTTTCAGCCCCGCTGTTTCTCGCCCTCTGTTTCAGCCCCTCTGTTTCAGCTCCTCTGTTCCTCGCCCCCTGTTTCAGCCCGTCTGTTTCAGCTCCTCATTTTCTCACCCACTGCTTCAGTCCCTCTGTTTCAGCCCCTCTGTTTCAGCCCCTCTGTTTCTCGCCCTCTGTTTCAGCCCCTCGGTTTCTCGCCCTCTGTTTCAGTCCCTCTGTTTCAGCCCCTCTGTTTCAGCCCCTCTGTTTCTCGCCCTCTGTTTCAGCCCCTGTTTCAGCCCCTCTGTTTCAGCTCCTCTGTTCCTCGCCCCCTGTTTCAGCCCGTCTGTTTCAGCTCCTCATTTTCTCACCCACTGCTTCAGTCCCTCTGTTTCAGCCCCTCTGTTTCAGCCCCTCTGTTTCTCGCCCTCTGTTTCAGCCCCTCGGTTTCTCGCCCTCTGTTTCAGTCCCTCTGTTTCAGCCCCTCTTTTTCAGCCCCTCTGTTTCTCGCCCTCTGTTTCAGCCCCTCTGTTTCTCGCCCTCTGTTTCAGCCCCTCTGTTTCAGCCCCTCTGTTTCAGCCCCTCTGTTTCTCGCCCTCTGTTTCAGCCCCTCGGTTTCCCGCTCCCTGTTTCAGCCCCTCTGTTTCAGCCCCTCTGTTTCAGCCCCTCTGTTCCTCGCCCTCTGTTTCAGCCCCTCTGTTTCTCGCCCTCTGTTTCAGCCCCTCTGTTTCTCGCCCTCTGTTTCAGCCCCTCTGTTTCAGCCCCTCGGTTTCAGCCCCTCTGTTTCAGCCCCTCTGTTTCTCACCCTCTGTTTCAGCCCCTCGATTTCTCGCCCTCTGTTTCAGCCCCTCTGTTTCAGCCCCACTGTTTCAGCCCCTCTGTTTCTCGCCCTCTGTTTCAGCCGCTCGGTTTCTCCCCCTCTGTTTCAGCCCCACTGTTTCAGACCCTCTTTTTCTCGCCCTCTGTTTCAGCCCCTCGGTTTCTCGCCCTTCTGTTTGAGCCCCTCTGTTACAGCCCCTCTGTTTCTCGCCCTCTGTTTCAGCCCCTCTGTTTCAGCCCCTCTGTTTCAGCCCCTCTGTTTCAGTCCCTCTGTTTCTCACCCTCTGTTTCAGCCCCTCTGTTTCAACCCCGCTGTTTCTCGCCCTCTGTTTCAGCCCCTCTGTTTCAGCCCCTCTGTTTCTCACCCTCTGTTTCTCGCCCCCTGTTTCAGCCCCTCTGTTTCAGCCCCTCTGTTTCTCGCCCTCTGTTTCTCACCCTCTGTTTCTCACCCTCTGTTTCTCACCGTCTGTTTCAGCCCCTCTGTTTCAGCCCCGCTGTTTCAGCCCCGCTGTTTCAGCCCCTCTGTTTCTCACCCTCTGTTTCTCACCCTCTGTTTCTCGCCCCCTGTTTCAGCCCGTCTGTTTCAGCTCCTCTTTTTCTCACCCACTGTTTCAGTCCCTCTGTTTCTCACCCTCTGTTTCAGCCCCTCTGTTTCAGCCCCTCTGTTTCTCACCCTCTGTTTCTCACCCTCTGTTTCTCGCCCCCTGTTTCAGCCCGTCTGTTTTGGCTCCTCTTTTTCTCACCCACTGTTTCAGTCCCTCTGTTTCTCACCCTCTGTTTCTCACCCTCTGTTTCTCGCCCCCTGTTTCAGCCCGTCTGTTTCGGCTCCTCTTTTTCTCACCGACTGTTTCAGTCCCTCTGCTTCTCACCCTCTGTTTCTCAACCTCTGTTTCAGACCCTCTGTTTCAGCCCCACTGTTTCAGCCCCTCAGTCTGTCGCCCTCTGTTTCAGCCCCTCTGTTTCAGCCCCTCTGTTTCAGCCCCACTGTTTCAGCCCCTCAGTTTGTCGCCCTCTGTTTAAGCCCCTCTGTTTCAGCCCCTCTGTTTCAGCCCCTCTGTTTCAGCCCCTCTGTATCCCGCCCTCTGTTTCAGCCCCTCTGTTTCTCGCCCTCTGTTTCAGCCCCTCTGTTTCAGCCCCTCTGTTTCAGCCCCTCTGTTTCTCGCCCTCTGTTTCAGCCCCTCGGTTTCTCGCCTTCTGTTTCAGCCCCTCTGTTTCAGCCCCTCTGTTTCAGCCCCTCTGTTTCTCGCCCACTGTTTCAGCCCCTCTGTTTCAGCCCCTCTGTTTCTCGCCCTCTGTTTCAGCCCCTCTGTTTCAGCCCCTCTGTTTCAGCCCCTCTGTTTCTCGCCCTCGGTTTCAGCCCCTCTGTTTCTCGCCCTCTGTTTCAGCCCGTCTGTTTCAGCCCCTCTGTTTCAGCCCCTCTGTTTCTCGCCCTCTGTTTCAGCCCCTCTGTTTCTCGCCCTCTGTTTCAGCCCCTCTGTTTCAGTCCGTCTGTTTCAGCCCCTCTGTTTCTCGCCCTCTGTTTCAGCCCCTCGGTTTCTCGCCCTCTGTTTCAGCCCCTCGGTTTCTCGCTCTCTGTTTCAGCCCCTCTGTTTCAGCCACTCTGTTTCAGCCCCTCTGCTTCTCACCCTCTCTTTCAGCCCCTCTGTTTCTCGCCCTCTGTTTCAGCCCCTCGGTTTCTCGCCCTCTATTTCAGCCCCTCTGTTTCAGCCCCTCTGTTTCTCGCCCTCTGTTTCAGCCAATCTGTTTCAGCCCCTCTGTTTCAGCCCCTCTGTTTCAGCCCCTCTGTTTCTCACCCTCTCTTTCAGCCCCTCGGTTTCTCGCCCTCTGTTTCAGCCCCTCTGTTTCATCCCCTCGGTTTCTTGCCCTCTATTTCAGCCCCTCTGTTTCAGCCCCTCTGTTTCAGCCCCTCTGTTTCAGCCCCTCTGTTTCAGCCCCTCTGTTTCTCGCCCTCTGTTTCAGCCCCACTGTTTCAGACCCACTGTTTCTCGCCCTCTGTTTCAGCCCCTCGGTTTCTCGCCCTCTGTTTCAGCCCCTCTGTTTCAGCCCCTCTGTTTCTCGCCCTCTGTTTCAGCCCCTCTGTTTCAGCCCCTCTGTTTCAGCCCCTCTGTTTCAGTCCCTCTGTTTCTCACCCTCTGTTTCAGCCCCTCTGTTTCAACCCCGCTGTTTCTCGCCCTCTGTTTCAGCCCCTCTGTTTCAGCCCCTCTGTTTCTCGCCCTCTGTTTCTCGCCCCCTGTTTCAGCCCGTCTGTTTCAGCTCCTCTTTTTCTCACCCACTGTTTCAGTCCCTCTGTTTCAGCCCCTCTGTTTCAGCCCCGCTGTTTCAGCCCCGCTGTTTCAGCCCCTCTGTTTCAGCCCCTCTGTTTCTCACTCTCTGTTTCTCACCTTCTGTTTCTCGCACCCTGTTTCAGCCCGTCTGTTTCGGCTCCTCTTTTTCTCACCCACTGTTTCAGTCCCTCTGTTTCTCACCCTCTGTTTCTCACCCTCTGTTTCTCGCCCCCTGTTTCAGCCCGTCTGTTTCGGCTCCTCTTTTTCTCACCCACTGTTTCAGTCCCTCTGTTTCTCACCCTCTGTTTCATCCCCTCTGATTCTCGACCTCTGTTTCCGACCCTCTGTTTCTCGCCCTCTGTTTCAGCCCCTCTGTTTCAGCCAATCTGTTTCTCGCCCTCTGTTTCTCGCCTTCTGTTTCAGCCCCTCTGTTTCTCGCCCTCTGTTTCATCCCCTCTGTCTCTCGCCCTCTGTTTCAGCCCCTCTGTTTCTCACCCCCTGTTTCAGCCCCTCTGTTTCAGCCCCTCTGTTTCTCGCCCTCCGTTTCAGCCCCTCTGTTTCTCGCCCTCTGTTCATCCCCTCTGTTTCTCGCCCCTCTGTTTCAGCCCCTCTGTTTCAGCCCCTCTGTTTCTAGCCCTCTGTTTCAGCCCCTCTGTTTCAGACCCTCTGTTTCAGCCCCTCTGTTTCAGCCCCTCTGTTTCTCACCCTCTGTTTCTCGCCCCCTGTTTCAGCCCGTCTGTTACAGCTCCTCTTTTTCTCACCCACTATTTCAGTCCCTCTGTTTCTCACCCTCTGTTTCAGCACCTCTGTTTCAGCCCCTCTGTTTCTCGCCCTCTGTTTCTCACCCTCTGTTTCTCACCCTCTGTTTCTAACCGTCTGTTTCAGCACCTCTGTTTCAGCCCCGCTGTTTCAGCCCTGCTGTTTCAGCCCCTCTGTTTCAGTCACTCTGTTTCTCACCCTCTGTTTCTCACGCTCTGTTTCTCGCCCCCTGTTCCAGCCCGTCTGTTTCGGCTCCTCTTTTTCTCACGCACTGTTTCAGTCCCTCTGTTTCTCACCCTCTGTTTCTCAACCTCTGTTTCAGCCCCTCTGATTCTCACCCTCTGTTTCAGCCCCTCTGTTTCTCGCCCTCTGTTTCAGCCCCTCTGTTTCAGCCCCTCTGTTTCAGCCCCTCTGTTTAAGCCCCTCTGGTTCAGCCCCTCTGTTTCAGCCCCTCTGTTTAAGCCCCTCAGTTTAAGCCCCTCTGTTTCAGCCCCTCTGTTTCAGCCCCTCTGTTTCAGCCCCTCTGTTTAAGCCCCTCAGTTTAAGCCTCTCTGTTTCAGCCCCTCTGTTTAAGCCCCTCGGTTTCTCGCCCTCTGTTTCAGCCCCTCTGTTTCAGCCCCTCTGCTTCAGCCCCTCTGTTTCAGCCCCTCTGTTTCTCGCCCTCTGTTTCAGCCCCTCTGTTTCTCGCCCTCTGTTTCAGCCCCTCTGTTGCAGCCCCTCTGTTTCTGCCCCTCTGTTTCAGCCCCGCTGTTTCTCGCCCTCTGTTTCAGCCCCTCGGTTTCTCGCCCTCTGTTTCAGCCCCTCTGTTTCAGCCCCTCTGTTTCAGCCCCACCGTTTCTCGCCCTCTGTTTCAGCACCTCTGTTTCAGCCCCTCTGTTTCAGCCCCTCTGTTTCAGCCCCTCTGTTTCTCGCCCTCTGTTTCAGCCCCTCTGTTAAAGCCCCTCTGTTTCTCGCCCTCTGTTTCTCGCCCCCTGTTTCAGCCCCTCTGTTTCAGCCCCTCGGTTTCTCGCCCTCTGTTTCAGCCCCTCTGTTTCAGCCACTCTGTTTCAGCCCCTCTGTTTCTCGCCCTCTGTTTCAGCCCCTCTGTTTCAGCCCCTCGGTTTCTCGCCCTCTGTTTCAGCCCCTCTGTTTCAGCCCCTCTGTTTCTCGCCCTCTGTTTCAGCCCCTCTGTTTCTCGCCCTCTGTTTCAGCCCCTCTGTTTCAGCCACTCTGTTTCAGCCCCTCTGTTTCTCGCCCTCTGTTTCAGCCCCTCGGTTTCTCGCTCTCTGTTTCAGCCCCTCTGTTTCAGCCCCTCTGTTTCAGCCCCTCGGTTTCTCGCCCTCTCTTTCAGCCCCTCTGTTTCAGCCCCTCTGTTTCTCGCCCTCTGTTTCAGCCCCTCAGTTTCTCGCCCTCTATTTCAGCCCCTCTGTTTCAGTCCCTCTGTTTCAGCCCCTCTGTTTCTCACCCTCTGTTTCAGCCCCTCGGTTTCTCGCCCTCTGTTTCAGCTCCTCTGTTTCAGCCCCTCTGTTTCAGCCCCTCTGTTTCTCGCCCTCTGTTTCAGCCCCTCTGTTTCAGCCCCACTGTTACAGCCCCTCTGTTTCTCGCCCTCTGTTTCAGCCCCTCGGTTTCTTGCTCTCTGTTTCAGCCCCTCTGTTTCAGCCCCTCTTTTTCTCGCCCTCTGTTTCAGCCCCTCTGTTTCAGCCCCTCTGTTTCAGCCCCTCTGTTTCAGTCCCTCTGTTTCTCACCCTCTGTTTCAACCCCGCTGTTTCTCGCCCTCTGTTTCAGCCCCTCTGTTTCAGCCCCTCTGTTTCTCACCCTCTGTTTCTCACCCCCTGTTTTAGCCCGTCTGTTTCAGCTCCTCTTTTTCTCACCCACTGTTTCAGTCCCTCTTTTTCTCACCCTCTGTTTCAGCCCCTCTGTTTCAGCCCCTCTGTTTCTCGCCCTCTGTTTCTCACCCCCTGTTTCTCACCCTCTGTTTCTCACCGTCTGTTTCAGCCCCTCTGTTTCTCGCCCTCTGTTTCAGCCCCTCTGTTTCTCACCCTCTGTTTCTCGCCCCATGTTTCAGCCCATCTGTTTCTTTTCCTCTTTTTCTCACCCACTGTTTCAGTCCCTCTGTTTCTCACCCTCTGTTTCTCACCCTCTGTTTCTCACCCTCTGTTTCTCGCCCCCTGTTTCAGCCCGTCTGTTTCGGCTCGTCTTTTTCTCACCCACTGTTGCAGTCCCTCTGTTTCTCACCCTCTGTTTCTCACCCTCTGTTTCAGCCCCTCTGATTCTCGCCCTCTGTTTCAGCCCCTCTGTTTCTCGCCCTCTGTTTCAGCCCCTCTGTTTCAGCCCCTCTGGTTCAGCCCTTCTGTTTAAGCCCCTCTGTTTCAGCCCCTCTGTTTCAGCCCCTCTGTTTAAGCCCCTCAATTTAAGCTCCTCTGTTTCAGCCTCTCTGTTTCAGTCCCTCTGTTTCAGCCCCTCTGTTTCTCGCCCCCTATCGCAGCCCGTCTGTTTCAGCTCCTCTTTTTCTCACCCACTGTTTCAGTCCCTCTGTTTCTCACCCTCTGTTTCAGCCCCTCTGTTTCAGCCCCTCTGATTCTCGCCCTCTGTTTCAACCCCTCTGTTTCTCGCCCTCTGTTTCAGCCCCTCTGTTTCAGCCCCTCTGTTTCTCACCCTCTGTTTCAGCCCCTCTGTTTCAGCCCCTCTGTTTCAGCCCCTCTGTTTCTCGCCCTCTGTTTCAGCCCCTCTGTTTCAGCACCTCTGTTTCAGCCCCTCTGTTTCTCGCCCCCTGTTTCAGCCCGTCTTTTTCAGCTCCTCTTTTTCTCACCCACTGTTTCAGTCCCTCTGTTTCTCACCCTCTGTTTCAGCCCCGCTGTTTCTCGCCCTCTCTTTCTGCCCCTCTGTTTCAGCCCCTTTGTTTCTCGCCCCCTGTTTCGGCCCGTCTGTTTCAGCCCCTCTGTTTCTCACCCACTGTTTCAGTCCCTCTGTTTCTCACCCTCTGTTTCAGCCCCTCTGATTCTCGCCCTCTGTTTCAGCCCCTCTGTTTTTCGCTCTCTGTTTCAGCACCTCTGTTTCAGCACCTCTGTTTCAGCCCCGCTGTGTCTCCCCCTCTGTTTCAGCCACTCTGTTTCTCGCCCTCTGTTTAAGCCCCTCTGTTTCAGCCCCTATGATTCAGCCGCTCTGGTTCTCGCACTCTGTTTCAGCCCCTCTGTTTCTCGCCCTCTGTTTCAGCCCCTCTGATTCTCGCCCTCTGTTTCAGCCCCTCTGTTTCTCACACTCTGTTTCAGCCCCTCTGTTTCAGCCCCTCAGTTTCAGCCCCTCTGTTTCAGCCCCTCTGTTTCTCGCACTCTGTTTCAGCCCCTCTGTTTCTCTCCCTCTGTTTCAGCCCCTCTGTTTCAGCCCCTTTGTTTCTCGCCCTCTGTTTCAGCACCTCTGTTTCAGCCCCTCTGTTTCTCGCCCTCTGTTTCAGCCCCTCTGTTTCTCGCCCCCTATCGCAGCCCGTCTGTTTCAGCTCCTCTTTTTCTCACCCACTGTTTCAGTCCCTCTGTTTCTCACCCTCTGTTTCAGCCCCTCTGTTTCAGCCTCTCTGTTTCAGCCCCTCTGTTTCAGCCCCTCTGTTTCAGCTCCTCTTTTTAAGCCCCTCAGTTTAAGCTCCTCTGTTTCAGCCCCTCTGTTTCAGCCCCTCTGTTTCAGCTCCTCTTTGTAAGCCCCTCAGTTTATGCTCCTCTGTTTCAGCCTCTCTGTTTCAGCCTCTCTGTTTCAGCCCCTCTGTTTCAGCCCCTCTGTTTCTCGCCCTTTGTTTCAGCCCCTCTGATTCTCGCCCTCTGTTCCTCACCCTCTGTTTCAGCCCCTCTGTTTCAGCTCCTCTTTTTAAGCCCCTCAGTTTAAGCTCCTCTGTTTCAGCCTCTCTGTTTCAGCCCCTCTGTTTCAGCCCCTCTGTTTCTGGCCCCCTATCGCAGGCTGTCTGTTTCAGCTCCTCTTTTTCTCACCCACTGTTTCAGTCCCTCTGTTTCTCGCCCTCTGTTTCAGCCCCTCTGTTTCTCGCCCTCTGTTTCAGCCCCTCTGTTTCAGCCCCTCTGTTTCAGCCCCTCTGTTTCAGCCCCTCTGTTTCTCGCCCTCTGTTTCAGCCCCTCTGTTTCAGCCTCTCTGTTTCAGCCCATCTGTTTCAGCCCCTCTGTTTCAGCCCCTCTGTTTCTCGCCCTCTGTTTCAGCCCCGCTGTTTCAGCCGCTCTGTTTCTCGCCCCCTGTTGCAGCCCCTCTGATTCTCGCCCTCTGTTTCAGCCCCTCTGTTTCTCGCCCTCTGTTTCATCCCCTCTGTTTCAGCCCCTCTGTTTCAGCGCCGCTGTGTCAGCCACTCTGTTTCTCGCCCCCTGTTGCAGCCCCTCTGATTCTCGCCCTCTGTTTCAGCCCCTCTGTTTCTCGCCCTCTGTTTCAGCCCCTCTGTTTCAGCCTCTCTGTTTCAGCCCATCTGTTTCAGCCCCTCTGTTTCAGCTCCTCTTTTTCTCACCCTCTGTTTCAGCCCCTCTGTTTCAGCGCCTCTGTTTCTCGCCCTCTGTTTCAGCCCCTCTGTTTCTCGCCCTCTGTTTCAGCCCCTCTGTTTCAGCCCCTCTGTTTCACACCCTCTGTTTCAGCCCCTCTGTTTCTCACCCTCTGTTTCAGCCCCTCTGTTTCAGCCCCTCTGTTTCAGCCCCTCTGTTTAAGCCCCTCTGTTTCTCGCCCTCTGTTTCAGCACCTCTGTTTCAGCCCCTCTGTTTCAGCCCCACTGTTTCAGCCCCTCTGTTTCTCGCCCCCTGTTGCAGCCCGTCAGTTTCAGCTCCTCTTTTTCTCACCCACTGTTTCAGTCCCTCTGTTTCAGCCCCTCTGATTCTCGCCCTCTATTTCAGCCCCTCTGTTTCTCACCCTCTGTTTATGCCCCTCTGTTTCAGCCCCTCTGTTTCAGCCCCTCTGTTTCTCGCCCTCTGTTTCAGCCCCTCTGTTTCAGCCCCTCTTTTTCAGCCCATCTGTTTCTCGCCCCCTGTTGCAGCCCCTCTGTTTTGGCCCCTCTCTTTCTCGCCCTCTGTTTCAGCCCGTCTGTTTCAGCTCCTCTTTTTCTCACCCACTGTTTCAGTCCCTCTGTTTCTCACCCTCTGTTTCAGCCCCTCTGTTTCATCCCCTCTGTTTCAGCCACTCTGTTTCTCGCCCCCTGTTTCAGCCCGTCTTTTTCAGCTCCTCTTTTTCTCACCCACTGTTTCAGCCCGTCTTTTTCAGCTCCTCTTTTTCTCACCCTCTGTTTCAGCCCGTCTTTTTCAGCTCCTCTTTTTCTCACCCACTGTTTCAGTCCCTCTGTTTCTCACCCTCTGTTTCTGCCCCTCTGATTCTCGCCCTCTCTTTCAGCCCCTCTGTTTCAGCCCCTCTGTTTCTCGCCCCCTGTTTCAGCCCGTCTGTTTCAGCTCCTCATTTTCTCACCCACTGTTTCAGTCCCTCTGTTTCTCACCCTCTGTTTCTGCCCCTCTGATTCTCGCCCTCTGTTTCAGCACCTCTGTTTCAGCCACTCTGTTTCTCGACCCCTGTTTCAGCTCCTCTTTTTCTCACCCACTGTTTCAGTCCCTCTGTTTCTCACCCTCTGTTTCTCACCCTCTGTTTCAGCCCCTCTGATTCTCGCCCTCTGTTTCAGCCCCTCTGTTTTTCGCTCTCTGTTTCAGCACCTCTGTTTCAGCACCTCTGTTTCAGCCCCGCTGTGTCTCCCCCTCTGTTTCAGCCACTCTGTTTCTCGCCCTCTGTTTAAGCCCCTCTGTTTCAGCCCCTATGATTCAGCCGCTCTGGTTCTCGCACTCTGTTTCAGCCCCTCTGTTTCTCGCCCTCTGTTTCAGCCCCTCTGATTCTCGCCCTCTGTTTCAGCCCCTCTGTTTCTCACACTCTGTTTCAGCCCCTCTGTTTCAGCCCCTCAGTTTCAGCCCCTCTGTTTCAGCCCCTCTGTTTCTCGCACTCTGTTTCAGCCCCTCTGTTTCTCTCCCTCTGTTTCAGCCCCTCTGTTTCAGCCCCTTTGTTTCTCGCCCTCTGTTTCAGCACCTCTGTTTCAGCCCCTCTGTTTCTCGCCCTCTGTTTCAGCCCCTCTGTTTCTCGCCCCCTATCGCAGCCCGTCTGTTTCAGCTCCTCTTTTTCTCACCCACTGTTTCAGTCCCTCTGTTTCTCACCCTCTGTTTCAGCCCCTCTGTTTCAGCCTCTCTGTTTCAGCCCCTCTGTTTCAGCCCCTCTGTTTCAGCTCCTCTTTTTAAGCCCCTCAGTTTAAGCTCCTCTGTTTCAGCCCCTCTGTTTCAGCCCCTCTGTTTCAGCTCCTCTTTGTAAGCCCCTCAGTTTATGCTCCTCTGTTTCAGCCTCTCTGTTTCAGCCTCTCTGTTTCAGCCCCTCTGTTTCAGCCCCTCTGTTTCTCGCCCTTTGTTTCAGCCCCTCTGATTCTCGCCCTCTGTTCCTCACCCTCTGTTTCAGCCCCTCTGTTTCAGCTCCTCTTTTTAAGCCCCTCAGTTTAAGCTCCTCTGTTTCAGCCTCTCTGTTTCAGCCCCTCTGTTTCAGCCCCTCTGTTTCTGGCCCCCTATCGCAGGCTGTCTGTTTCAGCTCCTCTTTTTCTCACCCACTGTTTCAGTCCCTCTGTTTCTCGCCCTCTGTTTCAGCCCCTCTGTTTCTCGCCCTCTGTTTCAGCCCCTCTGTTTCAGCCCCTCTGTTTCAGCCCCTCTGTTTCAGCCCCTCTGTTTCTCGCCCTCTGTTTCAGCCCCTCTGTTTCAGCCTCTCTGTTTCAGCCCATCTGTTTCAGCCCCTCTGTTTCAGCCCCTCTGTTTCTCGCCCTCTGTTTCAGCCCCGCTGTTTCAGCCGCTCTGTTTCTCGCCCCCTGTTGCAGCCCCTCTGATTCTCGCCCTCTGTTTCAGCCCCTCTGTTTCTCGCCCTCTGTTTCATCCCCTCTGTTTCAGCCCCTCTGTTTCAGCGCCGCTGTGTCAGCCACTCTGTTTCTCGCCCCCTGTTGCAGCCCCTCTGATTCTCGCCCTCTGTTTCAGCCCCTCTGTTTCTCGCCCTCTGTTTCAGCCCCTCTGTTTCAGCCTCTCTGTTTCAGCCCATCTGTTTCAGCCCCTCTGTTTCAGCTCCTCTTTTTCTCACCCTCTGTTTCAGCCCCTCTGTTTCAGCGCCTCTGTTTCTCGCCCTCTGTTTCAGCCCCTCTGTTTCTCGCCCTCTGTTTCAGCCCCTCTGTTTCAGCCCCTCTGTTTCACACCCTCTGTTTCAGCCCCTCTGTTTCTCACCCTCTGTTTCAGCCCCTCTGTTTCAGCCCCTCTGTTTCAGCCCCTCTGTTTAAGCCCCTCTGTTTCTCGCCCTCTGTTTCAGCACCTCTGTTTCAGCCCCTCTGTTTCAGCCCCACTGTTTCAGCCCCTCTGTTTCTCGCCCCCTGTTGCAGCCCGTCAGTTTCAGCTCCTCTTTTTCTCACCCACTGTTTCAGTCCCTCTGTTTCAGCCCCTCTGATTCTCGCCCTCTATTTCAGCCCCTCTGTTTCTCACCCTCTGTTTATGCCCCTCTGTTTCAGCCCCTCTGTTTCAGCCCCTCTGTTTCTCGCCCTCTGTTTCAGCCCCTCTGTTTCAGCCCCTCTTTTTCAGCCCATCTGTTTCTCGCCCCCTGTTGCAGCCCCTCTGTTTTGGCCCCTCTCTTTCTCGCCCTCTGTTTCAGCCCGTCTGTTTCAGCTCCTCTTTTTCTCACCCACTGTTTCAGTCCCTCTGTTTCTCACCCTCTGTTTCAGCCCCTCTGTTTCATCCCCTCTGTTTCAGCCCCTCTGTTTCTCGCCCCCTGTTTCAGCCCGTCTTTTTCAGCTCCTCTTTTTCTCACCCACTGTTTCAGCCCGTCTTTTTCAGCTCCTCTTTTTCTCACACTCTGTTTCAGCCCGTCTTTTTCAGCTCCTCTTTTTCTCACCCACTGTTTCAGTCCCTCTGTTTCTCACCCTCTGTTTCTGCCCCTCTGATTCTCGCCCTCTCTTTCAGCCCCTCTGTTTCAGCCCCTCTGTTTCTCGCCCCCTGTTTCAGCCCGTCTGTTTCAGCTCCTCATTTTCTCACCCACTGTTTCAGTCCCTCTGTTTCTCACCCTCTGTATCTGCCCCTCTGATTCTCGCCCTCTGTTTCAGCACCTCTGTTTCAGCCACTCTGTTTCTCGACCCCTGTTTCAGCTCCTCTTTTTCTCACCCACTGTTTCAGTCCCTCTGTTTCTCACCCTCTGTTTCTCACCCTCTGTTTCAGCTCCTCTGATTCTCACCCTCTGTTTCAGCCCCTCTGTTTCTCGCCCTCTGTTTCAGCCCCTCTGTTTCAGCCCTTCTGTTTCAGCCCCGCTGTTTCTCGCCCTCTGTTTCAGCCTCTCTGTTTCAGCCCCTCTGTTTCTCGCCCCCTGTTGCAGCCCGTCTGTTTCAGCTCCTCTTTTTCTCACCCACTGTTTCAGTCCCTCTGTTTCAGCCCCTTTGATTCTCGCCCTCTGTTTCAGCCCCTCTGTTTCAGCCCCTCTGTTTCAGCCCCGCTGTTTCTCGCCCTCTGTTTCAGCCCCTCTGTTACTCGCCCTCTGTTTCAGCCCCGCTGTTTCAGCCCCTCTGTTTCAGCCCCTCAGTTTATCGCCCTCTGTTTCAGACCCTCTGTTTCAGCCCCTCTGTTTCTCGCCCTCTGTTTCAGCCCCTCTTTTTATCGCCCTCTGTTTCAGCCCCTCTGTTTCTCCCCCTCTGTTTCATCCCCTCTGTTTCTCGCCCTCTGTTTCTCACCCTCTGTTTCAGCCCCTCTGTTTCTCGCCCTCTGTTTCAGCCCCTCTGTTTCAGCCCCTCTTTTCTCGCCCTCTGTTTCAGCCCCTCTGTTTCTCGCCCTCTGTTTCAGCTCCTCTTTTTCTCACCCACTGTTTCAGTCCCTCTGTTTCTCACCCTCTTTTTCAGCCCCTCTGTTTCAGCCCTTCTGTTTCTCGCCCTCTGTTTCAGCCCCTCTGTTTCAGCCCCTCTGTTTCAGCCCCTCTGTTTCTCGCCCTCTGTTTCAGCCCCTCTGTTTCTCGCCCTCTGTTTCAGCCCCTCTGTTTCATCCCCTCTGTTTCAGCCCCTCTGTTTCTCGCCCTCAGTTTCAGCCCCTCTGTATCAGCCCCTCTGTTTCAGCCCCTCTGTTTCTCGCCCCCTGTTTCAGCCCGTCTTTTTCAGCTCCTCTTTTTCTCACCCACTGTTTCAGTCCCTCTGTTTCTCACCCTCTGTTTCAGCCCCGCTGTTTCTCGCCCTCTGTTTCAGCCCCTCTCTTTCAGCCCCTCTGTTTCTCGCCCCCTGTTTCAGCCCGTCTGTTTCAGCTCCTCTTTTTGTCACCCACTGTTTCAGTCCCTCTGTTTCTCACCCTCTGTTTCAGCTCCTCTGATTCTCACCCTCTGTTTCAGCCCCTCTGTTTCTCGCCCTCTGTTTCAGCCTCTCTGTTTCAGCCCCTCTGTTTCAGCCACTCTGTTTCTCGACCCCTGTTACAGCCCATCTGTTTCAGCCCCTCTGATTCTCGCCCTCTGTTTCAGCCCCTGTTTCTCGCCCTCTGTTTCAGCCCCTCTGTTTCAGCCCCTCTGTTTCAGCCCCTCTGTTTCTCGCCCTCTGTTTCAGCCCCTCTGTTTCTCGCCCTCTGTTTCAGCCCCTCTGTTTCAGCCCCTCTGATTCTCGCCCTCTGTTTCAGCCCCTCTGTTTCTCGCCCTATGTTTCAGCCCCTCTGTTTCAGCCCATCTGTTTCAGCCCCTCTGTTTCTCACCCTCTGTTTCTCACCCTCAGTTTCAGCCCCTCTGTTTCAGCCCCTCTGTTTCAGCCCCTCTGGTTCTCGCCCTCTGTTTCAGCACCTCTGTTTCAGCCCCTCTGTTTCAGCCCCTCTGTTTCAGCCCCTCTGTTTCTCGCTCCCTGTTGCAGCCCGTCCGTTTCAGCTCCTCTTTTTCTCACCCACTGTTTCAGTCCCTCTGTTTCAGCCCCTTTGATTCCCGCCCTCTGTTTCAGCCCCTCTGTTTCAGCCCCTCTGTTTCAGCCCCGCTGTTTCTCCCCCTCTGTTTCTCGCCCTCTGTTTCAGCCCCTCTGTTTCAGCCCCTCTGTTTCAGCCCCTCTGTTTATCGCCCTCTGTTTCAGCCCCTCTGTTTCAGCCCGTCTGTTTCTCGCCCTCTGCTTCAGCCCCTCTGTTTCTCGCCCTCTGTTTCAGCCCCTCTGATTCTCGCCCTCTGTTTCTCACCCACTGTTTCAGCCACTCTGTTTCAGCTCCTCTTTTTCTCACCCACTGTTTCAGTCCCTCTGTTTCTCACCCTCTTTTTCAGCCACTCTTTTTCAGCCCCTCTGTTTCAGCCCCTCTGTTTCAGCCCCTCTGTTTCAGCCCCTCTGATTCTCGCCCCCTGTTGCAGCCCCTCTGTTTCAGCCCCTCTGTTTCTCGCCCTCTGTTTCAGCCCCTCTGTTTCAGCCCCTCTGATTCTCGCCCTCTGTTTCAGCCCCTCTGTTTCTCACCCTCTGTTTCAGCCCCTCTGTTTCAGCCCCTCTGTTTCAGCCCCTCTGTTTCAGCCCCACTGTTTCAGCACCTCTGTTTCTCGCCCTCTGTTTCAGCCCCTCTGTTTCTCGCCCTCTGTTTCAGCCCCACTGTTTCAGCCCCTCTGTGTCTCGCCATCTGTTTCAGCCCCTCTGTTTCAGCCCCTCTGTTTCTCGCCCTCTGTTTCAGTCCCTCTGTTTCAGCCCCTCTGTTTCTCGCCCTCTGTTTCAGCTCCTCTGTTTCAGCCCCTCTGTTTCTCGGCCTCAATTTCAGCCCCTCTGTTTCAGCGCCTCTGTTTCAGCCCCTCTGTTTCAGTCCAACTGTTTCTCACCCTCTGTTTCAGCCCCTCTGTTTCAACCCCGCTGTTTCTCGCCCTCTGTTTCAGCTCCTCTTTTTCTCACCCACTGTTTCAGACCCTCTGTTTCAGCCCCTCTGTTTCTTGCCCTCTGTTTCTCACCCTCTGTTTCTCACCCTCTGTTTCTCACCGTCTGTTTCAGCCCCTCTGTTTCAGCCCCGCTGTTTCAGCCCCTCTGTTTCAGCCGCTCTGTTTCTCGCCCCCTGTTTCAGCCCGTCTTTTTCAGCTCCTCTTTTTCTCACCCACTGTTTCAGCCCCTCTGTTTCTCGCCCTCTGTTTCTCACCCTCTGTTTCAGCTCCTCTGATTCTCACCCTCTGTTTCAGCCCCTCTGTTTCTCGCCCTCTGTTTCAGCCCCTCTGTTTCAGCCCCTCTGTTTCAGCCCCGCTGTTTCAGCCCCTCTGTTTCTCGCCCTCTTTTTCAGCCCCTCTGTTTCTCGCCCTCTTTTTCAGCCCCTCTGTTTCTCACCCTCTGTTTCAGCCCCTCTGTTTCAGCCCCTCTGATTCTCGCCCTCTGTTTCAGCCCCTCTGTTTCTCGCCCTCTGTTTCAGCCCCTCTGTTTCAGCCCCTCTGTTTCTCGCCCTCTGTTTCAGCACCTCTGTTACAGCCCCTCTGTTTCAGCCCCTCTGTTTCTCGCTCCCTGTTGCAGCTCGTCTGTTTCAGCTCCTCTTTTTCTCACCCACTGTTTCAGTCCCTCTGTTTCAGCCCCTTTGATTCTCGCCCTCTGTTTCAGCCCCTCTGTTTCAGCCCCTCTGTTTCAGCCCCGCTGTTTCTCGCCCTTTGTTTCAGCCCCTCTGTTTATCGCCCTCTGTTTCAGCCCCACTGTTTCAGCCCGTCTGTTTCTCGCCCTCTGCTTCAGCCCCTCTGTTTCTCGCCCTCTGTTTCAGCCCCTCTGATTCTCGCCCTGTTTCTCACCCACTGTTTCAGCCACTCTGTTTCAGCTCCTCTTTTTCTCACCCACTGTTTCAGTCCCTCTGTTTCTCACCCTCTTTTTCAGCCACTCTTTTTCAGCCCCTCTGTTTCAGCCCGTCTGTTTCTCGCCCTCTGCTTCAGCCCATCTGTTTCTCGCCCTCTGTTTCAGCCCCTCTGATTCTCGCCTTCTGTTTCTCACCCACTGTTTCAGCCACTCTGTTTCAGCTCCTCTTTTTCTCACCCACTGTTTCAGTCCCTCTGTTTCTCACCCTCTTTTTCAGCCCCTCTGTTTCAGCCCCTCTGTTTCAGCCCCTCTGATTCTCGCCCCCTGTTGCAGCCCCTCTGTTTCAGCCCCTCTGTTTCTCGCCCTCTGTTTCAGCCCCTCTGATTCTCGCCCCCTGTTGCAGCCCCTCTGTTTCAGCCCCACTGTTTCAGCCCCTCTGTTTCAGCCCCTCTGTTTCTCGCCCTCTGTTTCAGCCCGTCTGATTCTCGCCCTCTGTTTCAGCCCCTCTGTTTCAGCCCCACTGTTTCAGCCCCACTGTTTCAGCCCCTCTGTTTCTCGCCCTCTGTTTCAGCCCCTCTGTTTCTCGCCCTCTGTTTCAGCCCCACTGTTTCAGCCCCTCTGTTTCTCGCCATCTGTTTCAGCCCCTCGGTTTCTCGCCCTCTGTTTCAGTCCCTCTGTTTCAGCCCCTCCGTTTCTCGCCCTCTGTTTCAGCTCCTCTGTTTCAGCCCCTCTGTTTCTCGGCCTCTATTTCAGCCCCTCTGTTTCAGCGCCTCTGTTTCAGCCCCTCTGTTTCAGTCCAACTGTTTCTCACGCTCTGTTTCAGCCCCTCTGTTTCAACCCCGCTGTTTCTCGCCCTCTGTTTCAGCCCTTCTGTTTCAGCTCCTCTTTTTCTCACCCACTGTTTCAGTCCCTTTGTTTCTCACCCTCTGTTTCAGCACCGCTGTTTCAGCCCCTCTGTTTCTTGCCCTCTGTTTCTCACCCTCTGTTTCTCACCCTCTGTTTCTCACCGTCTGTTTCAGCCCCTCTGTTTCAGCCCCGCGGTTTCAGCCCCGCTGTTTCAGCCCCTCTATTTCAGCCCCTCTGTTTCAGCCCCTCAGTTTCTCGCCCTCTGTTTCTCGCCCTCTGTTTCAGCCCCTCTGTTTCAGCCCCTCTGTTTCTCGCCCCCTGTTTCAGCCCGTCTTTTTCAGCTCCTCTTTTTCTCACCCACTGTTGCAGCCCCTCTGTTTCTCGCCCTCTGTTTCTCACCCTCTGTTTCAGCTCCTCTGATTCTCACCCTCTGTTTCAGCCCCTCTGTTTCTCGCCCTCTGTTTCATCCCCTCTGTTTCAGCTCCTCTGTTTCAGCCCCTCTGTTTCTCGGCCTCTATTTCAGCCCCTCTGTTTCAGCGCCTCTGTTTCAGCCCCTCTGTTTCAGTCCAACTGTTTCTCACCCTCTGTTTCTCACCCTCAGTTTCAGCCCCTCTGTTTCAGCCCCTCTGTTTCAGCCCCTCTGGTTCTCGCCCTCTGTTTCAGCACCTCTGTTTCAGCCCCTCTGTTTCAGCCCCTCTGTTTCAGCCCCTCTGTTTCTCGCTCCCTGTTGCAGCCCGTCCGTTTCAGCTCCTCTTTTTCTCACCCACTGTTTCAGTCCCTCTGTTTCAGCCCCTTTGATTCTCGCCCTCTGTTTCAGCCCCTCTGTTTCAGCCCCTCTGTTTCAGCCCCGCTGTTTCTCCCCCTCTGTTTCTCGCCCTCTGTTTCAGCCCTCTGTTGCAGCCCCTCTGTTTCAGCCCCTCTGTTTATCGCCCTCTGTTTCAGCCCCTCTGTTTCAGCCCGTCTGTTTCTCGCCCTCTGCTTCAGCCCCTCTGTTTCTCGCCCTCTGTTTCAGCCCCTCTGTTTCAGCCCCTCTGTTTCAGCCCCGCTGTTTCTCCCCCTCTATTTCAGCCCCTCTGTTTCAGCCCCTCTGTTTCAGCCACTCTGTTTCTCGACCCCTGTTTCAGCCCATCTGTTTCAGCCCCTCTGATTCAGCCCCTCTGTTTCAGCCCCTCTGTTTCAGCCACTCTGTTCCAGCCCCTCTGTTTCAGCCCCTCTGTTTCAACCCCGCTGTTTCTTGCCCTCTGTTTCAGCTCCTCTGTTTCAGCCCCTCTGTTTCTCGGCCTCTATTTCAGCCCCTCTGTTTCAGCCCCGCTGTTTCAGCCCCGCTGTTTCAGCCCCTCTGTTTCAGCCCCTCTGTTTCTCGCCCTCTGTTTCAGCACCTCTGTTTCAGCCCCTCTGTTTCAGCCCCTCTGTTTATCGCCCTCTGTTTCAGCCCCTCTGTTTCAGCCCGTCTGTTTCTCGCCCTCTGGTTCAGCCCCTCTGTTTCTCGCCCTCTGTTTCAGCCCGTCTGATTCTCGCCCTCTGTTTCTCACCCACTGTTTCAGCCACTCTGTTTCAGCTCCTCTTTTTCTCACCCACTGTTTCAGTCCCTCTGTTTCTCACCCTCTTTTTCAGCCACTCTTTTCAGCCCCTCTGTTTATCGCCCTCTGTTTCAGCCCCTCTGTTTCAGCCCGTCTGTTTCTCGCCCTCTGGTTCAGCCCCTCTGTTTCTCGCCCTCTGTTTCAGCCCGTCTGATTCTCGCCCTCTGTTTCTCACCCTCTGTTTCAGCCCCTCTGTTTCAGCCCCTCTGATTCTCGCCCCCTGTTGCATCCCCTCTGTTTCAGCCCCTCTGTTTCTCGACCTCTGTTTCAGCCCCTCTGTTTCAGCCCCTCTGATTCTCGCCCTCTGTTTCAGCCCCTCTGTTTCTCACCCTCTGTTTCAGCCCCTCTGTTTTAGCCCCTCTGTTTCAGCCCCTCTGTTTCAGCCCCACTGTTTCAGCCCCTCTGTTTCTCGCCCTCTGTTTCAGCCCCTCTGTTTCTCGCCCTCTGTTTCAGCCCCACTGTTTCAGCCCCTCTGTTTCTCGCCCTCTGTTTCAGCCCCTCTGTTTCTCGCCCTCTGTTTCAGCCCCACTGTTTCAGCCCCTCTGTTTCTCGCCCTCTGTTTCAGCTCCTCTGTTTCAGCCCCTCTGTTTCTCGCCCTCTGTTTCAGCCACTCTGTTTCAGCCCCTCTGTTTCTCGCCCTCTGTTTCAGCTCCTCTGTTTCAGCCCCTCTGTTTCTCGGCCTCTATTTCAGCCCCTCTGTTTCAGCGCCTCTGTTTCAGCCCCTCTGTTTCAGTCCAACTGTTTCTCACCCTCTGTTTCTCACCCTCAGTTTCAGCCCCTCTGTTTCAGCCCCTCTGTTTCAGCCCCTCTGGTTCTCGCCCTCTGTTTCAGCACCTCTGTTTCAGCCCCTCTGTTTCAGCCCCTCTGTTTCAGCCCCTCTGTTTCTCGCTCCCTGTTGCAGCCCGTACGTTTCAGCTCCTCTTTTTCTCACCCACTGTTTCAGTCCCTCTGTTTCAGCCCCTTTGATTCTCGCCCTCTGTTTCAGCCCCTCTGTTTCAGCCCCTCTGTTTCAGCCCCGCTGTTTCTCCCCCTCTGTTTCTCGCCCTCTGTTTCAGCCCTCTGTTGCAGCCCCTCTGTTTCAGCCCCTCTGTTTATCGCCCTCTGTTTCAGCCCCTCTGTTTCAGCCCATCTGTTTCTCGCCCTCTGCTTCAGCCCCTCTGTTTCTCGCCCTCTGTTTCAGCCCGTCTGATTCTCACCCTCTGTTTCTCACCCTCAGTTTCAGCCCCTCTGTTTCAGCCCCTCTGTTTCAGCCCCTCTGGTTCTCGCCCTCTGTTTCAGCACCTCTGTTTCAGCCCCTCTGTTTCAGCCCCTCTGTTTCAGCCCCTCTGTTTCTCGCTCCCTGTTGCAGCCCGTCCGTTTCAGCTCCTCTTTTTCTCACCCACTGTTTCAGTCCCTCTGTTTCAGCCCCTTTGATTCTCGCCCTCTGTTTCAGCCCCTCTGTTTCAGCCCCTCTGTTTCAGCCCTGCTGTTTCTCCCCCTCTGTTTCTCGCCCTCTGTTTCAGCCCTCTGTTGCAGCCCCTCTGTTTCAGCCCCTCTATTTATCGCCCTCTGTTTCAGCCCCTCTGTTTCAGCCCGTCTGTTTCTCGCCCTCTGCTTCAGCCCCTCTGTTTCTCGCCCTCTGTTTCAGCCCGTCTGATTCTCGCCCTCTTTTTCTCACCCACTGTTTCAGTCCCTCTGTTTCTCACCCTCTTTTTCAGCCACTCTTTTTCAGCCCCTCTGTTTCAGCCCCTCTGTTTCAGCCCCTCTGTTTCAGCCCCTCTGATTCTCGCCCCCTGTTGCAGCCCCTCTGTTTCAGCCCCTCTGTTTCTCGCCCTCTGTTTCAGCCCCTCTGTTTCAGCCCCTCTGATTCTCGCCCTCTGTTTCAGCCCCTCTGTTTCTCACCCTCTGTTTCATCCCCTCTGTTTCAGCCCCTCTGTTTCAGCCCCGCTGTTTCTCCCCCTCTGTTTCAGCCCCTCTATTTCAGCCCCTCTGTTTCAGCCACTCTGTTTCTCGACCCCTGTTTCAGCCCATCTGTTTCAGCCCCTCTGATTCTCGCCCTCTGTTTCAGCCCCTGTTTCACGCCCTCTGATTCAGCCCCTCTGTTTCAGCACCTCTGTTTCAGCCACTCTATTTCAGCCCCTCTGTTTCTCGCCCTCTTTTTCAGCCCCTCTGTTTCTAGCCCTCTGTTTCAGCCCCTCTGTTTCAGCCCCTCTGATTCTCGCCCTCTGTTTCAGCCCCTCTGTTTCTCGCCCTCTGTTTCAGCCCCTCTGTTTCAGCCCCTCTGTTTCAGCCCCTCTGTTTAAGCCCCTCTGTTTCAGCCACTCTGTTTCAGCCCCTCTGTTTCTCGCCCTCTGTTTCAGCACCTCTGTTTCAGCCCCTCTGTTTCAGCCCCTCTGTTTCAGCCCCTCTGTTTCTCGCTCCCTGTTGCAGCCCGTCTGTTTCAGCTCCTCTTTTTCTCACCCACTGTTTCAGTCCCTCTGTTTCAGCCCCTTTGATTCTCGCCCTCTGTTTCAGCCCCTCTGTTTCAGCCCCTCTGTTTCAGCCCCGCTGTTTCTCGCCCTCTGTTTCAGCCCCTCTGTTTCTCGCCCTCTGTTTCAGCCCTCTGTTTCAGCCCCTCTGTTTCAGCCCCTCTGTTTATCGCCCTCTGTTTCAGCCACACTATTTCAGCCCGTCTGTTTCTCGCCCTCTGCTTCAGCCCCTCTGTTTCTCGCCCTCTGTTTCAGCCCCTCTGATTCTCGCCCTCTGTTTCTCACCCACTGTTTCAGCCACTCTGTTTCAGCTCCTCTTTTTCTCACCCACTGTTTCAGTCCCTCTGTTTCTCACCCTCTTTTTCAGCCACTCTTTTTCAGCCCCTGTGTTTCAGCCCCTCTGTTTCAGCCCCTCTGTTTCAGCCCCTCTGATTCTCGCCCCCTGTTGCAGCCCCTCTGTTTCAGCCCCTCTGTATCTCGCCCTCTGTTTCAGCCCCTCTGATTCTCGCCCTCTGTTTCAGCCCCTCTGTTTCTCGCCCCCTGTTTCAGCCCGTCTTTTTCAGCTCCTCTTTTTTTCACCCACTGTTTCAGCCCCTCTGTTTCTCGCCCTCTGTTTCTCACCCTCTGTTTCAGCTCCTCTGATTCTCACCCTCTGTTTCAGCCCCTCTGTTTCTCGCCCTCTGTTTCAGCCCCTCTCTTTCAGCCCCTCTGTTTCAGCCCCGCTGTTTCTCCCCCTCTATTTCAGCCCCTCTGTTTCAGCCCCTCTGTTTCAGCCACTCTGTTTCTCGACCCCTGTTTCAGCCCATCTGTTTCAGCCCCTCTGATTCAGCCCCTCTGTTTCAGCCCCTCTGTTTCAGCCACTCTGTTCCAGCCCCTCTGTTTCAGCCCCTCTGTTTCAACCCCGCTGTTTCTTGCCCTCTGTTTCAGCTCCTCTGTTTCAGCCCCTCTGTTTCTCGGCCTCTATTTCAGCCCCTCTGTTTCAGCCCCGCTGTTTCAGCCCCGCTGTTTCAGCCCCTCTGTTTCAGCCCCTCTGTTTCTCGCCCTCTGTTTCAGCACCTCTGTTTCAGCCCCTCTGTTTCAGCCCCTCTGTTTATCGCCCTCTGTTTCAGCCCCTCTGTTTCAGCCCGTCTGTTTCTCGCCCTCTGGTTCAGCCCCTCTGTTTCTCGCCCTCTGTTTCAGCCCGTCTGATTCTCGCCCTCTGTTTCTCACCCACTGTTTCAGCCACTCTGTTTCAGCTCCTCTTTTTCTCACCCACTGTTTCAGTCCCTCTGTTTCTCACCCTCTTTTTCAGCCACTCTTTTCAGCCCCTCTGTTTCAGCCCCTCTGTTTCAGCCCCTCTGTTTCAGCCCCTCTGATTCTCGCCCCCTGTTGCATCCCCTCTGTTTCAGCCCCTCTGTTTCTCGACCTCTGTTTCAGCCCCTCTGTTTCAGCCCCTCTGATTCTCGCCCTCTGTTTCAGCCCCTCTGTTTCTCACCCTCTGTTTCAGCCCCTCTGTTTTAGCCCCTCTGTTTCAGCCCCTCTGTTTCAGCCCCACTGTTTCAGCCCCTCTGTTTCTCGCCCTCTGTTTCAGCCCCTCTGTTTCTCGCCCTCTGTTTCAGCCCCACTGTTTCAGCCCCTCTGTGTCTCGCCATCTGTTTCAGCCCCTCTGTTTCAGCCCCTCTGTTTCTCGCCCTCTGTTTCAGCTCCTCTGTTTCAGCCCCTCTGTTTCTCGGCCTCTATTTCAGCCCCTCTGTTTCAGCGCCTCTGTTTCAGCCCCTCTGTTTCAGTCCAACTGTTTCTCACCCTCTGTTTCTCACCCTCAGTTTCAGCCCCTCTGTTTCAGCCCCTCTGTTTCAGCCCCTCTGGTTCTCGCCCTCTGTTTCAGCACCTCTGTTTCAGCCCCTCTGTTTCAGCCCCTCTGTTTCAACCCCTCTGTTTCTCGCTCCCTGTTGCAGCCCGTCCGTTTCAGCTCCTCTTTTTCTCACCCACTGTTTCAGTCCCTCTGTTTCAGCCCCTTTGATTCTCGCCCTCTGTTTCAGCCCCTCTGTTTCAGCCCCTCTGTTTCAGCCCCGCTGTTTCTCCCCCTCTGTTTCTCGCCCTCTGTTTCAGCCCTCTGTTGCAGCCCCTCTGTTTCAGCCCCTCTGTTTATCGCCCTCTGTTTCAGCCCCTCTGTTTCAGCCCGTCTGTTTCTCGCCCTCTGCTTCAGCCCCTCTGTTTCTCGCCCTCTGTTTCAGCCCGTCTGATTCTCGCCCTCTGTTTCTCACCCACTGTTTCAGCCACTCTGTTTCAGCTCCTCTTTTTCTCACCCACTGTTTCAGTCCCTCTGTTTCTCACCCTCTTTTTCAGCCACTCTTTTTCAGCCCCTCTGTTTCAGCCCCTCTGTTTCAGCCCCTCTGTTTCAGCCCCTCTGATTCTCGCCCCCTGTTGCAGCCCCTCTGTTTCAGCCCCTCTGTTTCTCGCCCTCTGTTTCAGCCCCTCTGTTTCAGCCCCTCTGATTCTCGCCCTCTGTTTCAGCCCCTCTGTTTCTCACCCTCTGTTTCAGCCCCTCTGTTTCAGCCCCTCTGTTTCAGCCCCTCTGTTTCAGCCCCACTGTTTCAGCCCCTCTGTTTCTCGCCCTCTGTTTCAGCCCCTCTGTTTCTCGCCCTCTGTTTCAGCCCCACTGTTTCAGCCCCTCTGTGTCTCGCCATCTGTTTCAGCCCCTCTGTTTCAGCCCCTCTGTTTCTCGCCCTCTGTTTCAGTCCCTCTGTTTCAGCCCCTCTGTTTCTCGCCCTCTGTTTCAGCTCCTCTGTTTCAGCCCCTCTGTTTCTCGGCCTCAATTTCAGCCCCTCTGTTTCAGCGCCTCTGTTTCAGCCCCTCTGTTTCAGTCCAACTGTTTCTCACCCTCTGTTTCAGCCCCTCTGTTTCAACCCCGCTGTTTCTCGCCCTCTGTTTCAGCTCCTCTTTTTCTCACCCACTGTTTCAGACCCTCTGTTTCAGCCCCTCTGTTTCTTGCCCTCTGTTTCTCACCCTCTGTTTCTCACCCTCTGTTTCTCACCGTCTGTTTCAGCCCCTCTGTTTCAGACCCGCTGTTTCAGCCCCGCTGTTTCAGCCCCTCTGTATCAGCCCCTCTGTTTCAGCCCCTCTGTTTCTCGCCCCCTGTTTCAGCCCGTCTTTTTCAGCTCCTCTTTTTCTCACCCACTGTTTCAGCCCCTCTGTTTCTCGCCCTCTGTTTCTCACCCTCTGTTTCAGCTCCTCTGATTCTCACCCTCTGTTTCAGCCCCTCTGTTTCTCGCCCTCTGTTTCAGCCCCTCTGTTTCAGCCCCTCTGTTTCAGCCCCGCTGTTTCAGCCCCTTTGTTTCTCGCCCTCTTTTTCAGCCCCTCTGTTTCTCGCCCTCTTTTTCAGCCCCTCTGTTTCTCACCCTCTGTTTCAGCCCCTCTGTTTCAGCCCCTCTGATTCTCGCCCTCTGTTTCAGCCCCTCTGTTTCTCGCCCTCTGTTTCAGCCCCTCTGTTTCAGCCCCTCTGTTTCAGCCCCTCTGTTTCAGCCCCTCTGTTTCTCGCCCTCTGTTTCAGCACCTCTGTTTCAGCCCCTCTGTTTCAGCCCCTCTGTTTCAGCCCCTCTGTTTCTCGCTCCCTGTTGCAGCTCGTCTGTTTCAGCTCCTCTTTTTCTCACCCACTGTTTCAGTCCCTCTGTTTCAGCCCCTTTGATTCTCGCCCTCTGTTTCAGCCCCTCTGTTTCAGCCCCTCTGTTTCAGCCCCGCTGTTTCTCGCCCTTTGTTTCAGCCCCTCTGTTTATCGCCCTCTGTTTCAGCCCCACTGTTTCAGCCCGTCTGTTTCTCGCCCTCTGCTTCAGCCCCTCTGTTTCTCGCCCTCTGTTTCAGCCCCTCTGATTCTCGCCCTGTTTCTCACCCACTGTTTCAGCCACTCTGTTTCAGCTCCTCTTTTTCTCACCCACTGTTTCAGTCCCTCTGTTTCTCACCCTCTTTTTCAGCCACTCTTTTTCAGCCCCTCTGTTTCAGCCCGTCTGTTTCTCGCCCTCTGCTTCAGCCCCTCTGTTTCTCGCCCTCTGTTTCAGCCCCTCTGATTCTCGCCCTCTGTTTCTCACCCACTGTTTCAGCCACTCTGTTTCAGCTCCTCTTTTTCTCACCCACTGTTTCAGTCCCTCTGTTTCTCACCCTCTTTTTCAGCCACTCTTTTTCAGCCCCTCTGTTTCAGCCCCTCTGTTTCAGCCCCTCTGTTTCAGCCCCTCTGTTTCAGCCCCTCTGATTCTCGCCCCCTGTTGCAGCCCCTCTGTTTCAGCCCCTCTGTTTCTCGCCCTCTGTTTCAGCCCGTCTGATTCTCGCCCTCTGTTTCAGCCCCTCTGTTTCTCACCCTCTGTTTCAGCCCCTCTGTTTCAGCCCCTCTGTTTCAGCCCCACTGTTTCAGCCCCACTGTTTCAGCCCCTCTGTTTCTCGCCCTCTGTTTCAGCCCCTCTGTTTCTCGCCCTCTGTTTCAGCCCCACTGTTTCAGCCCCTCTGTTTCTCGCCATCTGTTTCAGCCCCTCGGTTTCTCGCCCTCTGTTTCAGTCCCTCTGTTTCAGCCCCTCCGTTTCTCGCCCTCTGTTTCAGCTCCTCTGTTTCAGCCCCTCTGTTTCTCGGCCTCTATTTCAGCCCCTCTGTTTCAGCGCCTCTGTTTCAGCCCCTCTGTTTCAGTCCAACTGTTTCTCACCCTCTGTTTCAGCCCCTCTGTTTCAACCCCGCTGTTTCTTGCCCTCTGTTTCAGCCCCTCTGTTTCAGCTCCTCTTTTTCTCACCCACTGTTTCAGTCCCTCTGTTTCTCACCCTCTGTTTCAGCACCTCTGTTTCAGCCCCTCTGTTTCTTGCCCTCTGTTTCTCACCCTCTGTTTCTCACCCTCTGTTTCTCACCGTCTGTTTCAGCCCCTCTGTTTCAGCCCCGCGGTTTCAGCCCCGCTGTTTCAGCCCCTCTGTTTCAGCCCCTCTGTTTCAGCCCCTCAGTTTCTCGCCCTCTGTTTCTCGCCCTCTGTTTCAGCCCCTCTGTTTCAGCCCCTCTGTTTCTCGCCCCCTGTTTCAGCCCGTCTTTTTCAGCTCCTCTTTTTCTCACCCACTGTTTCAGCCCCTCTGTTTCTCGCCCTCTGTTTCTCACCCTCTGTTTCAGCTCCTCTGATTCTCACCCTCTGTTTCAGCCCCTCTGTTTCTCGCCCTCTGTTTCATCCCCTCTGTTTCAGCCCCTCTGTTTCAGCCCCGCTGTTTCTCCCCCTCTGTTTCAGCCCCTCTGTTTCAGCCCCTCTGTTTCAGCCCCTCTGATTCTCGCCCTCTGTTTCAGCCCCTGTTTCACGCCCTCTGATTCAGCCCCTCTGTTTCAGCCCCTCTGTTTCAGCCACTCTATTTCAGCCCCTCTGTTTCTCGCCCTCTTTTTCAGCCCCTCTGTTTCTAGCCCTCTGTTTCAGCCCCTCTGTTTCAGCCCCTCTGATTCTCGCCCTCTGTTTCAGCCCCTCTGTTTCTCGCCCTCTGTTTCAGCCCCACTGTTTCAGCCCCTCTGATTCAGCCCCTCTGTTTAAGCCCCTCTGTTTCAGCCCCTCTGATTCAGCCCCTCTGTTTCAGCCACTCTGTTTCAGCCCCTCTGTTTCTCGCCCTCTGTTTCAGCACCTCTGTTTCAGCCCCTCTGTTTCAGCCCCTCTGTTTCAGCCCCTCTGTTTCTCGCTCCCTGTTGCAGCCCGTCTGTTTCAGCTCCTCTTTTTCTCACCCACTGTTTCAGTCCCTCTGTTTCAGCCCCTTTGATTCTCGCCCTCTGTTTCAGCCCCTCTGTTTCAGCCCCTCTGTTTCAGCCCCGCTGTTTCTCGCCCTCTGTTTCAGCCCCTCTGTTTCTCGCCCTCTGTTTCAGCCCTCTGTTTCAGCCCCTCTGTTTCAGCCCCTCTGTTTATCGCCCTCTGTTTCAGCCACACTATTTCAGCCCGTCTGTTTCTCGCCCTCTGCTTCAGCCCCTCTGTTTCTCGCCCTCTGTTTCAGCCCCTCTGATTCTCGCCCTCTGTTTCTCACCCACTGTTTCAGCCACTCTGTTTCAGCTCCTCTTTTTCTCACCCACTGTTTCAGTCCCTCTGTTTCTCACCCTCTTTTTCAGCCACTCTTTTTCAGCCCCTCTGTTTCAGCCCCTCTGTTTCAGCCCCTCTGTTTCAGCCCCTCTGTTTCAGCCCCTCTGATTCTCGCCCCCTGTTGCAGCCCCTCTGTTTCAGCCCCTCTGTATCTCGCCCTCTGTTTCAGCCCCTCTGATTCTCGCCCTCTGTTTCAGCCCCTCTGTTTCTCGCCCACTGTTTCAGCCCGTCTTTTTCAGCTCCTCTTTTTTTCACCCACTGTTTCAGCCCCTCTGTTTCTCGCCCTCTGTTTCTCACCCTCTGTTTCAGCTCCTCTGATTCTCACCCTCTGTTTCAGCCCCTCTGTTTCTCGCCCTCTGTTTCAGCCCCTCTGTTTCAGCCCCTCTGTTTCAGCCCCGCTGTTTCTCCCCCTCTATTTCAGCCCCTCTGTTTCAGCCCCTCTGTTTCAGCCACTCTGTTTCTCGACCCCTGTTTCAGCCCATCTGTTTCAGCCCCTCTGATTCAGCCCCTCTGTTTCAGCCCCTCTGTTTCAGCCACTCTGTTCCAGCCCCTCTGTTTCAGCCCCTCTGTTTCAACCCCGCTGTTTCTTGCCCTCTGTTTCAGCTCCTCTGTTTCAGCCCCTCTGTTTCTCGGCCTCTATTTCAGCCCCTCTGTTTCAGCCCCGCTGTTTCAGCCCCGCTGTTTCAGCCCCTCTGTTTCAGCCCCTCTGTTTCTCGCCCTCTGTTTCAGCACCTCTGTTTCAGCCCCTCTGTTTCAGCCCCTCTGTTTATCGCCCTCTGTTTCAGCCCCTCTGTTTCAGCCCGTCTGTTTCTCGCCCTCTGGTTCAGCCCCTCTGTTTCTCGCCCTCTGTTTCAGCCCGTCTGATTCTCGCCCTCTGTTTCTCACCCACTGTTTCAGCCACTCTGTTTCAGCTCCTCTTTTTCTCACCCACTGTTTCAGTCCCTCTGTTTCTCACCCTCTTTTTCAGCCACTCTTTTTCAGCCCCTCTGTTTCAGCCCCTCTGTTTCAGCCCCTCTGTTTCAGCCCCTCTGATTCTCGCCCCCTGTTGCAGCCCCTCTGTTTCAGCCCCTCTGTTTCTCGCCCTCTGTTTCAGCCCCTCTGTTTCAGCCCCTCTGATTCTCGCCCTCTGTTTCAGCCCCTCTGTTTCTCACCCTCTGTTTCAGCCCCTCTGTTTTAGCCCCTCTGTTTCAGCCCCTCTGTTTCAGCCCCACTGTTTCAGCCCCTCTGTTTCTCGCCCTCTGTTTCAGCCCCACTGTTTCAGCCCCTCTGTGTCTCGCCATCTGTTTCAGCCCCTCGGTTTCTCGCCCTCTGTTTCAGTCCCTCTGTTTCAGCCCCTCTGTTTCTCGCCCTCTGTTTCAGCTCCTCTGTTTCAGCCCCTCTGTTTCTCGGCCTCTATTTCAGCCCCTCTGTTTCAGCGCCTCTGTTTCAGCCCCTCTGTTTCAGTCCAACTGTTTCGCACCCTCTGTTTCAGCCCCTCTGTTTCAACCCCGCTGTTTCTCGCCCTCTGTTTCAGCCCCTCTGTTTCAGCTCCTCTTTTTCTCACCCATTGTTTCAGTCCCTCTGTTTCTCACCCTCTGTTTCAGCACCTCTGTTTCAGCCCCTCTGTTTCTTGCCCTCTGTTTCTCACCCTCTGTTTCTCACCCTCTGTTTCTCACCGTCTGTTTCAGCCCCTCTGTTTCAGCCCCGCTGTTTCAGCCCCGCTGTTTCAGTCCCTCTGTTTCAGCCCCTCAGTTTCTCGCCCTCTGTTTCTCGCCCTCTGTTTCAGCCCCTCTGTTTCTCGCCCTCTGTTTCAGCCCCTCTGTTTCAGCCCCTCTGTTTCTCGCCCCCTGTTTCAGCCCGTCTTTCTCAGCTCCTCTTTTTCTCACCCACTGTTTCAGCCCCTCTGTTTCTCGCCCTCTGTTTCTCACCCTCTGTTTCAGCTCCTCTGATTCTCACCCTCTGTTTCAGCCCCTCTGTTTCTCGCCCTCTGTTTCAGCCCCTCTGTTTCAGCCCCTCTGTTTCAGCCCCGCTGTTTCTCCCCCTCTATTTCAGCCCCTCTGTTTCAGCCCCTCTGTTTCAGCCACTCTGTTACTCGACCCCTGTTTCAGCCCATCTGTTTCAGCCCCTCTGATTCTCGCCCTCTGTTTCAGCCCCTGTTTCATGCCCTCTGATTCAGCCCCTCTGTTTCAGCCCCTCTGTTTCAGCCCCTCTGTTTCTCGCCCTCTTTTTCAGCCCCTCTGTTTCTCGCCCTCTGTTTCAGCCCCTCTGTTTCAGCCCCACTGATTCTCGCCCTCTGTTTCAGCCCCTCTGTTTCTCGCCGTCTGTTTCAGCCCCTCTGTTTCAGCCCCTCTGTTTCAGCCCCTCTGTTTAAGCCCCTCTGTTTCAGCCCCTCTGATTCAGCCCCTCTGTTTCAGCCACTCTGTTTCAGCCCCTCTGTTTCTCGCCCTCTGTTTCAGCCCCTCTGTTTCAGCCCCTCTGTTTCTCGCTCCCTGTTGCAGCTCGTCTGTTTCAGCTCCTCTTTTTCTCACCCACTGTTTCAGTCCCTCTGTTTCAGCCCCTTTGATTCTCGCCCTCTGTTTCAGCCCCTCTGTTTCAGCCCCTCTGTTTCAGCCCCGCTGTTTCTCGCCCTCTGTTTCAGCCCCTCTGTTTATCGCCCTCTGTTTCAGCCCCACTGTTTCAGCCCGTCTGTTTCTCGCCCTCTGCTTCAGCCCCTCTGTTTCTCGCCCTCTGTTTCAGCCCCTCTGATTCTCGCCCTCTGTTTCTCACCCACTGTTTCAGCCACTCTGTTTCAGCTCCTCTGTTTCAGCCCGTCTGTTTCTCGCCCTCTGTTTCAGTCCCTCTGTTTCTCACCCTCTTTTTCAGCCACTCTTTTTCAGCCCCTCTGTTTCAGCCCGTCTGTTTCTCGCCCTCTGCTTCAGCCCCTCTGTTTCTCGCCCTCTGTTTCAGCCCCTCTGATTCTCGCCCTCTGTTTCTCACCCACTGTTTCAGCCACTCTGTTTCAGCTCCTCTTTTTCTCACCCACTGTTTCAGTCCCTCTGTTTCTCACCCTCGTTTCCGGCCACTCTTTTTCAGCCCCTCTGTTTCAGCCCCTCTGTTTCAGCCCCTCTGTTTCAGCCCCTCTGATTCTCGCCCCCTGTTGCAGCCCCTCTGTTTCAGCCCCTCTGTTTCTCGCCCTCTGTTTCAGCCCCTCTGATTCTCGCCCTCTGTTTCAGCCCCTCTGTTTCTCACCCTCTGTTTCAGCCCCTCTGTTTCAGCCCCTCTGTTTCAGCCCCTCTGTTTCAGCCCCACTGTTTCAGCCCCTCTGTTTCTCGCCCTCTGTTTCAGCCCCTCTGTTTCTCGCCCTCTGTTTCAGCCCCACTGTTTCAGCCCCTCTGTTTCTCGCCATCTGTTTCAGCCCCTCGGTTTCTCGCCCTCTGTTTCAGTCCCTCTGTTTCAGCCCCTCTGTTTCTCGCCCTCTGTTTCAGTCCCTCTGTTTCAGCCCCTCTGTTTCTCGCCCTCTGTTTCAGCCCCTCTGTTTCAGTCCAACTGTTTCTCACCCTCTGTTTCAGCCCATCTGTTTCAACCCCGCTGTTTCTCGCCCTCTGTTTCAGCCCCTCTGTTTCAGCTCCTCTTTTTCTCACCCACTGTTTCAGTCCCTCTGTTTCTCACCCTCTGTTTCAGCACCTCTGTTTCAGCCCCTCTGTTTCTAGCCCTCTGTTTCTCGCCCTCTGTTTCTCACCATCTGTTTCTCACCGTCTGTTTCAGCCCCTCTGTTTCAGCCCCGCGGTTTCAGCCCGTCTGTTTCTCGTCCTCTGCTTCAGCCCCTCTGTTTCTCGCCCTCTGTTTCAGCCCCTCTGATTCTCGCCCTGTTTCTCACCCACTGTTTCAGCCACTCTGTTTCAGCTCCTCTTTTTCTCACCCACTGTTTCAGTCCCTCTGTTTCTCACCCTCTTTTTCTGCCACTCTTTTTCAGCCCCTCTGTTTCAGCCCGTCTGTTTCTCGCCCTCTGCTTCAGCCCCTCTGTTTCTCGCCCCCTGTTTCAGCCCCTCTGATTCTCGCCCTCTGTTTCTCACCCACTGTTTCAGCCACTCTGTTTCAGCTACTCTTTTTCTCACCCACTGTTTCAGTCCCTCTGTTTCTCACCCTCTTTTTCAGCCACTCTTTTTCAGCCCCTCTGTTTCAGCCCCTCTGTTTCAGCCCCTCTGTTTCAGCCCCTCTGTTTCAGCCCCTCTGATTCTCGCCCCCTGTTGCAGCCCCTCTGTTTCAGCCCCTCTGTTTCTCGCCCTCTGTTTCAGCCCGTCTGATTCTCGCCCTCTGTTTCAGCCCCTCTGTTTCTCACCCTCTGTTTCAGCCCCTCTGTTTCAGCCCCTCTGTTTCAGCCCCACTGTTTCAGCCCCACTGTTTCAGCCCCTCTGTTTCTCGCCCTCTGTTTCAGCCCCTCTGTTTCTCGCCCTCTGTTTCAGCCCCACTGTTTCAGCCCCTCTGTTTCTCGCCATCTGTTTCAGCCCCTCGGTTTCTCGCCCTCTGTTTCAGTCCCTCTGTTTCAGCCACTCCGTTTCTCGCCCTCTGTTTCAGCTCCTCTGTTTCAGCCCCTCTGTTTCTCGGCCTCTATTTCAGCCCCTCTGTTTCAGCGCCTCTGTTTCAGCCCCTCTGTTTCAGTCCAACTGTTTCTCACCCTCTGTTTCAGCCCCTCTGTTTCAACCCCGCTGTTTCTTGCCCTCTGTTTCAGCCCCTCTGTTTCAGCTCCTCTTTTTCTCACCCACTGTTTCAGTCCCTCTGTTTCTCACCCTCTGTTTCAGCACCTGTGTTTCAGCCCCTCTGTTTCTTGCCCTCTGTTTCTCACCCTCTGTTTCTCACCCTCTGTTTCTCACCGTCTGTTTCAGCCCCTCTGTTTCAGCCCCGCGGTTTCAGCCCCGCTGTTTCAGCCCCTCTGTTTCAGCCCCTCTGTTTCAGCCCCTCAGTTTCTCGCCCTCTGTTTCTCGCCCTCTGTTTCAGCCCCTCTGTTTCAGCCCCTCTGTTTCTCGCCCCCTGTTTCAGCCCGTCTTTTTCAGCTCCTCTTTTTCTCACCCACTGTTTCAGCCCCTCTGTTTCTCGCCCTCTGTTTCTCACCCTCTGTTTCAGCTCCTCTGATTCTCACCCTCTGTTTCAGCCCCTCTGTTTCTCGCCCTCTGTTTCATCCCCTCTGTTTCAGCCCCTCTGTTTCAGCCCCGCTGTTTCTCCCCCTCTGTTTCAGCCCCTCTGTTTCAGCCCCTCTGTTTCAGCCCCTCTGATTCTCGCCCTCTGTTTCAGCCCCTGTTTCACGCCCTCTGATTCAGCCCCTGTGTTTCAGCCCCTCTGTTTCAGCCACTCTATTTCAGCCCCTCTGTTTCTCGCCCTCTTTTTCAGCCCCTCTGTTTCTAGCCCTCTGTTTCAGCCCCTCTGTTTCAGCCCCTCTGATTCTCGCCCTCTGTTTCAGCCCCTCTGTTTCTCGCCCTCTGTTTCAGCCCCTCTGTTTCAGCCCCTCTGATTCAGCCCCTCTGTTTAAGCCCCTCTGTTTCAGCCCCTCTGATTCAGCCCCTCTGTTTCAGCCACTCTGTTTCAGCCCCTCTGTTTCTCGCCCTCTGTTTCAGCACCTCTGTTTCAGCCCCTCTGTTTCAGCCCCTCTGTTTCAGCCCCTCTGTTTCTCGCTCCCTGTTGCAGCCCGTCTGTTTCAGCTCCTCTTTTTCTCACCCACTGTTTCAGTCCCTCTGTTTCAGCCCCTTTGATTCTCGCCCTCTGTTTCAGCCCCTCTGTTTCAGCCCCTCTGTTTCAGCCCCGCTGTTTCTCGCCCTCTGTTTCAGCCCCTCTGTTTCTCGCCCTCTGTTTCAGCCCTCTGTTTCAGCCCCTCTGTTTCAGCCCCTCTGTTTATCGCCCTCTGTTTCAGCCACACTATTTCAGCCCGTCTGTTTCTCGCCCTCTGCTTCAGCCCCTCTGTTTCTCGCCCTCTGTTTCAGCCCCTCTGATTCTCGCCCTCTGTTTCTCACCCACTGTTTCAGCCACTCTGTTTCAGCTCCTCTTTTTCTCACCCACTGTTTCAGTCCCTCTGTTTCTCACCCTCTTTTTCAGCCACTCTTTTTCAGCCCCTCTGTTTCAGCCCCTCTGTTTCAGCCCCTCTGTTTCAGCCCCTCTGTTTCAGCCCCTCTGATTCTCGCCCCCTGTTGCAGCCCCTCTGTTTCAGCCCCTCTGTATCTCGCCCTCTGTTTCAGCCCCTCTGATTCTCGCCCTCTGTTTCAGCCCCTCTGTTTCTCGCCCCCTGTTTCAGCCTGTCTTTTTCAGCTCCTCTTTTTTTCACCCACTGTTTCAGCCCCTCTGTTTCTCGCCCTCTGTTTCTCACCCTCTGTTTCAGCTCCTCTGATTCTCACCCTCTGTTTCAGCCCCTCTGTTTCTCGCCCTCTGTTTCAGCCCCTCTGTTTCAGCCCCTCTGTTTCAGCCCCGCTGTTTCTCCCCCTCTATTTCAGCCCCTCTGTTTCAGCCCCTCTGTTTCAGCCACTCTGTTTCTCGACCCCTGTTTCAGCCCATCTGTTTCAGCCCCTCTGATTCAGCCCCTCTGTTTCAGCCCCTCTGTTTCAGCCACTCTGTTCCAGCCCCTCTGTTTCAGCCCCTCTGTTTCAACCCCGCTGTTTCTTGCCCTCTGTTTCAGCTCCTCTGTTTCAGCCCCTCTGTTTCTCGGCCTCTATTTCAGCCCCTCAGTTTCAGCCCCGCTGTTTCAGCCCCGCTGTTTCAGCCCCTCTGTTTCAGCCCCTCTGTTTCTCGCCCTCTGTTTCAGCACCTCTGTTTCAGCCCCTCTGTTTCAGCCCCTCTGTTTATCGCCCTCTGTTTCAGCCCCTCTGTTTCAGCCCGTCTGTTTCTCGCCCTCTGGTTCAGCCCCTCTGTTTCTCGCCCTCTGTTTCAGCCCGTCTGATTCTCGCCCTCTGTTTCTCACCCACTGTTTCAGCCACTCTGTTTCAGCTCCTCTTTTTCTCACCCACTGTTTCAGTCCCTCTGTTTCTCACCCTCTTTTTCAGCCACTCTTTTTCAGCCCCTCTGTTTCAGCCCCTCTGTTTCAGCCCCTCTGTTTCAGCCCCTCTGATTCTCGCCCCCTGTTGCAGCCCCTCTGTTTCAGCCCCTCTGTTTCTCGCCCTCTGTTTCAGCCCCTCTGTTTCAGCCCCTCTGATTCTCGCCCTCTGTTTCAGCCCCTCTGTTTCTCACCCTCTGTTTCAGCCCCTCTGTTTTAGCCCCTCTGTTTCAGCCCCTCTGTTTCAGCCCCACTGTTTCAGCCCCTCTGTTTCTCGCCCTCTGTTTCAGCCCCTCTGTTTCTCGCCCTCTGTTTCAGCCCCACTGTTTCAGCCCCTCTGTGTCTCGCCATCTGTTTCAGCCCCTCGGTTTCTCGCCCTCTGTTTCAGTCCCTCTGTTTCAGCCCCTCTGTTTCGCGGCCTCTATTTCAGCCCCTCTGTTTCAGCGCCTCTGTTTCAGCCCCTCTGTTTCAGTCCAACTGTTTCTCACCCTCTGTTTCAGCCCCTCTGTTTCAACCCCGCTGTTTCTCGCCCTCTGTTTCAGCCCCTCTGTTTCAGCTCCTCTTTTTCTCACCCACTGTTTCAGTCCCTCTGTTTCTCACCCTCTGTTTCAGCACCTCTGTTTCAGCCCCTCTGTTTCTTGCCCTCTGTTTCTCACCCTCTGTTTCTCACCCTCTGTTTCTCACCGTCTGTTTCAGCCCCTCTGTTTCAGCCCCGCTGTTTCAGCCCCGCTGTTTCAGTCCCTCTGTTTCAGCCCCTCAGTTTCTCGCCCTCTGTTTCTCGCCCTCTGTTTCAGCCCCTCTGTTTCTCGCCCTCTGTTTCAGCCCCTCTGTTTCAGCCCCTCTGTTTCTCGCCCCCTGTTTCAGCCCGTCTTTCTCAGCTCCTCTTTTTCTCACCCACTGTTTCAGCCCCTCTGTTTCTCGCCCTCTGTTTCTCACCCTCTGTTTCAGCTCCTCTGATTCTCACCCTCTGTTTCAGCCCCTCTGTTTCTCGCCCTCTGTTTCAGCCCCTCTGTTTCAGCCCCTCTGTTTCAGCCCCGCTGTTTCTCCCCCTCTATTTCAGCCCCTCTGTTTCAGCCCCTCTGTTTCAGCCACTCTGTTTCTCGACCCCTGTTTCAGCCCATCTGTTTCAGCCCGTCTGATTCTCGCCCTCTGTTTCAGCCCCTGTTTCACGCCCTCTGATTCAGCCCCTCTGTTTCAGCCCCTCTGTTTCAGCCCCTCTGTTTCTCGCCCTCTTTTTCAGCCCCTCTGTTTCTCGCCCTCTGTTTCAGCCCCTCTGTTTCAGCCCCACTGATTCTCGCCCTCTGTTTCAGACCCTCTGTTTCTCGCCCTCTGTTTCAGCCCCTCTGTTTCAGCCCCTCTGTTTCAGCCCCTCTGTTTAAGCCCCTCTGTTTCAGCCCCTCTGATTCAGCCCCTCTGTTTCAGCCACTCTGTTTCAGCCCCTCTGTTTCTCGCCCTCTGTTTCAGCCCCTCTGTTTCAGCCCCTCTGTTTCTCGCTCCCTGTTGCAGCTCGTCTGTTTCAGCTCCTCTTTTTCTCACCCACTGTTTCAGTCCCTCTGTTTCAGCCCCTTTGATTCTCGCCCTCTGTTTCAGCCCCTCTGTTTCAGCCCCTCTGTTTCAGCCCCGCTGTTTCTCGCCCTCTGTTTCAGCCCCTCTGTTTATCGCCCTCTGTTTCAGCCCCACTGTTTCAGCCCGTCTGTTTCTCGCCCTCTGCTTCAGCCCCTCTGTTTCTCGCCCTCTGTTTCAGCACCTCTGATTCTCGCCCTCTGTTTCTCACCCACTGTTTCAGCCACTCTGTTTCAGCTCCTCTGTTTCAGCCCGTCTGTTTCTCGCCCTCTGTTTCAGTCCCTCTGTTTCTCACCCTCTTTTTCAGCCACTCTTTTTCAGCCCCTCTGTTTCAGCCCGTCTGTTTCTCGCCCTCTGCTTCAGCCCCTCTGTTTCTCGCCCTCTGTTTCAGCCCCTCTGATTCTCGCCCTCTGTTTCTCACCCACTGTTTCAGCCACTCTGTTTCAGCTCCTCTTTTTCTCACCCACTGTTTCAGTCCCTCTGTTTCTCACCCTCGTTTCCGGCCACTCTTTTTCAGCCCCTCTGTTTCAGCCCCTCTGTTTCAGCCCCTCTGTTTCAGCCCCTCTGATTCTCGCCCCCTGTTGCAGCCCCTCTGTTTCAGCCCCTCTGTTTCTCGCCCTCTGTTTCAGCCCCTCTGATTCTCGCCCTCTGTTTCAGCCCCTCTGTTTCTCACCCTCTGTTTCAGCCCCTCTGTTTCAGCCCCTCTGTTTCAGCCCCTCTGTTTCAGCCCCACTGTTTCAGCCCCTCTGTTTCTCGCCCTCTGTTTCAGCCCCTCTGTTTCTCGCCCTCTGTTTCAGCCCCACTGTTTCAGCCCCTCTGTTTCTCGCCATCTGTTTCAGCCCCTCGGTTTCTCGCCCTCTGTTTCAGTCCCTCTGTTTCAGCCCCTCTGTTTCTCGCCCTCTGTTTCAGTCCCTCTGTTTCAGCCCCTCTGTTTCTCGCCCTCTGTTTCAGCCCCTCTGTTTCAGTCCAACTGTTTCTCACCCTCTGTTTCAGCCCATCTGTTTCAACCCCGCTGTTTCTCGCCCTCTGTTTCAGCCCCTCTGTTTCAGCTCCTCTTTTTCTCACCCACTGTTTCAGTCCCTCTGTTTCTCACCCTCTGTTTCAGCACCTCTGTTTCAGCCCCTCTGTTTCTAGCCCTCTGTTTCTCACCGTCTGTTTCAGCTTCTCTGTTTCAGCCCCGCGGTTTCAGCCCCGCTGTTTCAGCCCCTCTGTTTCAGCCCCTCTGTTTCAGCCCCTCTGTTTCAGCCCCTCTGTTTCTCGCCCCCTGTTTCAGCCCGTCTTTTTCAGCTCCTCTTTTTCTCACCCACTGTTTCAGCCCCTCTGTTTCTCGCCCTCTGTTTCTCACCCTCTGTTTCAGCTCCTCTGATTCTCACCCTCTGTTTCAGCCCCTCTGTTTCTCGCCCTCTGTTTCATCCCCTCTGTTTCAGCCCCTCTGTTTCAGCCCCGCTGTTTCTCGCCCTCTGTTTCAGCCCCTCTGTTTCAGCCCCTCTGTTTCAGCCACTCTGTTTCTCGACCCCTGTTTCAGCCCATCTGTTTCAGCCCCTCTGATTCTCGCCCTCTGTTTCAGCCCCTGTTTCACGCCCTCTGATTCAGCCCCTCTGTTTCAGCCCCTCTGTTTCAGCCCCTCTGTTTCTCGCCCTCTTTTTCAGCCCCTCTGTTTCTCGCCCTCTGTTTCAGCCCCTCTGTTTCAGCCCCTCTGATTCTCGCCCTCTGTTTCAGCCCCTCTGTTTCTCGCCCTCTGTTTCAGCCCCTCTGTTTCAGCCCCTCTGTTTCAGCCCCTCTGTTTAAGCCCCTCTGTTTCAGCCCCTCTGATTCAGCCCCTCTGTTTCAGCCACTCTGTTTCAGCCCCTCTGTTTCTCGCCCTCTGTTTCAGCACCTCTGTTTCAGCCCCTCTGTTTCAGCCCCTCTGTTTCAGCCCCTCTGTTTCTCGCTCCCTGTTGCAGCCCGTCTGTTTCAGCTCCTCTTTTTCTCACCCACTGTTTCAGTCCCTCTGTTTCAGCCCCTTTGATTCTCGCCCTCTGTTTCAGCCCCTCTGTTTCAGCCCCTCTGTTTCAGCCCCGCTGTTTCTCGCCCTCTGTTTCAGCCCCCCTGTTTCTCGCCCTCTGTTTCAGCCCTCTGTTTCAGCCCCTCTGTTTCAGCCCCTCTGTTTATCGCCCTCTGTTTCAGCCACACTATTTCAGCCCGTCTGTTTCTCGCCCTCTGCTTCAGCCCCTCTGTTTCTCGCCCTCTGTTTCAGCCCCTCTGATTCTCGCCCTCTGTTTCTCACCCACTGTTTCAGCCACTCTGTTTCAGCTCCTCTTTTTCTCACCCACTGTTTCAGTCCCTCTGTTTCTCACCCACTTTTTCAGCCACTCTTTTTCAGCCCCTCTGTTTCATCCCCTCTGTTTCAGCCCCTCTGTTTCAGCCCCTCTGTTTCAGCCCCTCTGATTCTCGCCCCCTGTTGCAGCCCCTCTGTTTCAGCCCCTCTGTTTCTCGCCCTCTGTTTCAGCCCGTCTGATTCTCGCCCTCTGTTTCAGCCCCTCTGTTTCTCGCCCCCTGTTTCAGCCCGTCTTTTTCAGCTCCTCTTTTTCTCACCCACTGTTTCAGCCCCTCTGTTTCTCGCCCTCTGTTTCTCACCCTCTGTTTCAGCTCCTCTGATTCTCACCCTCTGTTTCAGCCCCTCTGTTTCTCGCCCTCTGTTTCAGCCCCTCTGTTTCAGCCCCTCTGTTTCAGCCCCGCTGTTTCTCCCCCTCTATTTCAGCCCCTCTGTTTCAGCCCCTCTGTTTCAGCCACTCTGTTTCTCGACCCCTGTTTCAGCCCATCTGTTTCAGCCCCTCTGATTCAGCCCCTCTGTTTCAGCCCCTCTGTTTCAGCCACTCTGTTTCAGCCCCTCTGTTTCTCGCCCTCTGATTCAGCCCCTCTGTTTCAGCCCCACTGTTTCAGCCCCTCTGTTTCTCGCCCTCTTTTTCAGCCCCTCTGTTTCTCGCCCTCTGTTTCAGCCCCTCTGATTCTCGCCCTCTGTTTCAGCCCCTCTGTTTCTCGCCGTCTGTTTCAGCCCCTCTGTTTCAGCCCCTCTGTTTCAGCCCCTCTGTTTAAGCCCCTCTGTTTCAGCCCCTCTGATTCAGCCCCTCTGTTTCAGCCACTCTGTTTCAGCCCCTCTGTTTCTCGCCCTCTGTTTCAGCACCTCTGTTTCAGCCCCTCTGTTTCAGCCCCTCTGTTTCAGCCCCTCTGTTTCTCGCTCCCTGTTGCAGCCCGTCTGTTTCAGCTCCTCTTTTTCTCACCCACTGTTTCAGTCCCTCTGTTTCAGCCCCTTTGATTCTCGCCCTCTGTTTCAGCCCCTCTGTTTCAGCCCCGCTGTTTCTCGCCCTCTGTTTCAGCCCCCCTGTTTCTCGCCCTCTGTTTCAGCCCTCTGTTTCAGCCCCTCTGTTTCAGCCCCTCTGTTTATCGCCCTCTGTTTCAGCCACACTATTTCAGCCCGTCTGTTTCTCGCCCTCTGCTTCAGCCCCTCTGTTTCTCGCCCTCTGTTTCAGCCCCTCTGATTCTCGCCCTCTGTTTCTCACCCACTGTTTCAGCCACTCTGTTTCAGCTCCTCTTTTTCTCACCCACTGTTTCAGTCCCTCTGTTTCTCACCCACTTTTTCAGCCACTCTTTTTCAGCCCCTCTGTTTCATCCCCTCTGTTTCAGCCCCTCTGTTTCAGCCCCTCTGTTTCAGCCCCTCTGATTCTCGCCCCCTGTTGCAGCCCCTCTGTTTCAGCCCCTCTGTTTCTCGCCCTCTGTTTCAGCCCGTCTGATTCTCGCCCTCTGTTTCAGCCCCTCTGTTTCTCGCCCCCTGTTTCAGCCCGTCTTTTTCAGCTCCTCTTTTTCTCACCCACTGTTTCAGCCCCTCTGTTTCTCGCCCTCTGTTTCTCACCCTCTGTTTCAGCTCCTCTGATTCTCACCCTCTGTTTCAGCCCCTCTGTTTCTCGCCCTCTGTTTCAGCCCCTCTGTTTCAGCCCCTCTGTTTCAGCCCCGCTGTCTCTCCCCCTCTATTTCAGCCCCTCTGTTTCAGCCCCTCTGTTTCAGCCACTCTGTTTCTCGACCCCTGTTTCAGCCCATCTGTTTCAGCCCCTCTGATTCAGCCCCTCTGTTTCAGCCCCTCTGTTTCAGCCACTCTGTTTCAGCCCCTCTGTTTCTCGCCCTCTGATTCAGCCCCTCTGTTTCAGCCCCTCTGTTTCAGCCCCTCTGTTTCTCGCCCTCTTTTTCAGCCCCTCTGTTTCTCGCCCTCTGTTTCAGCCCCTCTGATTCTCGCCCTCTGTTTCAGCCCCTCTGTTTCTCGCCGTCTGTTTCAGCCCCTCTGTTTCAGCCCCTCTGTTTCAGCCCCTCTGTTTAAGCCCCTCTGTTTCAGCCCCTCTGATTCAGCCCCTCTGTTTCAGCCACTCTGTTTCAGCCCCTCTGTTTCTCGCCCTCTGTTTCAGCACCTCTGTTTCAGCCCCTCTGTTTCAGCCCCTCTGTTTCAGCCCCTCTGTTTCTCGCTCCCTGTTGCAGCTCGTCTGTTTCAGCTCCTCTTTTTCTCACCCACTGTTTCAGTCCCTCTGTTTCAGCCCCTTTGATTCTCGCCCTCTGTTTCAGCCCCTCTGTTTCAGCCCCTCTGTTTCAGCCCCGCTGTTTCTCGCCCTCTGTTTCAGCCCCTCTGTTTCTCGCCCTCTGTTTCAGCCCTCTGTTTCAGCCCCTCTGTTTCAGCCTCTCTGTTTATCGCCCTCTGTTTCAGCCCCACTATTTCAGCCCGTCTGTTTCTCGCCCTCTGCTTCAGCCCCTCTGTTTCTCGCCCTCTGTTTCAGCCCCACTGATTCTCCCCCTCTGTTTCTCACCCACTGTTTCAGCCACTCTGTTTCAGCTCCTCTTTTTCTCACCCACTGTTTCAGTCCCTCTGTTTCTCACCCTCTTTTTCAGCCACTCTTTTTCAGCCCCTCTGTTTCAGCCCCTCTGTTTCAGCCCCTCTGTTTCAGCCCCTCTGTTTCAGCCCCTCTGATTCTCGCCCCCTGTTGCAGCCCCTCTGTTTCAGCCTCTCTGTTTCTCGCCCTCTGTTTCAGCCCCTCTGATTCTCGCCCTCTGTTTCAGCCCCTCTGTTTCTCACCCTCTGTTTCAGCCCCTCTGTTTCAGCCCCTCTGTTTCAGCCCCTCTGTTTCAGCCCCACTGTTTCAGCCCCTCTGTTTCTCGCCCTCTGTTTCAGCCCCTCTGTTTCTCGCCCTCTGTTTCAGCCCCACTGTTTCAGCCCCTCTGTTTCTCGCCATCTGTTTCAGCCCCTCGGTTTCTCGCCCTCTGTTTCAGTCCCTCTGTTTCAGCCCCTCTGTTTCTCGCCCTCTGTTTCAGCTCCTCTGTTTCAGCCCATCTGTTTCTCGGCCTCTATTTCAGCCCCTCTGTTTCAGCGCCTCTGTTTCAGCGCCTCTGTTTCAGTCCAACTGTTTCTCACCCTCTGTTTCAGCCCCTCTGTTTCAACCCCGCTGTTTCTCGCCCTCTGTTTCAGCCCCTCTGTTTCAGCTCCTCTTTTTCTCACCCACTGTTTCAGTCCCTCTGTTTCTCACCCTCTGTTTCAGCCACTCTTTTTCAGCCCCTCTGTTTCATCCCCTCTGTTTCAGCCCCTCTGTTTCAGCCCCTCTGTTTCAGCCCCTCTGATTCTCGCCCCCTGTTGCAGCCCCTCTGTTTCAGCCCCTCTGTTTCTCGCCCTCTGTTTCAGCCCGTCTGATTCTCGCCCTCTGTTTCAGCCCCTCTGTTTCTCGCCCCCTGTTTCAGCCCGTCTTTTTCAGCTCCTCTTTTTCTCACCCACTGTTTCAGCCCCTCTGTTTTTCGCCCTCTGTTTCTCACCCTCTGTTTCAGCTCCTCTGATTCTCACCCTCTGTTTCAGCCCCTCTGTTTCTCGCCCTCTGTTTCAGCCCCTCTGTTTCAGCCCCTCTGTTTCAGCCCCGCTGTTTCTCCCCCTCTATTTCAGCCCCTCTGTTTCAGCCCCTCTGTTTCAGCCACTCTGTTTCTCGACCCCTGTTTCAGCCCATCTGTTTCAGCCCCTCTGATTCAGCCCCTCTGTTTCAGCCCCTCTGTTTCAGCCACTCTGTTTCAGCCCCTCTGTTTCTCGCCCTCTGATTCAGCCCCTCTGTTTCAGCCCCTCTGTTTCAGCCCCTCTGTTTCTCGCCCTCTTTTTCAGCCCCTCTGTTTCTCGCCCTCTGTTTCAGCCCCTCTGATTCTCGCCCTCTGTTTCAGCCCCTCTGTTTCTCGCCGTCTGTTTCAGCCCCTCTGTTTCAGCCCCTCTGTTTCAGCCCCTCTGTTTAAGCCCCTCTGTTTCAGCCCCTCTGATTCAGCCCCTCTGTTTCAGCCACTCTGTTTCAGCCCCTCTGTTTCTCGCCCTCTGTTTCAGCACCTCTGTTTCAGCCCCTCTGTTTCAGCCCCTCTGTTTCAGCCCCTCTGTTTCTCGCTCCCTGTTGCAGCTCGTCTGTTTCAGCTCCTCTTTTTCTCACCCACTGTTTCAGTCCCTCTGTTTCAGCCCCTTTGATTCTCGCCCTCTGTTTCAGCCCCTCTGTTTCAGCCCCTCTGTTTCAGCCCCGCTGTTTCTCGCCCTCTGTTTCAGCCCCTCTGTTTCTCGCCCTCTGTTTCAGCCCTCTGTTTCAGCCCCTCTGTTTCAGCCTCTCTGTTTATCGCCCTCTGTTTCAGCCCCACTATTTCAGCCCGTCTGTTTCTCGCCCTCTGCTTCAGCCCCTCTGTTTCTCGCCCTCTGTTTCAGCCCCACTGATTCTCGCCCTCTGTTTCTCACCCACTGTTTCAGCCACTCTGTTTCAGCTCCTCTTTTTCTCACCCACTGTTTCAGTCCCTCTGTTTCTCGCCCTCTGTTTCAGCCCCTCTGTTTCTCACCCTCTGTTTCAGCCCCTCTGTTTCAGCCCCTCTGTTTCAGCCCCTCTGTTTCAGCCCCACTGTTTCAGCCCCTCTGTTTCACGCCCTCTGTTTCAGCCCCTCTGTTTCTCGCCCTCTGTTTCAGCCCCACTGTTTCAGCCCCTCTGTTTCTCGCCATCTGTTTCAGCCCCTCGGTTTCTCGCCCTCTGTTTCAGTCCCTCTGTTTCAGCCCCTCTGTTTCTCGCCCTCTGTTTCAGCTCCTGTGTTTCAGCCCATCTGTTTCTCGGCCTCTATTTCAGCCCCTCTGTTTCAGCGCCTCTGTTTCAGCCCCTCTGTTTCAGTCCAACTGTTTCTCACCCTCTGTTTCAGCCCCTCTGTTTCAACCCCGCTGTTTCTCGCCCTCTGTTTCAGCCCCTCTGTTTCAGCTCCTCTTTTTCTCACCCACTGTTTCAGTCCCTCTGTTTCTCACCCTCTGTTTCAGCACCTCTGTTTCAGCCCCTCTGTTTCTTGCCCTCTGTTTCTCACCCTCTGTTTCTCACCCTCTGTTTCTCACCGTCTGTTTCAGCCCCTCTGTTTTAGCCCCGCTGTTTCAGCCCCGCTGTTTCAGCCCCTCTGTTTCAGCCCCTCTGTTTCTCGCCCTCTGTTTCAGCACCTCTGTTTCAGCCCCTCTGTTTCAGCCCCTCTGTTTCTCGCTCCCTGTTGCAGCCCGTCTGTTTCAGCTCCTCTTTTTCTCACCCACTGTTTCAGTCCCTCTGTTTCAGCCCCTTTGATTCTCGCCCTCTGTTTCAGCCCCTCTGTTTCAGCCCCTCTGTTTCAGCCCCGCTGTTTCTCGCCCTCTGTTTCAGCCCCTCTGTTTCTCGCCCTCTGTTTCAGCCCCACTGTTTCAGCCCGTCTGTTTCTCGCCCTCTGCTTCAGCCCCTCTGTTTCTCGCCCTCTGTTTCAGCCCCTCTGATTCTCGCCCTCTGCTTCTCACGCACTGTTTCAGCCCCTCTGTTTCAGCCCCTCTGTTTATCGCCCTCTGTTTCAGCCCCACTGTTTCAGCCCGTCTGTTTCTCGCCCTCTGCTTCAGCCCCTCTGTTTCTCGCCCTCTGTTTCAGCCCCTCTGATTCTCGCCCTCTGTTCCTCACACACTGTTTCAGCCACTCTGTTTCAGCTCCTGTTTTTCTCACCCACTGTTTCAGTCCCTCTGTTTCTCACCCTCTTTTTCAGCCACTCTTTTTCAGCCCCTCTGTTTCAGCCCCTCTGTTTCAGCCCCTCTGTTTCAGCCCCTCTGATTCTCGCCCTCTGTTTCAGCCCCTCTGTTTCTCACCCTCTGTTTCAGCCCCTCTGTTTCAGCCCCTCTGTTTCAGCCCCTCTGTTTCAACCCCGCTGTTTCTTGCCCAATGTTTCAGCTCCTCTGTTTCAGCCCCTCTGTTTCTCGGCCTCTATTTCAGCCCCTCTGTTTCAGCCCCGCTGTTTCAGCCCCGCTGTTTCAGCCCCTCTGTTTCAGCCCCTCTGTTTCTCGCCCTCTGTTTCAGCACCTCTGTTTCAGCCCCTCTGTTTCAGCCCCTCTGTTTCTCGCTCCCTGTTGCAGCCCGTCTGTTTCAGCTCCTCTTTTTCTCACCCACTGTTTCAGTCCCTCTGTTTCAGCCCCTTTGATTCTCGCCCTCTGTTTCAGCCCCTCTGTTTCAGCCCCTCTGTTTCAGCCCCGCTGTTTCTCGCCCTCTGTTTCAGCCCCTCTGTTTCTTGCCCTCTGTTTCAGCCCCACTGTTTCAGCCCGTCTGTTTCTCGCCCTCTGCTTCAGCCCCTCTGTTTCTCGCCCTCTGTTTCAGCCCCTCTGATTATCGCCCTCTGTTTCTCACGCACTGTTTCAGCCCCTCTGTTTATCGCCCTCTGTTTCAGCCCCACTGTTTCAGCCCGTCTGTTTCTCGCCCTCTGCTTCAGCCCCTCTGTTTCTCGCCCTCTGTTTCAGCCCCTCTGATTCTCGCCCTCTGTTTCTCACCCACTGTTTCAGCCACTCTGTTTCAGCTCCTCTTTTTCTCACCCACTGTTTCAGTCCCTCTGTTTCTCACCCTCTTTTTCAGCCACTCTTTTTCAGCCCCTCTGTTTCAGCCCCTATGTTTCAGCCCCTCTGTTTCAGCCCCTCTGTTTCTCGCCCTCTGTTTCAGCCCCTCTTATTCTCGCCCTCTGTTTCAGCCCCTCTGTTTCTCACCCTCTGTTTCAGCCCCTCTGTTTCAGCCCCTCTGTTTCAGCCCCTCTGTTTCAGCCCCACTGTTTCAGCCCCTCTGTTTCTCGCCCTCTGTTTCAGCCCCTCTTATTCTCGCCCTCTGTTTCAGCCCCTCTGTTTCTCACCCTCTGTTTCAGCCCCTCTGTTTCAGCCCCACTGTTTCAGCCCCTCTGTTTCTCGCCATCTGTTTCAGCCCCTCGGTTTCTCGCCCTCTGTTTCAGTCCCTCTGTTTCAGCCCCTCTGTTTCTCGCCCTCTGTTTCAGCTCCTCTGTTTCAGGCCATCTGTTTCTCGGCCTCTATTTCAGCCCCTCTGTTTCAGCGCCTCTGTTTCAGCCCCTCTGTTTCAGTCCAACTGTTTCTCACCCTCTGTTTCAGCCCCTCTGTTTCAACCCCGCTGTTTCTCGCCCTCTGTTTCAGCCCCTCTGTTTCAGCTCCTCTTTTTCTCACCCACTGTTTCAGTCCCTCTGTTTCTCACCCTCTGTTTCAGCACCTCTGTTTCAGCCCCTCTGTTTCTTGCCCTCTGTTTCTCACCCTCTGTTTCTCACCCTCTGTTTCTCACCGTCTGTTTCAGCCCCTCTGTTTTAGCCCCGCTGTTTCAGCCCCGCTGTTTCAGCCCCTCTGTTTCAGCCCCTCTGTTTCTCGCCCTCTGTTTCAGCACCTCTGTTTCAGCCCCTCTGTTTCAGCCCCTCTGTTTCTCGCTCCCTGTTGCAGCCCGTCTGTTTCAGCTCCTCTTTTTCTCACCCACTGTTTCAGTCCCTCTGTTTCAGCCCCTTTGATTCTCGCCCTCTGTTTCAGCCCCTCTGTTTCAGCCCCTCTGTTTCAGCCCCGCTGTTTCTCGCCCTCTGTTTCAGCCCCTCTGTTTCTCGCCCTCTGTTTCAGCCCCACTGTTTCAGCCCGTCTGTTTCTCGCCCTCTGCTTCAGCCCCTCTGTTTCTCGCCCTCTGTTTCAGCCCCTCTGATTCTCGCCCTCTGCTTCTCACGCACTGTTTCAGCCCCTCTGTTTCAGCCCCTCTGTTTATCGCCCTCTGTTTCATCCCCACTGTTTCAGCCCGTCTGTTTCTCGCCCTCTGCTTCAGCCCCTCTGTTTCTCGCCCTCTGTTTCAGCCCATCTGATTCTCGCCCTCTGTTCCTCACGCACTGTTTCAGCCACTCTGTTTCAGCTCCTGTTTTTCTCACCCACTGTTTCAGTCCCTCTGTTTCTCACCCTCTTTTTCAGCCACTCTTTTTCAGCCCCTCTGTTTCAGCCCCTCTGTTTCAGCCCCTCTGTTTCAGCCCCTCTGATTCTCGCCCTCTGTTTCAGCCCCTCTGTTTCTCACCCTCTGTTTCAGCCCCTCTGTTTCAGCCCCTCTGTTTCAGCCCCTCTGTTTCAACCCCGCTGTTTCTTGCCCAATGTTTCAGCTCCTCTGTTTCAGCCCCTCTGTTTCTCGGCCTCTATTTCAGCCCCTCTGTTTCAGCCCCGCTGTTTCAGCCCCGCTGTTTCAGCCCCTCTGTTTCAGCCCCTCTGTTTCTCGCCCTCTGTTTCAGCACCTCTGTTTCAGCCCCTCTGTTTCAGCCCCTCTGTTTCTCGCTCCCTGTTGCAGCCCGTCTGTTTCAGCTCCTCTTTTTCTCACCCACTGTTTCAGTCCCTCTGTTTCAGCCCCTTTGATTCTCGCCCTCTGTTTCAGCCCCTCTGTTTCAGCCCCTCTGTTTCAGCCCCGCTGTTTCTCGCCCTCTGTTTCAGCCCCTCTGTTTCTTGCCCTCTGTTTCAGCCCCACTGTTTCAGCCCGTCTGTTTCTCGCCCTCTGCTTCAGCCCCTCTGTTTCTCGCCCTCTGTTTCAGCCCCTCTGATTATCGCCCTCTGTTTCTCACGCACTGTTTCAGCCCCTCTGTTTCAGCCCCTCTGTTTATCGCCCTCTGTTTCAGCCCCACTGTTTCAGCCCGTCTGTTTCTCGCCCTCTGCTTCAGCCCCTCTGTTTCTCGCCCTCTGTTTCAGCCCCTCTGATTCTCGCCCTCTGTTTCTCACCCACTGTTTCAGCCACTCTGTTTCAGCTCCTCTTTTTCTCACCCACTGTTTCAGTCCCTCTGTTTCTCACCCTCTTTTTCAGCCACTCTTTTTCAGCCCCTCTGTTTCAGCCCCTATGTTTCAGCCCCTCTGTTTCAGCCCCTCTGTTTCTCGCCCTCTGTTTCAGCCCCTCTTATTCTCGCCCTCTGTTTCAGCCCCTCTGTTTCTCACCCTCTGTTTCAGCCCCTCTGTTTCAGCCCCTCTGTTTCAGCCCCTCTGTTTCAGCCCCACTGTTTCAGCCCCTCTGTTTCTCGCCCTCTGTTGCAGCCCCTCTGTTTCTCGCCCTCTGTTTCAGCCCCACTGTTTCAACCCCGCTGTTTCTTGCCCTCTGTTTCAGCTCCTCTGTTTCAGCCCCTCTGTTTCTCGGCCTCTATTTCAGCCCCTCTGTTTCAGCCCCGCTGTTTCAGCCCCGCTGTTTCAGCCCCTCTGTTTCAGCCCCTCTGTTTCTCGCCCTCTGTTTCAGCACCTCTGTTTCAGCCCCTCTGTTTCAGCCCCTCTGTTTATCGCCCTCTGTTTCAGCCCCTCTGTTTCAGCCCGTCTGTTTCTCGCCCTCTGCTTCAGCCCCTCTGTTTCTCGCCCTCTGTTTCAGCCCCTCTGATTCTCGCCCTCTGTTTCTCACCCACTGTTTCAGCCACTCTGTTTCAGCTCCTCTTTTTCTCACCCACTGTTTCAGTCCCTCTGTTTCTCACCCTCTTTTTCAGCCACTCTTTTTCAGCCCCTCTGTTTCAGCCCCTCTGTTTCAGCCCCTCTGTTTCAGCCCCTCTGATTCTCGCCCCCTGTTGCAGCCCCTCTGTTTCAGCCCCTCTGTTTCTCGCCCTCTGTTTCAGCCCCTCTGTTTCAGCCCCTCTGATTCTCGCCCTCTGTTTCAGCCCCTCTGTTTCTCACCCTCTGTTTCAGCCCCTCTGTTTTAGCCCCTCTGTTTCACCCCTCTGTTTCAGCCCCACTGTTTCAGCCCCTCTGTTTCTCGCCCTCTGTTTCAGCCCCTCTGTTTCTCGCCCTCTGTTTCAGCCCCACTGTTTCAGCCCCTCTGTGTCTCGCCATCTGTTTCAGCCCCTCGGTTTCTCGCCCTCTGTTTCAGTCCCTCTGTTTCAGCCCCTCTGTTTCTCGCCCTCTGTTTCAGCTCCTCTGTTTCAGCCCCTCTGTTTCTCGGCCTCTATTTCAGCCCCTCTGTTTCAGCGCCTCTGTTTCAGCCCCTCTGTTTCAGTCCAACTGTTTCTCACCCTCTGTTTCAGCCCCTCTGTTTCAACCCCGCTGTTTCTCGCCCTCTGTTTCAGCCCCTCTGTTTCAGCTCCTCTTTTTCTCACCCACTGTTTCAGTCCCTCTGTTTCTCACCCTCTGTTTCAGCACCTCTGTTTCAGCCCCTCTGTTTCTTGCCCTCTGTTTCTCACCCTCTGTTTCTCACCCTCTGTTTCTCACCGTCTGTTTCAGCCCCTCTGTTTCAGCCCCGCTGTTTCAGCCCCGCTGTTTCAGCCCCTCTGTTTCAGCCCCTCTGTTTCAGCCCCTCAGTTTCTCGCCCTCTGTTTCTCGCCCTCTGTTTCAGCCCCTCTGTTTCTCGCCCTCTGTTTCAGCCCCTCTGTTTCAGCCCCTCTGTTTCTCGCCCCCTGTTTCAGCCCGTCTTTTTCAGCTCCTCTTTTTCTCACCCACTGTTTCAGCCCCTCTGTTTCTCGCCCTCTGTTTCTCACCCTGTGTTTCAGCTCCTCTGATTCTCACCCTCTGTTTCAGCCCCTCTGTTTCTCGCCCTCTGTTTCAGCCCCTCTGTTTCAGCCCCTCTGTTTCTCGCCCCCTGTTTCAGCCCGTCTTTTTCAGCTCCTCTTTTTCTCACCCACTGTTTCAGCCCCTCTGTTTCTCGCCCTCTGTTTCTCACCCTCTGTTTCAGCTCCTCTGATTCTCACCCTCTGTTTCAGCCCCGCTGTTTCTCCCCCTCTATTTCAGCCCCTCTGTTTCAGCCCCTCTGTTTCAGCCACTCTGTTTCTCGACCCCTGTTTCAGCCCATCTGTTTCAGCCCCTCTGATTCTCGCCCTCTGTTTCAGCCCCTGTTTCAAGCCCTCTGATTCAGCCCCTCTGTTTCAGCCCCTCTGTTTCAGCCCCTCTGTTTCTCGCCCTCTTTTTCAGCCCCTCTGTTTCTCGCCCTCTGTTTCAGCCCCTCTGTTTCAGCCCCTCTGATTCTCGCCCTCTGTTTCAGCCCCTCTGTTTCTCGCCCTCTGTTTCAGCCCCTCTGTTTCAGCCCCTCTGTTTCAGCCCCTCTGTTTAAGCCCCTCTGTTTCAGCCCCTCTGATTCAGCCCCTCTGTTTCAGCCACTCTGTTTCAGCCCCTCTGTTTCTCGCCCTCTGTTTCAGCACCTCTGTTTCAGCCCCTCTGTTTCAGCCCCTCTGTTTCAGCCCCTCTGTTTCTCGCTCCCTGTTGCAGCTCGTCTGTTTCAGCTCCTCTTTTTCTCACCCACTGTTTCAGTCCCTCTGTTTCAGCCCCTTTGATTCTCGCCCTCTGTTTCAGCCCCTCTGTTTCAGCCCCTCTGTTTCAGCCCCGCTGTTTCTCGCCCTCTCTTTCAGCCCCTCTGTTTATCGCCCTCTGTTTCAGCCCCACTGTTTCAGCCCGTCTGTTTCTCGCCCTCTGCTTCAGCCCCTCTGTTTCTCGCCCTCTGTTTCAGCCCCTCTGATTCTCGCCCTCTGTTTCTCACCCACTGTTTCAGCCACTCTGTTTCAGCTCCTCTGTTTCAGCCCGTCTGTTTCTCGCCCTCTGTTTCAGTCCCTCTGTTTCTCACCCTCTTTTTCAGCCACTCTTTTTCAGCCCCTCTGTTTCAGCCCGTCTGTTTCTCGCCCTCTGCTTCAGCCCCTCTGTTTCTCGCCCTCTGTTTCAGCCCCTCTGATTCTCGCCCTCTGTTTCTCACCCACTGTTTCAGCCACTCTGTTTCAGCTCCTCTTTTTCTCACCCACTGTTTCAGTCCCTCTGTTTCTCACCCTCGTTTTCAGCCACTCTTTTTCAGCCCCTCTGTTTCAGCCCCTCTGTTTCAGCCCCTCTGTTTCAGCCCCTCTGTTTCAGCCCCTCTGATTCTCGCCCCCTGTTGCAGCCCCTCTGTTTCAGCCCCTCTGTTTCTCGCCCTCTGTTTCAGCCCCTCTGATTCTCGCCCTCTGTTTCAGCCCCTCTGTTTCTCACCCTCTGTTTCAGCCCCTCTGTTTCAGCCCCTCTGTTTCAGCCCCTCTGTTTCAGCCCCACTGTTTCAGCCCCTCTGTTTCTCGCCCTCTGTTTCAGACCCTCTGTTTCTCGCCCTCTGTTTCAGCCCCACTGTTTCAGCCCCTCTGTTTCTCGCCATCTGTTTCAGCCCCTCGGTTTCTCGCCCTCTGTTTCAGTCCCTCTGTTTCAGCCCCTCTGTTTCTCGCCCTCTGTTTCAGCTCCTCTGTTTCAGCCCCTCTGTTTCTCGGCCTCTATTTCAGCCCCTCTGTTTCAGCGCCTCTGTTTCAGCCCCTCTGTTTCAGTCCAACTGTTTCTCACCCTCTGTTTCAGCCCCTCTGTTTCAACCCCGCTGTTTCTCGCCCTCTGTTTCAGCCCCTCTGTTTCAGCTCCTCTTTTTCTCACCCACTGTTTCAGTCCCTCTGTTTCTCACCCTCTGTTTCAGCACCTCTGTTTCAGCCCCTCTGTTTCTTGCCCTCTGTTTCTCACCCTCTGTTTCTCACCCTCTGTTTCTCACCGTCTGTTTCAGCCCCACTGTTTCAGCCCCGCGGTTTCAGCCCCGCTGTTTCAGCCCCTCTGTTTCAGCCCCTCTGATTCTCGCCCTCTGTTTCAGCCCCTGTTTCACGCCCTCTGATTCAGCCCCTCTGTTTCAGCCCCTCTGATTCAGCCCCTCTGTTTCAGCCCCTCTGTTTCTCGCCCTCTTTTTCAGCCCCTCTGTTTCTCGCCCTCTGTTTCAGCCCCTCTGTTTCAGCCCCTCTGATTCTCGCCCTCTGTTTCAGCCCCTCTGTTTCTCGCCCTCTGTTTCAGACCCTCTGTTTCAGCCCCTCTGTTTCAGCCCCTCTGTTTAAGCCCCTCTGTTTCAGCCCCTCTGATTCAGCCCCTCTGTTTCAGCCACTCTGTTTCAGCCCCTCTGTTTCTCGCCCTCTGTTTCAGCACCTCTTTTTCAGCCCCTCTGTTTCAGCCCCTCTGTTTCAGCCCCTCTGTTTCTCGCTCCCTGTTGCAGCCCGTCTGTTTCAGCTCCTCTTTTTCTCACCCACTGTTTCAGTCCCTCTGTTTCAGCCCCTTTGATTCTCGCCCTCTGTTTCAGCCCCTCTGTTTCAGCCCCTCTGTTTCAGCCCCGCTGTTTCTCGCCCTCTGTTTCAGCCCCTCTGTTTCTCGCCCTCTGTTTCAGCCCTCTGTTTCAGCCCCTCTGTTTCAGCCCCTCTGTTTATCGCCCTCTGTTTCAGCCCCACTATTTCAGCCCGTCTGTTTCTCGCCCTCTGCTTCAGCCCCTCTGTTTCTCGCCCTCTGTTTCAGCCCCTCTGATTCTCGCCCTCTGTTTCTCACCCACTGTTTCAGCCACTCTGTTTCAGCTCCTCTTTTTCTCACCCACTGTTTCAGTCCCTCTGTTTCTCACCCACTTTTTCAGCCACTCTTTTTCAGCCCCTCTGTTTCAGCCCCTCTGTTTCAGCCCCTCTGTTTCAGCCCCTCTGATTCTCGCCCCCTGTTGCAGCCCCTCTGTTTCAGCCCCTCTGTGTCTCGCCATCAGTTTCAGCCCCTCGGTTTCTCGCCCTCTGTTTCAGTCCCTCTGTTTCAGCCCCTCTGTTTCTCGCCCTCTGTTTCAGCTCCTCTGTTTCAGCCCCTCTGTTTCTCGGCCTCTATTTCAGCCCCTCTGTTTCAGCGCCTCTGTTTCAGCCCCTCTGTTTCAGTCCAACTGTTTCTCACCCTCTGTTTCAGCCCCTCTGTTTCAACCCCGCTGTTTCTCGCCCTCTGTTTCAGCCCCTCTGTTTCAGCTCCTCTTTTTCTCACCCACTGTTTCAGTCCCTCTGTTTCTCACCCTCTGTTTCAGCACCTCTGTTTCAGCCCCTCTGTTTCTTGCCCTCTGTTTCTCACCCTCTGTTTCTCACCCTCTGTTTCTCACCGTCTGTTTCAGCCCCTCTGTTTCAGCCCCGCTGTTTCAGCCCCGCTGTTTCAGCCCCTCTGTTTCAGCCCCTCTGTTTCAGCCCCTCAGTTTCTCGCCCTCTGTTTCTCGCCCTCTGTTTCAGCCCCTCTGTTTCTCGCCCTCTGTTTCAGCCCCTCTGTTTCAGCCCCTCTGTTTCTCGCCCCATGTTTCAGCCCGTCTTTTTCAGCTCCTCTTTTTCTCACCCACTGTTTCAGCCCCTCTGTTTCTCGCCCTCTGTTTCTCACCCTCTGTTTCAGCTCCTCTGATTCTCACCCTCTGTTTCAGCCCCTCTGTTTCTCGCCCTCTGTTTCAGCCCCTCTGTTTCAGCCCCTCTGTTTCAGCCACTCTGTTTCTCGACCCCTGTTTCAGCCCATCTGTTTCAGCCCCTCTGATTCTCGCCCTCTGTTTCAGCCCCTGTTTCAAGCCCTCTGATTCAGCCCCTCTGTTTCAGCCCCTCTGTTTCAGCCCCTCTGTTTCTCGCCCTCTTTTTCAGCCCCTCTGTTTCTCGCCCTCTGTTTCAGCCCCTCTGTTTCAGCCCCTCTGATTCTCGCCCTCTGTTTCAGCCCCTCTGTTTCTCGCCCTCTGTTTCAGACCCTCTGTTTCAGCCCCTCTGTTTCAGCCCCTCTGTTTAAGCCCCTCTGTTTCAGCCCCTCTGATTCAGCCCCTCTGTTTCAGCCACTCTGTTTCAGCCCCTCTGTTTCTCGCCCTCTGTTTCAGCACCTCTGTTTCAGCCCCTCTGTTTCAGCCCCTCTGTTTCAGCCCCTCTGTTTCTCGCTCCCTGTTGCAGCTCGTCTGTTTCAGCTCCTCTTTTTCTCACCCACTGTTTCAGTCCCTCTGTTTCAGCCCCTTTGATTCTCGCCCTCTGTTTCAGCCCCTCTGTTTCAGCCCCTCTGTTTCAGCCCCGCTGTTTCTCGCCCTCTGTTTCAGCCCCTCTGTTTATCGCCCTCTGTTTCAGCCCCACTGTTTCAGCCCGTCTGTTTCTCGCCCTCTGCTTCAGCCCCTCTGTTTCTCGCCCTCTGTTTCAGCCCCTCTGATTCTCGCCCTCTGTTTCTCACCCACTGTTTCAGCCACTCTGTTTCAGCTCCTCTGTTTCAGCCCGTCTGTTTCTCGCCCTCTGTTTCAGTCCCTCTGTTTCTCACCCTCTTTTTCAGCCACTCTTTTTCAGCCCCTCTGTTTCAGCCCGTCTGTTTCTCGCCCTCTGCTTCAGCCCCTCTGTTTCTCGCCCTCTGTTTCAGCCCCTCTGATTCTCGCCCTCTGTTTCTCACCCACTGTTTCAGCCACTCTGTTTCAGCTCCTCTTTTTCTCACCCACTGTTTCAGTCCCTCTGTTTCTCACCCTCGTTTTCAGCCACTCTTTTTCAGCCCCTCTGTTTCAGCCCCTCTGTTTCAGCCCCTCTGTTTCAGCCCCTCTGTTTCAGCCCCTCTGATTCTCGCCCCCTGTTGCAGCCCCTCTGTTTCAGCCCCTCTGTTTCTCGCCCTCTGTTTCAGCCCCTCTGATTCTCGCCCTCTGTTTCAGCCCCTCTGTTTCAGCCCCTCTGTTTCAGCCCCTCTGTTTCAGCCCCACTGTTTCAGCCCCTCTGTTTCTCGCCCTCTGTTTCAGACCCTCTGTTTCTCGCCCTCTGTTTCAGCCCCACTGTTTCAGCCCCTCTGTTTCTCGCCATCTGTTTCAGCCCCTCGGTTTCTCGCCCTCTGTTTCAGTCCCTCTGTTTCAGCCCCTCTGTTTCTCGCCCTCTGTTTCAGCTCCTCTGTTTCAGCCCCTCTGTTTCTCGGCCTCTATTTCAGCCCCTCTGTTTCAGCGCCTCTGTTTCAGCCCCTCTGTTTCAGTCCAACTGTTTCTCACCCTCTGTTTCAGCCCCTCTGTTTCAACCCCGCTGTTTCTCGCCCTCTGTTTCAGCCCCTCTGTTTCAGCTCCTCTTTTTCTCACCCACTGTTTCAGTCCCTCTGTTTCTCACCCTCTGTTTCAGCACCTCTGTTTCAGCCCCTCTGTTTCTTGCCCTCTGTTTCTCACCCTCTGTTTCTCACCCTCTGTTTCTCACCGTCTGTTTCAGCCCCACTGTTTCAGCCCCGCGGTTTCAGCCCCGCTGTTTCAGCCCCTCTGTTTCAGCCCCTCTGTTTCAGCCCCTCTGTTTCAGCCCCTCTGTTTCTCGCCCCCTGTTTCAGCCCGTCTTTTTCAGCTCCTCTTTTTCTCACCCACTGTTTCAGCCCCTCTGTTTCTCGCCCTCTGTTTCTCACCCTCTGTTTCAGCTCCTCTGATTCTCACCCTCTGTTTCAGCCCCTCTGTTTCTCGCCCTCTGTTTCATCCCCTCTGTTTCAGCCCCTCTGTTTCAGCCCCGCTGTTTCTCCCCCTCTGTTTCAGCCCCTCTGTTTCAGCCCCTCTGTTTCAGCCACTCTGTTTCTCGACCCCTGTTTCAGCCCATCTGTTTCAGCCCCTCTGATTCTCGCCCTCTGTTTCAGCCCCTGTTTCACGCCCTCTGATTCAGCCCCTCTGTTTCAGCCCCTCTGTTTCAGCCCCTCTGTTTCAGCCCCTCTGTTTCTCGCCCTCTTTTTCAGCCCCTCTGTTTCTCGCCCTCTGTTTCAGCCCCTCTGTTTCAGCCCCTCTGATTCTCGCCCTCTGTTTCAGCCCCTCTGTTTCTCGCCCTCTGTTTCAGACCCTCTGTTTCAGCCCCTCTGTTTCAGCCCCTCTGTTTAAGCCCCTCTGTTTCAGCCCCTCTGATTCAGCCCCTCTGTTTCAGCCACTCTGTTTCAGCCCCTCTGTTTCTCGCCCTCTGTTTCAGCACCTCTGTTTCAGCCCCTCTGTTTCAGCCCCTCTGTTTCAGCCCCTCTGTTTCTCGCTCCCTGTTGCAGCCCGTCTGTTTCAGCTCCTCTTTTTCTCACCCACTGTTTCAGTCCCTCTGTTTCAGCCCCTTTGATTCTCGCCCTCTGTTTCAGCCCCTCTGTTTCAGCCCCTCTGTTTCAGCCCCGCTGTTTCTCGCCCTCTGTTTCAGCCCCTCTGTTTCTCGCCCTCTGTTTCAGCCCTCTGTTTCAGCCCCTCTGTTTCAGCCCCTCTGTTTATCGCCCTCTGTTTCAGCCCCACTATTTCAGCCCGTCTGTTTCTCACCCTCTGCTTCAGCCCCTCTGTTTCTCGCCCTCTGTTTCAGCCCCTCTGATTCTCGCCCTCTGTTTCTCACCCACTGTTTCAGCCACTCTGTTTCAGCTCCTCTTTTTCTCACCCACTGTTTCAGTCCCTCTGTTTCTCACCCACTTTTTCAGCCACTCTTTTTCAGCCCCTCTGTTTCAGCCCCTCTGATTCTCGCCCCCTGTTGCAGCCCCTCTGTTTCAGCCCCTCTGTTTCTCGCCCTCTGTTTCAGCCCGTCTGATTCTCGCCCTCTGTTTCAGCCCTTCTGTTTCTCGCCCCCTGTTTCAGCCCGTCTTTTTCAGCTCCTCTTTTTCTCACCCACTGTTTCAGCCCCTCTGTTTCTCGCCCTCTGTTTCTCACCCTCTGTTTCAGCTCCTCTGATTCTCACCCTCTGTTTCAGCCCCTCTGTTTCTCGCCCTCTGTTTCAGCCCCTCTGTTTCAGCCCCTCTGTTTCAGCCCCGCTGTTTCTCCCCCTCTATTTCAGCCCCTCTGTTTCAGCCCCTCTGTTTCAGCCACTCTGTTTCTCGACCCCTGTTTCAGCCCATCTGTTTCAGCCCCTCTGATTCAGCCCCTCTGTTTCAGCCCCTCTGTTTCAGCCACTCTGTTTCAGCCCCTCTGTTTCTCGCCCTCTGATTCAGCCCCTCTGTTTCAGCCCCTCTGTTTCAGCCCCTCTGTTTCTCGCCCTCTTTTTCAGCCCCTCTGTTTCTCGCCCTCTGTTTCAGCCCCTCTGATTCTCGCCCTCTGTTTCAGCCCCTCTGTTTCTCGCCCTCTGTTTCAGCCCCTCTGTTTCAGCCCCTCTGTTTCAGCCCCTCTGTTTAAGCCCCTCTGTTTCAGCCCCTCTGATTCAGCCCCTCTGTTTCAGCCACTCTGTTTCAGCCCCTCTGTTTCTCGCCCTCTGTTTCAGCACCTCTGTTTCAGCCCCTCTGTTTCAGCCCCTCTGTTTCAGCCCCTCTGTTTCTCGCTCCCTGTTGCAGCTCGTCTGTTTCAGCTCCTCTTTTTCTCACCCACTGTTTCAGTCCCTCTGTTTCAGCCCCTTTGATTCTCGCCCTCTGTTTCAGCCCCTCTGTTTCAGCCCCTCTGTTTCAGCCCCGCTGTTTCTCGCCCTCTGTTTCAGCCCCTCTGTTTCTCGCCCTCTGTTTCAGCCCTCTGTTTCAGCCCCTCTGTTTCAGCCCCTCTGTTTATCGCCCTCTGTTTCAGCCCCACTATTTCAGCCCGTCTGTTTCTCGCCCTCTGCTTCAGCCCCTCTGTTTCTCGCCCTCTGTTTCAGCCCCACTGATTCTCGTCCTCTGTTTCTCACCCACTGTTTCAGCCACTCTGTTTCAGCTCCTCTTTTTCTCACCCACTGTTTCAGTCCCTCTGTTTCTCACCCTCTTTTTCAGCCACTCCTATTCAGCCCCTCTGTATAAGCCCCTCTGTTTCAGCCCCTCTGTTTCAGCCCCTCTGTTTCAGCCCCTCTGATTCTCGCCCCCTGTTGCAGCCCCTCTGTTTCAGCCCCTCTGTTTCTCGCCCTCTGTTTCAGCCCCTCTGATTCTCGCCCTCTGTTTCAGCCCCTCTGTTTCTCACCCTCTGTTTCAGCCCCTCTGTTTCAGCCCCTCTGTTTCAGCCCCTCTGTTTCAGCCCCACTGTTTCAGCCCCTCTGTTTCTCGCCCTCTGTTTCAGCCCCTCTGTTTCTCGCCCTCTGTTTCAGCCCCACTGTTTCAGCCCCTCTGTTTCTCGCCATCTGTTTCAGCCCCTCGGTTTCTCGCCCTCTGTTTCAGTCCCTCTGTTTCAGCCCCTCTGTTTCTCGCCCTCTGTTTCAGCTCCTCTGTTTCAGCCCATCTGTTTCTCGGCCTCTATTTCAGCCCCTCTGTTTCAGCGCCTCTGTTTCAGCCCCTCTGTTTCAGTCCAACTGTTTCTCACCCTCTGTTTCAGCCCCTCTGTTTCAACCCCGCTGTTTCTCGCCCTCTGTTTCAGCCCCTCTGTTTCAGCTCCTCTTTTTCTCACCCACTGTTTCAGTCCCTCTGTTTCTCACCCTCTGTTTCAGCACCTCTGTTTCAGCCCCTCTGTTTCTTGCCCTCTGTTTCTCACCCTCTGTTTCTCACCCTCTGTTTCTCACCGTCTGTTTCAGCCCCTCTGTTTCAGCCCCGCTGTTTCAGCCCCGCTGTTTCAGCCCCTCTGTTTCAGCCCCTCTGTTTCTCGCCCTCTGTTTCAGCACCTCTGTTTCAGCCCCTCTGTTTCAGCCCCTCTGTTTCTCGCTCCCTGTTGCAGCCCGTCTGTTTCAGCTCCTCTTTTTCTCACCCACTGTTTCAGTCCCTCTGTTTCAGCCCCTTTGATTCTCGCCCTCTGTTTCAGCCCCTCTGTTTCAGCCCCTCTGTTTCAGCCCCGCTGTTTCTCGCCCTCTGTTTCAGCCCCTCTGTTTCAGCCCGTCTGTTTCTCGCCCTCTGCTTCAGCCCCTCTGTTTCTCGCCCTCTGTTTCAGCCCCTCTGATTCTCGCCCTCTGTTCCTCACGCACTGTTTCAGCCACTCTGTTTCAGCTCCTGTTTTTCTCACCCACTGTTTCAGTCCCTCTGTTTCTCACCCTCTTTTTCAGCCACTCTTTTTCAGCCCCTCTGTTTCAGCCCCTCTGTTTCAGCCCCTCTGTTTCAGCCCCTCTGTTTCAGCCCCTCTGATTCTCGCCCCCTGTTGCAGCCCCTCTGTTTCAGCCCCTCTGTTTCTCGCCCTCTGTTTCAGCCCCTCTGATTCTCGCCCTCTGTTTCAGCCCCTCTGTTTCTCACCCTCTGTTTCAGCCCCTCTGTTTCAGCCCCTCTGTTTCAGCCCCTCTGTTTCAACCCCGCAGTTTCTTGCCCAATGTTTCAGCTCCTCTGTTTCAGCCCCTCTGTTTCTCGGCCTCTATTTCAGCCCCTCTGTTTCAGCCCCGCTGTTTCAGCCCCGCTGTTTCAGCCCCTCTGTTTCAGCCCCTCTGTTTCTCGCCCTCTGTTTCAGCACCTCTGTTTCAGCCCCTCTGTTTCAGCCCCTCTGTTTCTCGCTCCCTGTTTCAGCCCGTCTGTTTCAGCTCCTCTTTTTCTCACCCACTGTTTCAGTCCCTCTGTTTCAGCCCCTTTGATTCTCGCCCTCTGTTTCAGCCCCTCTGTTTCAGCCCCTCTGTTTCAGCCCCGCTGTTTCTCGCCCTCTGTTTCAGCCCCTCTGTTTCTCGCCCTCTGTTTCAGCCCCACTGTTTCAGCCCGTCTGTTTCTCGCCCTCTGCTTCAGCCCCTCTGTTTCTCGCCCTCTGTTTCAGCCCCTCTGATTCTCGCCCTCTGTTTCTCACGCACTGTTTCAGCCCCTCTGTTTCAGCCCCTCTGTTTATCGCCCTCTGTTTCATCCCAATGTTTCAGCCCGTCTGTTTCTCGCCCTCTGCTTCAGCCCCTCTGTTTCTCGCCCTCTGTTTCAGCCCCTCTGATTCTCGCCCTCTGTTTCTCACCCACTGTTTCAGCCACTCTGTTTCAGCTCCTCTTTTTCTCACCCACTGTTTCAGTCCCTCTGTTTCTCACCCTCTTTTTCAGCCACTCTTTTTCAGCCCCTCTGTTTCAGCCCCTCTGTTTCAGCCCCTCTGTTTCAGCCCCTCTGTTTCAGCCCCTCTGATTCTCGCCCCCTGTTGCAGTCCCTCTGTTTCAGCCCCTCTGTTTCTCGCCCTCTGTTTCAGCCCCTCTTATTCTCGCCCTCTGTTTCAGCCCCTCTGTTTCTCACCCTCTGTTTCAGCCCCTCTGTTTCAGCCCCTCTGTTTCAGCCCCTCTGTTTCAGCCCCACTGTTTCAGCCCCTCTGTTTCTCGCCCTCTGTTGCAGCCCCTCTGTTTCTCGCCCTCTGTTTCAGCCCCACTGTTTCAGCCCCTCTGTTTCTCGCCATCTGTTTCAGCCCCTCGGTTTCTCGCCCTCTGTTTCAGTCCCTCTGTTTCAGCCCCTCTGTTTCTCGCCCTCTGTTTCAGCTCCTCTGTTTCAGCCCCTCTGTTTCTCGGCCTCTATTTCAGCCCCTCTGTTTCAGCGCCTCTGTTTCAGCCCCTCTGTTTCAGTCCAACTGTTTCTCACCCTCTGATTCAGCCCCTCTGTTTCAACCCCGCTGTTTCTCGCCCTCTGTTTCAGCCCCTCTGTTTCAGCTCCTCTTTTTCTCACCCACTGTTTCAGTCCCTCTGTTTCTCACCCTCTGTTTCAGCACCTCTGTTTCAGCCCCTCTGTTTCTTGCCCTCTGTTTCTCACCCTCTGTTTCTCACCCTCTGTTTCTCACCGTCTGTTTCAGCCGCTCTGTTTCAGCCCCGCTGTTTCAGCCCCGCTGTTTCAGCCCCTCTGTTTCAGCCCCTCTGTTTCTCGCCCTCTGTTTCAGCACCTCTGTTTCAGCCCCTCTGTTTCAGCCCCTCTGTTTCTCGCTCCCTGTTGCAGCCCGTCTGTTTCAGCTCCTCTTTTTCTCACCCACTGTTTCAGTCCCTCTGTTTCAGCCCCTTTGATTCTCGCCCTCTGTTTCAGCCCCTCTGTTTCAGCCCCTCTGTTTCAGCCCCGCTGTTTCTCGCCCTCTGTTTCAGCCCCTCTGTTTCTCGCCCTCTGTTTCAGCCCCACTGTTTCAGCCCGTCTGTTTCTCGCCCTCTGCTTCAGCCCCTCTGTTTCTCGCCCTCTGTTTCAGCCCCTCTGATTCTCGCCCTCTGTTTCTCACGCACTGTTTCAGCCCCTCTGTTTCAGCCCCTCTGTTTATCGCCCTCTGTTTCAGCCCCACTGTTTCAGCCCGTCTGTTTCTCGCCCTCTGCTTCAGCCCCTCTGTTTCTCGCCCTCTGTTTCAGCCCCTCTGATTCTCGCCCTCTGTTTCTCACGCACTGTTTCAGCCACTATGTTTCAGCTCCTGTTTTTCTCACCCACTGTTTCAGTCCCTCTATTTCTCACCCTCTTTTTCAGCCACTCTTTTTCAGCCCCTCTGTTTCAGCCCCTCTGTTTCAGCCCCTCTGTTTCAGCCCCTCTGTTTCAGCCCCTCTGATTCTCGCCCCCTGTTGCAGCCCCTCTGTTTCAGCCCCTCTGTTTCTCGCCCTCTGTTTCAGCCCCTCTGATTCTCGCCCTCTGTTTCAGCCCCTCTGTTTCTCACCCTCTGTTTCAGCCCCTCTGTTTCAGCCCCTCTGTTTCAGCCCCTCTGTTTCAACCCCGCTGTTTCTTGCCCTCTGTTTCAGCTCCTCTGTTTCAGCCCCTCTGTTTCTCGGCCTCTATTTCAGCCCCTCTGTTTCAGCCCCGCTGTTTCAGCCCCGCTGTTTCAGCCCCTCTGTTTCAGCCCCTCTGTTTCTCGCCCTCTGTTTCAGCACCTCTGTTTCAGCCCCTCTGTTTCAGCCCCTCTGTTTCTCGCTCCCTGTTGCAGCCCGTCTGTTTCAGCTCCTCTTTTTCTCACCCACTGTTTCAGTCCCTCTGTTAAAGCCCCTCTGTTTCAGCCCCGCTGTTTCTCGCCCTCTGTTTCAGCCCCTCTGTTTCTCGCCCTCTGTTTCTGCCCCACTGTTTCAGCCCGTCTGTTTCTCGCCCTCTGCTTCAGCCCCTCTGTTTCTCGCCCTCTGTTTCAGCCCCTCTGATTCTCGCCCTCTGTTTCTTACGCACTGTTTCAGCCCCTCTGTTTCAGCCCCTCTGTTTATCGCCCTCTGTTTCAGCCCCACTGTATCAGCCCGTCTGTTTCTCGCCCTCTGCTTCAGCCCCTCTGTTTCTCGCCCTCTGTTTCAGCCCCTCTGATTCTCGCCCTCTGTTTCTCACCCACTGTTTCAGCCACTCTGTTTCAGCTCCTCTTTTTCTCACCCACTGTTTCAGTCCCTCTGTTTCTCACCCTCTTTTTCAGCCACTCTTTTTCAGCCACTCTGTTTCAGCCCCTCTGTTTCAGCCCCTCTGTTTCAGCCCCTCTGTTTCAGCCCCTCTGATTCTCGCCCCCTGTTGCAGCCCCTCTGTTTCAGCCCCTCTGTTTCTCGCCCTCTGTTTCAGCCCCTCTGATTCTCGCCCTCTGTTTCAGCCCCTCTGTTTCTCACCCACTGTTTCAGTCCCTCTGTTTCAGCCCCTTTGATTCTCGCCCTCTGTTTCAGCCCCTCTGTTTCAGCCCCTCTGTTTCAGCCCCGCTGTTTCTCGCCCTCTGTTTCAGCCCCTCTGTTTCTCGCCCTCTGTTTCAGCCCCACTGTTTCAGCCCGTCTGTTTCTCGCCCTCTGCTTCAGCCCCTCTGTTTCTCGCCCTCTGTTTCAGCCCCTCTGTTTCTCGCCCTCTGTTTCAGCCCCTCTGTTTCTCACCCTCTGTTTCAGCCCCTCTGTTTCAGCCCCTCTGTTTCAGCCCCTCTGTTTCAGCCCCACTGTTTCAGCCCCTCTGTTTCTCGCCCTCTGTTGCAGCCCCTCTGTTTCTCGCCCTCTGTTTCAGCCCCACTGTTTCAACCCCGCTGTTTCTTGCCCTCTGTTTCAGCTCCTCTGTTTCAGCCCCTCTGTTTCTCGGCCTCTATTTCAGCCCCTCTGTTTCAGCCCCGCTGTTTCAGCCCCGCTGTTTCAGCCCCTCTGTTTCAGCCCCTCTGTTTCTCGCCCTCTGTTTCAGCACCTCTGTTTCAGCCCCTCTGTTTCAGCCCCTCTGTTTCAGCCCCTCTGTTTCAGCCCGTCTGTTTCTCGCCCTCTGGTTCAGCCCCTCTGTTTCTCGCCCTCTGTTTCAGCCCGTCTGATTCTCGCCCTCTGTTTCTCACCCACTGTTTCAGCCACTCTGTTTCAGCTCCTCTTTTTCTCACCCACTGTTTCTGTCCCTCTGTTTCTCACCCTCTTTTTCAGCCACTCTTTTTCAGCCCCTCTGTTTCAGCCCCTCTGTTTCAGCCCCTCTGTTTCAGCCCCTCTGATTCTCGCCCCCTGTTGCAGCCCCTCTGTTTCAGCCCCTCTGTTTCTCGCCCTCTGTTTCAGCCCCTCTGTTTCAGCCCCTCTGTTTCAGCCCCTCTGTTTCAGCCCCTCTGTTTCTCACCCTCTGTTTCAGCCCCTCTGTTTTAGCCCCTCTGTTTCAGCCCCTCTGTTTCAGCCCCACTGTTTCAGCCCCTCTGTTTCTCGCCCTCTGTTTCAGCCCCTCTGTGTCTCGCCATCTGTTTCAGCCCCTCGGTTTCTCGCCCTCTGTTTCAGTCCCTCTGTTTCAGCCCCTCTGTTTCTCGCCCTCTGTTTCAGCTCCTCTGTTTCAGCCCCTCTGTTTCTCGGCCTCTATTTCAGCCCCTCTGTTTCAGCGCCTCTGTTTCAGCCCCTCTGTTTCAGTCCAACTGTTTCTCACCCTCTGTTTCAGCCCCTCTGTTTCAACCCCGCTGTTTCTCGCCCTCTGTTTCAGCCCCTCTGTTTCAGCTCCTCTTTTTCTCACCCACTGTTTCAGTCCCTCTGTTTCTCACCCTCTGTTTCAGCACCTCTGTTTCAGCCCCTCTGATTCTCGCCCTCTGTTTCTCACGCACTGTTTCAGCCCCTCTGTTTCAGCCCCTCTGTTTATCGCCCTCTGTTTCAGCCCCACTGTTTCAGCCCGTCTGTTTCTCGCCCTCTGCTTCAGCCCCTCTGTTTCTCGCCCTCTGTTTCAGCCCCTCTGATTCTCGCCCTCTGTTTCTCACCCACTGTTTCAGCCACTCTGTTTCAGCTCCTCTTTTTCTCACCCACTGTTTCAGTCCCTCTGTTTCTCACCCTCTTTTTCAGCCACTCTTTTTCAGCCCCTCTGTTTCAGCCCCTCTGTTTCAGCCCCTCTGTTTCAGCCCCTCTGTTTCAGCCCCTCTGATTCTCGCCCCCTGTTGCAGTCCCTCTGTTTCAGCCCCTCTGTTTCTCGCCCTCTGTTTCAGCCCCTCTTATTCTCGCCCTCTGTTTCAGCCCCTCTGTTTCTCACCCTCTGTTTCAGCCCCTCTGTTTCAGCACCTCTGTTTCAGCCCCTCTGTTTCAGTCCCTCTGTTTCTCGCTCCCTGTTGCAGCCCGTCTGTTTCAGCTCCTCTTTTTCTCACCCACTGTTTCAGTCCCTCTGTTTCAGCCCCTTTGTTTCTCGCCCTCTGTTTCAGCCCCTCTGTTTCAGCCCCTCTGTTTCAGCCCCTCTGTTTCAGCCCCGCTGTTTCTCGCCCTCTGTTTCAGCCCCTCTGTTTCTCGCCCTCTGTTTCAGCCCCACTGTTTCAGCCCGTCTGTTTCTCGCCCTCTGCTTCAGCCCCTCTGTTTCTCGCCCTCTGTTTCAGCCCCTCTGATTCTCGCCCTCTGTTTCTCACGCACTGTTTCAGCCCCTCTGTTTCAGCCCCTCTGTTTATCGCCCTCTGTTTCAGCCCCACTGTTTCAGCCCGTCTGTTTCTCGCCCTCTGCTTCAGCCCCTCTGTTTCTCGCCCTCTGTTTCAGCCCCTCTGATTCTCGCCCTCTGTTTCTCACGCACTGTTTCAGCCACTCTGTTTCAGCTCCTGTTTTTCTCACCCACTGTTTCAGTCCCTCTGTTTCTCACCCTCTTTTTCAGCCACTCTTTTTCAGCCCCTCTGTTTCAGCCCCTCTGTTTCAGCCCCTCTGTTTCAGCCCCTCTGTTTCAGCCCCTCTGATTCTCGCCCCCTGTTGCAGCCCCTCTGTTTCAGCCCCTCTGTTTCTCGCCCTCTGTTTCAGCCCCTCTGATTCTCGCCCTCTGTTTCAGCCCCTCTGTTTCTCACCCTCTGTTTCAGCCCCTCTGTTTCAGCCCCTCTGTTTCAGCCCCTCTGTTTCAACCCCGCTGTTTCTTGCCCTCTGTTTCAGCTCCTCTGTTTCAGCCCCTCTGTTTCTCGGCCTCTATTTCAGCCCCTCTGTTTCAGCCCCGCTGTTTCAGCCCCGCTGTTTCAGCCCCTCTGTTTCAGCCCCTCTGTTTCTCGCCCTCTGTTTCAGCACCTCTGTTTCAGCCCCTCTGTTTCAGCCCCTCTGTTTCTCGCTCCCTGTTGCAGCCCGTCTGTTTCAGCTCCTCTTTTTCTCACCCACTGTTTCAGTCCCTCTGTTTCAGCCCCTCTGTTTCAGCCCCGCTGTTTCTCGCCCTCTGTTTCAGCCCCTCTGTTTCTCGCCCTCTGTTTCTGCCCCACTGTTTCAGCCCGTCTGTTTCTCGCCCTCGGCTTCAGCCCCTCTGTTTCTCACGCACTGTTTCAGCCCCTCTGTTTCAGCCCCTCTGTTTATCGCCCTCTGTTTCAGCCCCACTGTATCAGCCCGTCTGTTTCTCGCCCTCTGCTTCAGCCCCTCTGTTTCTCGCCCTCTGTTTCAGCCCCTCTGATTCTCGCCCTCTGTTTCTCACCCACTGTTTCAGCCACTCTGTTTCAGCTCCTCTTTTTCTCACCCACTGTTTCAGTCCCTCTGTTTCTCACCCTCTTTTTCAGCCACTCTTTTTCAGCCACTCTGTTTCAGCCCCTCTGTTTCAGCCCCTCTGTTTCAGCCCCTCTGTTTCAGCCCCTCTGATTCTCGCCCCCTGTTGCAGCCCCTCTGTTTCAGCCCCTCTGTTTCTCGCCCTCTGTTTCAGCCCCTCTGATTCTCGCCCTCTGTTTCAGCCCCTCTGTTTCTCACCCACTGTTTCAGTCCCTCTGTTTCAGCCCCTTTGATTCTCGCCCTCTGTTTCAGCCCCTCTGTTTCAGCCCCGCTGTTTCAGCCCCGCTGTTTCTCGCCCTCTGTTTCAGCCCCTCTGTTTCTCGCCCTCTGTTTCAGCCCCACTGTTTCAGCCCGTCTGTTTCTCGCCCTCTGCTTCAGCCCCTCTGTTTCTCGCCCTCTGTTTCAGCCCCTCTTATTCTCGCCCTCTGTTTCAGCCCCTCTGTTTCTCACCCTCTGTTTCAGCCCCTCTGTTTCAGCCCCTCTGTTTCAGCCCCTCTGTTTCAGCCCCACTGTTTCAGCCCCTCTGTTTCTCGCCCTCTGTTGCAGCCCCTCTGTTTCTCGCCCTCTGTTTCAGCCCCACTGTTTCAACCCCGCTGTTTCTTGCCCTCTGTTTCAGCTCCTCTGTTTCAGCCCCTCTGTTTCTCGGCCTCTATTTCAGCCCCTCTGTTTCAGCCCCGCTGTTTCAGCCCCGCTGTTTCAGCCCCTCTGTTTCAGCCCCTCTGTTTCTCGCCCTCTGTTTCAGCACCTCTGTTTCAGCCCCTCTGTTTCAGCCCCTCTGTTTATCGCCCTCTGTTTCAGCCCCTCTGTTTCAGCCCGTCTGTTTCTCGCCCTCTGGTTCAGCCCCTCTGTTTCTCGCCCTCTGTTTCAGCCCGTCTGATTCTCGCCCTCTGTTTCTCACCCACTGTTTCAGTCCCTCTGTTTCTCACCCTCTTTTTCAGCCACTCTTTTTCAGCCCCTCTGTTTCAGCCCCTCTGTTTCAGCCCCTCTGTTTCAGCCCCTCTGATTCTCGCCCCCTGTTGCAGCCCCTCTGTTTCAGCCCCTCTGTTTCTCGCCCTCTGTTTCAGCCCCTCTGTTTCAGCCCCTCTGATTCTCGCCCTCTGTTTCAGCCCCTCTGTTTCTCACCCTCTGTTTCAGCCCCTCTGTTTTAGCCCCTCTGTTTCAGCCCCTCTGTTTCAGCCCCACTGTTTCAGCCCCTCTGTTTCTCGCCCTCTGTTTCAGCCCCTCTGTTTCTCGCCCTCTGTTTCAGCCCCACTGTTTCAGCCCCTCTGTGTCTCGCCATCTGTTTCAGCCCCTCGGTTTCTCGCCCTCTGTTTCAGTCCCTCTGTTTCAGCCCCTCTGTTTCTCGCCCTCTGTTTCAGCTCCTCTGTTTCAGCCCCTCTGTTTCTCGGCCTCTATTTCAGCCCCTCTGTTTCAGCGCCTCTGTTTCAGCCCCTCTGTTTCAGTCCAACTGTTTCTCACCCTCTGTGTCAGCCCCTCTGTTTCAACCCCGCTGTTTCTCGCCCTCTGTTTCAGCCCCTCTGTTTCAGCTCCTCTTTTTCTCACCCACTGTTTCAGTCCCTCTGTTTCTCACCCTCTGTTTCAGCACCTCTGTTTCAGCCCCTCTGTTTCTTGCCCTCTGTTTCTCACCCTCTGTTTCTCACCCTCTGTTTCTCACCGTCTGTTTCAGCCCCTCTGTTTCAGCCCCGCTGTTTCAGCCCCGCTGTTTCAGCCCCTCTGTTTCAGCCCCTCTGTTTCAGCCCCTCAGTTTCTCGCCCTCTGTTTCTCGCCCTCTGTTTCAGCCCCTCTGTTTCTCGCCCTCTGTTTCAGCCCCTCTGTTTCAGCCCCTCTGTTTCTCGCCCCCTGTTTCAGCCCGTCTTTTTCAACTCCTCTTTTTCTCACCCACTGTTTCAGCCCCTCTGTTTCTCGCCCTCTGTTTCTCACCCTCTGTTTCAGCTCCTCTGATTCTCACCCTCTGTTTCAGCCCCTCTGTTTCTCGCCCTCTGTTTCAGCCCCTCTGTTTCAGCCCCTCTGTTTCAGCCCCGCTGTTTCTCCCCCTCTATTTCAGCCCCTCTGTTTCAGCCCCTCTGTTTCAGCCACTCTGTTTCTCGACCCCTGTTTCAGCCCATCTGTTTCAGCCCCTCTGATTCTCGCCCTCTGTTTCAGCCCCTGTTTCACGCCCTCTGATTCAGCCCCTCTGTTTCAGCCCCTCTGTTTCAGCCCCTCTGTTTCTCGCCCTCTTTTTCAGCCCCTCTGTTTCTCGCCCTCTGTTTCAGCCCCTCTGTTTCAGCCCCTCTGATTCTCGCCCTCTGTTTCAGCCCCTCTGTTTCTCGCCCTCTGTTTCAGCCCCTCTGTTTCAGCCCCTCTGTTTCAGCCCCTCTGTTTAAGCCCCTCTGTTTCAGCCCCTCTGATTCAGCCCCTCTGTTTCAGCCACTCTGTGTCAGCCCCTCTGTTTCTCGCCCTCTGTTTCAGCACCTCTGTTTCAGCCCCTCTGTTTCAGCCCCACTGTTTCAGCCCCTCTGTTTCTCGCTCCCTGTTGCAGCTCGTCTGTTTCAGCTCCTCTTTTTCTCACCCACTGTTTCAGTCCCTCTGTTTCAGCCCCTTTGATTCTCGCCCTCTGTTTCAGCCCCTCTGTTTCAGCCCCTCTGTTTCAGCCCCGCTGTTTCTCGCCCTCTGTTTCAGCCCCTCTGTTTATCGCCCTCTGTTTCAGCCCCACTGTTTCAGCCCGTCTGTTTCTCGCCCTCTGCTTCAGCCCCTCTGTTTCTCGCCCTCTGTTTCAGCCCCTCTGATTCTCGCCCTCTGTTTCTCACCCACTGTTTCAGCCACTCTGTTTCAGCTCCTCTGTTTCAGCCCGTCTGTTTCTCGCCCTCTGTTTCAGTCCCTCTGTTTCTCACCCTCTTTTTCAGCCACTCTTTTTCAGCCCCTCTGTTTCAGCCCGTCTGTTTCTCGCCCTCTGCTTCAGCCCCTCTGTTTCTCGCCCTCTGTTTCAGCCCCTCTGATTCTCGCCCTCTGTTTCTCACCCACTGTTTCAGCCACTCTGTTTCAGCTCCTCTTTTTCTCACCCACTGTTTCAGTCCCTCTGTTTCTCACCCTCGTTTTCAGCCACTCTTTTTCAGCCCCTCTGTTTCAGCCCCTCTGTTTCAGCCCCTCTGTTTCAGCCCCTCTGATTCTCGCCCCCTGTTGCAGCCCCTCTGTTTCAGCCCCTCTGTTTCTCGCCCTCTGTTTCAGCCCCTCTGATTCTTGCCCTCTGTTTCAGCCCCTCTGTTTCTCACCCTCTGGTTCAGCCCCTCTGTTTCAGCCCCTCTGTTTCAGCCCCTCTGTTTCAGCCCCACTGTTTCAGCCCCTCTGTTTCTCGCCCTCTGTTTCAGACCCTCTGTTTCTCACCCTCTGTTTCAGCCCCTCTGTTTCAGCCCCTCTGTTTCAGCCCCTCTGTTTCAGCCCCACTGTTTCAGCCCCTCTGTTTCTCGCCCTCTGTTTCAGACCCTCTGTTTCTCGCCCTCTGTTTCAGCCCCACTGTTTCAGCCCCTCTGTTTCTCGCCATCTGTTTCAGCCCCTCGGTTTCTCGCCCTCTGTTTCAGTCCCTCTGTTTCATCCCCTCTGTTTCTCGCCCTCTGTTTCAGCTCCTCTGTTTCAGCCCCTCTGTTTCTCGGCCTCTATTTCAGCCCCTCTGTTTCAGCGCCTCTGTTTCAGCCCCTCTGTTTCAGTCCAACTGTTTCTCACCCTCTGTTTCAGCCCCTCTGTTTCAACCCCGCTGTTTCTCGCCCTCTGTTTCAGCCCCTCTGTTTCAGCTCCTCTTTTTCTCACCCACTGTTTCAGTCCCTCTGTTTCTCACCCTCTGTTTCAGCACCTCTGTTTCAGCCCCTCTGTTTCTTGCCCTCTGTTTCTCACCCTCTGTTTCTCACCCTCTGTTTCTCACCGTCTGTTTCAGCCCCACTGTTTCAGCCCCGCGGTTTCAGCCCCGCTGTTTCAGCCCCTCTGTTTCAGCCCCTCTGTTTCAGCCCCTCTGTTTCAGCCCCTCTGTTTCTCGCCCCCTGTTTCAGCCCGTCTTTTTCAGCTCCTCTTTTTCTCACCCACTGTTTCAGCCCCTCTGTTTCTCGCCCTCTGTTTCTCACCCTCTGTTTCAGCTCCTCTGATTCTCACCCTCTGTTTCAGCCCCTCTGTTTCTCGCCCTCTGTTTCATCCCCTCTGTTTCAGCCCCTCTGTTTCAGCCCCGCTGTTTCTCCCCCTCTGTTTCAGCCCCTCTGTTTCAGCCCCTCTGTTTCAGCCACTCTGTTTCTCGACCCCTGTTTCAGCCCATCTGTTTCAGCCCCTCTGATTCTCGCCCTCTGTTTCAGCCCCTGTTTCACGCCCTCTGATTCAGCCCCTCTGTTTCAGCCCCTCTGTTTCAGCCCCTCTGTTTCTCGCCCTCTTTTTCAGCCCCTCTGTTTCTCGCCCTCTGTTTCAGCCCCTCTGTTTCAGCCCCTCTGATTCTCGCCCTCTGTTTCAGCCCCTCTGTTTCTCGCCCTCTGTTTCAGCCCCTCTGTTTCAGCCCCTCTGTTTCAGCCACTCTGTTTAAGCCCCTCTGTTTCAGCCCCTCTGATTCAGCCCCTCTGTTTCAGCCACTCTGTTTCAGCCCCTCTCTTTCTCGCCCTCTGTTTCAGCACCTCTGTTTCAGCCCCTCTGTTTCAGCCCCTCTGTTTCAGCCCCTCTGTTTCTCGCTCCCTGTTGCAGCCCGTCTGTTTCAGCTCCTCTTTTTCTCACCCACTGTTTCAGTCCCTCTGTTTCAGCCCCTTTGATTCTCGCCCTCTGTTTCAGCCCCTCTGTTTCAGCCCCTCTGTTTCAGCCCCGCTGTTTCTCGCCCTCTGTTTCAGCCCCTCTGTTTCTCGCCCTCTGTTTCTGCCCTCTGTTTCAGCCCCTCTGTTTCAGCCCCTCTGTTTATCGCCCTCTGTTTCAGCCCCACTATTTCAGCCCGTCTGTTTCTCGCCCTCTGCTTCAGCCCCTCTGTTTCTCGCCCTCTGTTTCAGCCCCTCTGATTCTCGCCCTCTGTTTCTCACCCACTGTTTCAGCCACTCTGTTTCAGCTCCTCTTTTTCTCACCCACTGTTTCAGTCCCTCTGTTTCTCACCCACTTTTTCAGCCACTCTTTTTCAGCCCCTCTGTTTCAGCCCCTCTGTTTCAGCCCCTCTGTTTCAGCCCCTCTGATTCTCGCCCGCCTGTTGCAGCCCCTCTGTTTCAGCCCCTCTGTTTCTCGCCCTCTGTTTCAGCCCGTCTGATTCTCGCCCTCTGTTTCAGCCCCTCTGTTTCTCGCCCCCTGTTTCAGCCCGTCTTTTTCAGCTCCTCTTTTTCTCACCCACTGTTTCAGCCCCTCTGTTTCTCGCCCTCTGTTTCTCACCCTCTGTTTCAGCTCCTCTGATTCTCACCCTCTGTTTCAGCCCCTCTGTTTCTCGCCCTCTGTTTCAGCCCCTCTGTTTCAGCCCCTCTGTTTCAGCCCCGCTGTTTCTCCCCCTCTATTTCAGCCCCTCTGTTTCAGCCCCTCTGTTTCAGCCACTCTGTTTCTCGACCCCTGTTTCAGCCCATCTGTTTCAGCTCCTCTGATTCAGCCCCTCTGTTTCAGCCCCTCTGTTTCAGCCACTCTGTTTCAGCCCCTCTGTTTCTCGCCCTCTGATTCAGCCCCTCTGTTTCAGCCCCTCTCTTTCAGTCCCTCTGTTTCTCGCCCTTCTTTTTCAGCCCCTCTGTTTCTCGCCCTCTGTTTCAGCCCCTCTGATTCTCGCCCTCTGTTTCAGCCCCTCTGTTTCTCGCCCTCTGTTTCAGCCCCTCTGTTTCAGCCCCTCTGTTTCAGCCCCTCTGTTTAAGCCCCTCTGTTTCAGCCCCTCTGATTCAGCCCCTCTGTTTCAGCCACTCTGTTTCAGCCCATCTGTTTCAGCCCATCTGTTTCAGCCCCTCTGTTTCTCGCTCCCTGTTGCAGCTCGTCTGTTTCAGCTCCTCTTTTTCTCACCCACTGTTTCAGTCCCTCTGTTTCAGCCCCTTTGATTCTCGCCCTCTGTTTGAGCCCCTCTGTTTGAGCCCCTCTGTTTCAGCCCCTCTGTTTCTCGCCCTCTGTTTCAGCCCCTCGGTTTCTCGCCCTCTGTTTCAGCCGCTCTGTTTCAGCCCCTCTGTTTCATCCCCTCTGTTTCTTGCCCTCTGTTTCAGCCCCTCTGTTTCTCGCCCTCTGTTTCAGCACCTCTGTTTCAGCCCCTCTGTTTCAGCCCATCTGTTTCAGCCCCTCTGTTTCTCGCTCCCTGTTGCAGCTCGTCTGTTTCAGCTCCTCTTTTTCTCACCCACTGTTTCAGTCCCTCTGTTTCAGCACCTTTGATTCTCGCCCTCTGTTTCAGCCCCTCTGTTTCAGCCCCTCTGTTTCAGCCCCGCTGTTTCTCGCCCTCTGTTTCAGCCCCTCTGTTTCTCGCCCTCTGTTTCAGCCCTCTGTTTCAGCCCCTCTGTTTCAGCCCCTCTGTTTATCGCCCTCTGTTTCAGCCCCACTATTTCAGCCCGTCTGTTTCTCGCCCTCTGCTTCAGCCCCTCTGTTTCTCGCCCTCTGTTTCAGCCCCACTGATTCTCGCCCTCTGTTTCTCACCCACTGTTTCAGCCACTCTGTTTCAGCTCCTCTTTTTCTCACCCACTGTTTCAGTCCCTCTGTTTCTCACCCTCTTTTTCAGCCACTCCTATTCAGCCCCTCTGTTTAAGCCCCTCTGTTTCAGCCCCTCTGTTTCAGCCCCTCTGTTTCAGCCCCTCTGATTCTCGCCCCCTGTTGCAGCCCCTCTGTTTCAGCCCCTCTGTTTCTCGCCCTCTGTTTCAGCCCCTCTGATTCTCGCCCTCTGTTTCAGCCCCTCTGTTTCTCACCCTCTGTTTCAGCCCCTCTGTTTCAGCCCCTCTGTTTCAGCCCCTCTGTTTCAGCCCCACTGTTTCAGCCCCTCTGTTTCTCGCCCTCTGTTTCAGCCCCTCTGTTTCTCGCCCTCTGTTTCAGCCCCACTGTTTCAGCCCCTCTGTTTCTCGCCATCTGTTTCAGCCCCTCGGTTTCTCGCCCTCTGTTTCAGTCCCTCTGTTTCAGCCCCTCTGTTTCTCGCCCTCTGTTTCAGCTCCTCTGTTTCAGCCCATCTGTTTCTCGGCCTCTATTTCAGCCCCTCTGTTTCAGCGCCTCTGTTTCAGCCCCTCTGTTTCAGTCCAACTGTTTCTCACCCTCTGTTTCAGCCCCTCTGTTTCAACCCCGCTTTTTCTCGCCCTCTGTTTCAGCCCCTCTGTTTCAGCTCCTCTTTTTCTCACCCACTGTTTCAGTCCCTCTGTTTCTCACCCTCTGTTTCAGCACCTCTGTTTCAGCCCCTCTGTTTCTTGCCCTCTGTTTCTCACCCTCTGTTTCTCACCCTCTGTTTCTCACCGTCTGTTTCAGCCCCTCTGTTTCAGCCCCGCTGTTTCAGCCCCGCTGTTTCAGCCCCTCTGTTTCAGCCCCTCTGTTTCTCGCCCTCTGTTTCAGCACCTCTGTTTCAGCCCCTCTGTTTCAGCCCCTCTGTTTCTCGCTCCCTGTTGCAGCCCATCTGTTTCAGCTCCTCTTTTTCTCACCCACTGTTTCAGTCCCTCTGTTTCAGCCCCTTTGATTCTCGCCCTCTGTTTCAGCCCCTCTGTTTCAGCCCCTCTGTTTCAGCCCCGCTGTTTCTCGCCCTCTGTTTCAGCCCCTCTGTTTCTCGCCCTCTGTTTCAGCCCCTCTGTTTCAGCCCGTCTGTTTCTCGCCCTCTGCTTCAGCCCCTCTGTTTCTCGCCCTCTGTTTCAGCCCCTCTGATTCTCGCCCTCTGTTTCTCACGCACTGTTTCAGCCCCTCTGTTTCAGCCCCTCTGTTTATCGCCCTCTGTTTCAGCCCCACTGTTTCAGCCTGTCTGTTTCTCGCCCTCTGCTTCAGCCCCTCTGTTTCTCGCCCTCTGTTTCAGCCCCTCTGATTCTCGCCCTCTGTTCCTCACGCACTGTTTCAGCCACTCTGTTTCAGCTCCTGTTTTTCTCACCCACTGTTTCAGTCCCTCTGTTTCTCACCCTCTTTTTCAGCCACTCTTTTTCAGCCCCTCTGTTTCAGCCCCTCTGTTTCAGCCCCTCTGTTTCAGCCCCTCTGTTTCAGCCCCTCTGATTCTCGCCCACTGTTGCAGCCCCTCTGTTTCAGCCCCTCTGTTTCTCGCCCTCTGTTTCAGCCCCTCTGTTTCTCACCCTCTGTTTCAGCCCCTCTGTTTCAGCCCCTCTGTTTCAGCCCCTCTGTTTCAACCCCGCTGTTTCTTGCCCAATGTTTCAGCTCCTCTGTTTCAGCCCCTCTGTTTCTCGGCCTCTATTTCAGCCCCTCTGTTTCAGCCCCGCTGTTTCAGCCCCGCTGTTTCAGCCCCTCTGTTTCAGCCCCTCTGTTTCTCGCCCTCTGTTTCAGCACCTCTGTTTCAGCCCCTCTGTTTCAGCCCCTCTGTTTCTCGCTCCCTGTTGCAGCCCGTCTGTTTCAGCTCCTCTTTTTCTCACCCACTGTTTCAGTCCCTCTGTTTCAGCCCCTTTGATTCTCGCCCTCTGTTTCAGCCCCTCTGTTTCAGCCCCTCTGTTTCAGCCCCTCTGTTTAAGCCCCTCTGTTTCAGCCCCTCTGTTTCTCGCCCTCTGTTTCAGCCCCACTGTTTCAGCCCGTCTGTTTCTCGCCCTCTGCTTCAGCCCCTCTGTTTCTCGCCCTCTGATTCAGCCCCTCTGATTCTCGCCCTCTGTTTCTCACGCACTGTTTCAGCCCCTCTGTTTCAGCCCCTCTGTTTATCGCCCTCTGTTTCAGCCCCACTGTTTCAGCCCGTCTGTTTCTCGCCCTCTGCTTCAGCCCCTCTGTTTCTCGCCCTCTGTTTCAGCCCCTCTGATTCTCGCCCTCTGTTTCTCACCCACTGTTTCAGCCACTCTGTTTCAGCTCCTCTTTTTCTCACCCACTGTTTCAGTCCCTCTGTTTCTCACCCTCTTTTTCAGCCACTCTTTTTCAGCCCCTCTGTTTCAGCCCCTCTGTTTCAGCCCCTCTGTTTCAGCCCCTCTGATTCTCGCCCCCTGTTGCAGTCCCTCTGTTTCAGCCCCTCTGTTTCTCGCCCTCTGTTTCAGCCCCTCTTATTCTCGCCCTCTGTTTCAGCCCCTCTGTTTCTCACCCTCTGTTTCAGCCCCTCTGTTTCAGCCCCTCTGTTTCAGCCCCTCTGTTTCAGCCCCACTGTTTCAGCCCCTCTGTTTCTCGCCCTCTGTTGCAGCCCCTCTGTTTCTCGCCCTCTGTTTCAGCCCCTCGGTTTCTCGCCCTCTGTTTCAGTCCCTCTGTTTCAGCCCCTCTGTTTCTCGCCCTCTGTTTCAGCTCCTCTGTTTCAGCCCCTCTGTTTCTCGGCCTCTATTTCAGCCCCTCTCTTTCAGCGCCTCTGTTTCAGCCCCTCTGTTTCAGTCCAACTGTTTCTCACCCTCTGTTTCAGCCCCTCTGTTTCAACCCCGCTGTTTCTCGCCCTCTGTTTCAGCCCCTCTGTTTCAGCTCCTCTTTTTCTCACCCACTGTTTCAGTCCCTCTGTTTCTCACCCTCTGTTTCAGCACCTCTGTTTCAGCCCCTCTGTTTCTTGCCCTCTGTTTCTCACCCTCTGTTTCTCACCCTCTGTTTCTCACCGTCTGTTTCAGCCCCTCTGTTTCAGCCCCGCTGTTTCAGCCCCGCTGTTTCAGCCCCTCTGTTTCAGCCCCTCTGTTTCTCGCCCTCTGTTTCAGCACCTCTGTTTCAGCCCCTCTGTTTCAGCCCCTCTGTTTCTCGCTCCCTGTTGCAGCCCGTCTGTTTCAGCTCCTCTTTTTCTCACCCACTGTTTCAGTCCCTCTGTTTCAGCCCCTCTGTTTCAGCCCCGCTGTTTCTCGCCCTCTGTTTCAGCCCCTCTGTTTCTCGCCCTCTGTTTCTGCCCCACTGTTTCAGCCCGTCTGTTTCTCGCCCTCTGTTTCAGCCCCTCTGTTTGTCGTCCTCTGTTTCAGCCCCTCTGTTTCTCGCCCCCCGTTGCAGCCCCTCTGTTTCTCGCCCCCCGTTGCAGCCCCTCTGTTTCAGCCCCTCTGTTTCAGCCCCTCTGTTTCTCGCCCACTGTTTCAGTCCCTCTGTTTCTCACCCTCTGTTTCTCACCCTCTGTTTCTCGCCCCCTGTTTCAGCCCCTCTGTTTCAGCCCCTCTGTTTCAGCCCCTCTGTTTAAGCCCCTCTGTTTCAGCCCCTCTGATTCAGCCGCTCTGTTTCAGCCCCTCTGTTTCTCGCCCCCTATCGCAGCCCGTCTGTTTCAGCTCCTCTTTTTCTCACCCACTGGTTCAGTCCCTCTGTTTCTCACCCTCTGATTCTCGCCCTCTGTTTCAGCCGCTCTGTTTCTCGCACTCTGTTTCAGCCCCTCTGTTTCAGCCCCTCTGTTTCAGCCCCTCTGTTTAAGCCCCTCTGTTTCAGCCCCTCTGATTCAGCCCCTCTGTTTCAGCCCCTCTGTTTCAGGCCCTCTGTTTCAGCCCCTCTGTTTAAGCCCCTCTGATTCAGCCCCTCTGTTTCAGACCTTCTGTTTCTCGCCCCCTATCGCAGCCCGTCTGTTTCGGCTCCTCTTTTTCTCACCCACTGTTTCAGTCCCTCTGTTTCTCACCCTCTGATTCTCGCCCTCTGTTTCAGCCCCTCTGTTTCTCGCACTCTGTTTCAGCCCCTCTGTTTCAGCCCCTCTGTTTCAGCCCCTCTGTTTAAGCCCCTCTGTTTCAGCCCCTCTGATTCAGCCCCTCTGTTTCAGCCCTTCTGTTTCTCGCCCCCTATCGCAGCCCGTCTGTTTCGGCTCCTCTTTTTCTCACCCACTGTTTCAGTCCCTCTGTTTCTCACCCTCTGTTTCTATCCCTCTGTTTCAGCCCCTCTGATTCTCGCCCTCTGTTTCAGCCCCTCTGTTTCTCACCCTCTGTTTCAGCCCCTCTGTTTCTCGCACTCTGTTTCAGCCCCTCTGTTTCAGCCCCTCTTATTCTCGCCCTCTGTTTCAGCCCTCTGTTTCTCGCCCTCTGTTTCAGCCCCTCTGTTTCTCACTCTCTGTTTCAGCCCCTCTGTTTCAGCCCCTCTGTTTCAGCCCCTCTGTTTTTCACCCTCTGTTTCTCACCCTCTGTTTCAGCCCCTCTGTTTCTCGACCTCTGTTTCAGCACCTCTGTTTCAGCCCCTCTGTTTCAGCCCCTCTGTTTCTTGCCCCCTGTTGCAGCCCGTCTGTTTCAGCCCCTCTGTTTCTTGCCCTCTGTTTCAGCCCCACTGTTTCTCGCCCTATGTTTCAGCCCCTCGGTTTCAGCCCCTCTGTTTCTCGTCCTCTGTTTCAGCCCCTCTGTTTCTCGCCCCCCGTTGCAGCCCCTCTGTTTCTCGCTCCCCGTTGCAGCCCCTCTGTTTCAGCCCCTCTGTTTCAGCCCCTCTGTTTCAGCCCCTCTGTTTCTCGCCCACTGTTTCAGTCCCTCTATTTCTCACCCTCTGTTTCTCACCCTCTGTTTCTCGCCCCCTGTTTCAGCCCCTCTGTTTCAGCCCCTCTGTTTCAGCCCCTCTGTTGAAGCCCCTCTGTTTCAGCCCCTCTGATTCAGCCGCTCTGTTTCAGCCCCTCTGTTTCTCGCCCCCTATCGCAGCCCGTCTGTTTCAGCTCCTCTTTTTCTCACCCACTGTTTCAGTCCCTCTGTTTCTCACCCTCTGATTCTCGCCCTCTGTTTCAGCCCCTCTGTTTCTCGCACTCTGTTTCAGCCCCTCTGTTTCAGCCCCTCTGTTTCAGCCCCTCTGTTTAAGCCCCTCTGTTTCAGCCCCTCTGTTTCAGACCCTCTGTTTCAGCCCCTCTGTTTCAGCCCCTCTGTTTAAGCCCCTCTGTTTCAGCCCCTCTGATTCAGCCCCTCTGTTTCAGCCCTTCTGTTTCTCGCCCCCTATCGCAGCCCGTCTGTTTCGGCTCCTCTTTTTCTCACCCACTGTTTCAGTCCCTCTGTTTCTCACCCTCTGTTTCAATCCCTCTGTTTCAGCCCCTCTGATTCTCGCCCTCTGTTTCAGCCCCTCTGTTTCTCACCCTCTGTTTCTCACCCTCTGTTTCAGCCCCTCTGTTTCTCGCCCTCTGTTTCAGCCCCTCTGTTTCAGCCCCTCTTATTCTCGCCCTCTATTTCAGCCCTCTGTTTCTCGCCCTCTGTTTCAGCCCCTCTGTTTCTCGCTCTCTGTTTCAGCCCCTCTGTTTCAGCCCCTCTGTTTCAGCCCCTCTGTTT